>NC_140647.1:28443759-29043759 GCF_978046115.1 Saccoglossus kowalevskii | reverse complement strand
CTGTTCCCTGTCAAAATTGGTTTACGGGTACATCTGTTTACTATGAAGAAAATGTCGTCTTGAAAACTGTCTACCAGTTGTCAATTTTGCTGGGCAGCAGCTAAAATTTAACTAATTCAAGTTTATGCCTAAATTAACACCCATGCTGTTTGTCGTACGATTGTTGTAACACCGTTCAACCAACAAAAATGCCACGACGGCGTTTTGAAGATAAACACATTGTCAATCATTTGTGAAAATTTCAAAAGAAAAGGTCAAAGCGTCTAGAAGCTGAGATAATTGCTAATTTGCATATTTTATAGTTAAGTAAAAATATATATGCTGATTTACATCTCCATTGGATTTCCACTAATGATTTTAATTTCAAATTTTCACAGAATACAGATATTCATACAATGCCATCAAAAATAAAAAAAAGTGAAATTTGTCAAAATTTGCAAAATAAACTGCATCTCTACCTTAATGGCACATGGTCATCCATGCTGTTGCTTGCATAACATAACATTCACGTATCTAGCAGATGATGATGTCTGCCCTCTAAGGGCGGTTTCAACTATATAGAAACTATATATATTTCCCAAAGCTAAATTTGTGAATAGTCTCAACACTTTTATTATGTTTCCTTTTTGAATGTCCCGTATGACGGGCCCAGAATTCAAGCATATATTTCAAATTAATGTTTTGACTAGTTGCTCTGAACTATTACTTTTAGTCGCCATAGTGAAAAATTTTATGAAAAATAGTTCCCCATGAAATTGAGAATAATTTATAATTCCAGGGGTTTAGCAGTTGAACTCAATATTTCAGTAGAAAATTACAAAATATCCAGCAACCTATTTCTCATAATGATATAACATTTAATTTGTAGTAAACAAATCACACTAATTTAGTCGTTTACAGGGGTTACCATTTTGGATTGAGTACACACAATAAGTACTCTGACCTGTGACTGTGTCAGAGAAAGATAATTATGACGAAAACGTGTCATTCATGGCAACCTCCACCACGTTCATCTTCACCAATTAAACTGTACTTTCATTGTACAACATGGCTTTCCCTGCTTGGACTTTGCCTCAAGACTGCTTTAATTGTCATTGTGTTTGATGGTGATAAAAACTGTATGATTGTACTGTGATTGTTCGTTTGTCTGTCATCACGTGAATTAGTAATTCCACATCTAACCAAAAGCACGCACACTGTTTAGTTGGTCAACAGCTGGTTTAGCTCGGTGGTGGTGTGTCATTTTAGCGTTACTGTTTGACTGCACCTAAACTCATACATTTGCTGGAAAAATGAATAGGTAAGATTGATTCATTTGTGACCAGTTATTTCATGTTTATAATTACGTAATTATAATGTTTAGTACATCTCAATTGTATGCCTGGTCGAAATACTTTGAGAATAGAAAATGAGATTCAAGACGGGTAGTTTGATTTGTTTTCTGAGCAAAGGAGGTTCACGTTTATTTTTTTTATTTTTAGGTGGTTATCGTTTAAAGGTGTGTTTATGTGTGTCGCATTGTACATATGTGTCTGTGTGATACATTATTGGATGGGTAAGTTACCAGTTATGTACCATGACAGTTAATATTTAAAAATTATGTGAGTGTTGTCATAATCAAATAAACATTGCTGTTCTTCTTTTTCACATTCACTTACAACAGAACAGTTGATTATATCGATTTCAATCCCTATTCTGGAGTACAACCACATGATGCAATTTAAGTGTCTTCCAATATTGTAGGTTGTTTAACTGCATTGCTGGAGAGTTTGCCCATGGTCAACAGCCGTACAGCTTTACAGGGTAATAGCTGATAACCATGGTCAGCATAGCACATCAATATCAACTAAAGCTAAACATGATTAAAGCCCAATTTTCATGTAATTTGCAACATTTTGGCAAAAACATCGCATGTGGCTAGGAACATATTCCCTCCAGATAGTTAGTTTTTTATTTGAATTACATGAACACAAACCTGTAAAGGAGAGAGGGAAATCCATGGGCGGATATAGAGAGACGAGAATGCGCAGTTATGGTTGAACATTTTAAACTAATTGGGGAAGCTCCGGGATAACTTATTTGATTGGGACATGAGTTATAGACTAATTTTAATACCATAGCTAATTAATATAATCCAATACAATACACCACGAGCGCGCTATTCTGGCGTGTATAGCTATAGTTCAAGTTGCTTTTTAATCTCCAGAAATATTTTTGCTTCTTGAGCTTGGTTGTTAAATTGTAGACTGATATTGCTGTGATTCCTCAGTAATCAGTACTAATCAGTTGTTGTTTTAGATTTTTAGTGAATATTTTGTCAACTGTTATTTGTGTTGTGTTATTGGTCTCTCGTGGACTGGCCAATTACCCCTAAACAATCTATTATTGGATATGTTATTTCCACTTCACAAAATTGGCGGAATTAAACACGAACTGTCAATCAAAGATTTTGCGGGTAACTCGATAACAGGAAACAATATGTCAGACACATATACAGCTGACTTATTTCCATGCTACAGTTTCAGTAGCTTGACTCATACCAATACATTGCTTATATAACTCTTTAAATTTGGTTTGGGGAGAGTCAATATTAATAAATCTTAGCTATTTTTAAACGAATGTCAGTCTTAAATAATATTCATATTTTTTCTGCAGTGAATAGTTTCCAGGCCAATGTATTTTATCATCAACAGTACTTTTCAATGTTATACATATTTATTGTTTGTTTGTTATTTGTGTAGTGTCTATCGGCTATACTGTGTTGTGTTTTTTCAAGATCTCCGTTGATCTATGTATTGAAAAAAATTAACTATATTAAGGTAGCGAGACTATTATTTGCATACTTGTTTTCATTTTCCAGTTGTGACTAAATGACTACAAATAGACCCAGGAAAGTATATATTTTTAGAATCGCCAGACTTCAAGCTTTTCACAAGTGTATTTTGCATGTCCGTATCAGCATTCTACAACGCGTTACTCAATCAAAGGTGAAAAATTACTTTTTCTGTAAAAAAAAATAATTACGCATTTATGCTGGCGATAAGAAGTATTTTTTTCACTTTTCCTAGTTGTTCAGTAGTCAGGTAATGTGAATGTGTCTGGTCAGTTTTATTCAAGCAACGCGTTTTAAAAAATAGTGTGCTGAATTTCAATTACTGTTTTAGTCGCATTGCCCCCAACTCAAACCACAACTCGTTGGTAAATAATCGATGAAATAGTTTGTATGGACACATTCAAGTTCCTCTCACTGTCACCTTAAAGCTGTGAAAATTTGGTGTTAATCCGACGACAATAAGTATACGTTATTTTTTGTTAAAGACCTTGTATTTTGAAAAACATAAACTCCTAGAAAACGTCCATGAAGTAACAGCAAAGATTTTCAAGCTTGTTTATCGGCACAATCAATTTGTTTTCCCATCAAGGTCTGTTTTAACATGTGTAGGGACATTCAAATGTGTAAGGCTATTGGAAACCAAAAAAATAAAGGAATGGGATAGCTATAATTGGATAAATTCGGCATATGAAAACACCAAAATCAATGAATTTTTTTCAGTGGCTGTGTTTCCTTGTGTCTAACTCATTCATATGCAAATGACTAATCTGTGAAACAAACAGGGGCGGAGACAAACCACTCAAATGTTTGGAAACACTCATTGTGTCAGATAGCTACTGATAACACATCCTAACATTGCTTTGTCTTGAGTTTATCTTTAAAACTTATAGGCACACATATTAAACCTGTGTTGCTGATTTTGGAAAACACTACTGAGGCTGCCTTGCTTCCCTTCAGAAAATCTACATTTTAACCAACTTACATGACATTCTATATCATGTTGACTTTATCGCATGAAAGTTTATAGTGCATTTCATTAATTAATAAATAAATGTGAAAATCGTAATTTTCAACACAAATAATAGTCTCGCTACCTTAATACAACATTTTTAGAGTTAATCTGGTACCTAACACTTCTCACTGATTCGAACTGTACCGCAGATAGTGTGAGAAATAGTCGGAAGTATATAAAGACAAATCCACAATGCATTCAAAAGTTAATGTCTGAAATTAGATCAAGAGTGAGCGACGTGACCATGTATAATATTATAATACTATTACGAGTCTCCAATAATCAAGTACAATACTCACTTACTCTTAACTAAGACTAGTGTGTGTAATACTGGCAAGACTGTCGACGGCCAGCCCAGACGTATACAGTGTATACTTCAGGAAGGGTTGAAACATTACTCGGGCCATAGACCAATAACTCTATATGAATAAAGAGAGTGTGTTAATTTAAGAACATTTGAAGGACATGTGAACATGCTGTTATTTCATGCTCTATCAGACCTATTAGTACAGATTGATTGTGAGCAGTTTCACTGCATTGGAAGTTTAGTAGCGTATTGTTACCATAGCCTAGCTGTTTCAAAAAAGGTTGTCAGAGTGCGGAAACTTAAACGCCGACCTGTTTGACCACTTGTGACCTCAAGACGATCTATTGGTAAATCCCCCTTCCTCAATATACTGTTGTCTCACTATCAATATCTTCTTGTTAAGGCATAGAATATGTATATTTTTGAATGTATAATTAATGCTGGTAACACATGAGCATAAGAAAAAAAACAGTATGTGTTACTTCTCCCCCCCCCCCCATAGTCACGTAGCATGTATCGTTTCATAATCAACAAGTTCATTTTCAATGAGCTTCTTACTAACGGTTGTAAATTATGTTTTATAATTGGCACGGAGTCCTTTTTGACATTTTCAATGTTCAAGGGACTCCTTTGTGACATTTTTAGGAATGAAAGGTGTCGTATTTTTGCTGTTTGGGTATATTATGTGATATGTGGCAATGGTTTTGAACTGTGTGTATATTGTGTTATGTTCTGTTGGCCATAATTCATGTATTAACTTTGTGATTTCATTTCAAATATATTATACTATACTATACTTTGTAATAATGGGTGGCGCTTTCTTGTAAAATTGTTTCATAGGTGAGTTAGTTTCAATTCATCTGCGTTTCTACGATTGGCTTTTGGTTTTTACTGATTCTGCATAGAACTACTATGCTAGCGTCAGCCTGCAGGTAGTGTGGGTGCCATTAATCGTCGAGTTCGAATACTAGTTTTTTCTAAACAGAAATAGTTGTGTACTATTGAAAGCATCGCGTAATGCTTATCGGCCAATCGATCATGATATTATTATTTTAAATCACTACTTACACTAACCATCATTGGTGAGTCGCTTAGTGGTAGTTTCGCTCGGCTAGGTTTTACAGATAATGGGTGCAATCTCGGTTGGTCACCTTGATACATATTTGTCACATAGCCTAATATATTCAATTCACACGTTGATAAACTGTCAATTTTTTATTATTTTTTCTCAATTTATACAAATGTGGAATGTATAATTGAAAACGACATCGGAGAACCACCGAACTACCGGCGGAAATAAACGACACAACTCGAGGCCCACTTTTATCATTTTACTTGGTAATCAGACCCCACATCGACATAAACCCCACCGGCTGTGCGTTTCTGTCTCGTTTCTGGTGCCAGCTTGTTCCAGTACAAGCATCTACAAGCATCAAAAACGTGGTGAAGACTAACAAATTGGAAAAGGGTTTAAAAATTTCAAACCTGTATTTTCGCTGTATTTTGATGTGTTCTTTTCTTTTAATATGTTAAACCATCAATATTTGTATATTTTGATTCCTAACAGTTTTGAAAATATACATTGTTGAACATTATTTATATTATATATATTGTGAAGCATATGCAATTAAAATTGAAAAACAGTGCTGCACTTTAAAAACAAAAAATCTACTTTCAACTTTCAAAGGACGTTATATTCTATGCTATTATTATACATATGTCAACGTAACACCAGAAGTTACAGCGTGCGGTAATTTTGCGGTATTTTACGGAGTGTTTTCATCCTACCATATTAGGAAATACGAATTCTCTGCGCGTTGGTCGATACTCTTGCTGTATTGTGCATACTTTGAGGTATCTTCATATTAACCTCATAATCTTCAATAAAAGTTAGAAATAAAAGTCATGTTCGTGAGAAATTATGTGGATTTTAACTTTTATAATGTTAAACGCTGGATTTGGCTATGGTAGTTTGTGGATCCGCTCACTTCGTTGGGCTAAAATCTTGAGCATCAATCTTATAGAAACACGCCGTGTAATTTTAAATACCGGCCATGACGTTACAAAGTTTTTTGTGTCAATCGTTAATTGGTATACAACACCTGTACATTCATCGCCCAGATAAGCACCCATAGACCAGTGTGCCATCAGGAACACGTATCACGGCCAACATGTATACGTGTAGTGGTAAACGCGCCTAACACTTGCCTATAAACTCTACATCTGAGGATGGACATAATTAAATAAATCAATGAAACTCTTGTTTACAACACATGATTCGTTACAATAAATAATTAAATCTTATAATTCGTTTCTTATAATTACAATCAAGATACATTGTGATATACCCCATGATAAGATAAAACCATGCAATAATAGTTGCTACTGTGGTCACATCAACAATGCAATCAGTGTTGTCATGGCTACGGAGAACTGGAGCATCAAATCAGCAAATATCAATTAAATTAATTTATTGTTTGAGGTGGAGATGCAGTTTATTTTGCAAATTTAAAAGAATTTCACTTTTTGTTTATCTTCAAAATGGCATCGGGCATTGTTTTTGCTTGAACAGTGTAACAACAATCGTACAGACAACTAGCCTGGGTGTTAATTTATGCATAAACTTGAATTAGTGAAATTTGAGCTGCAGCCCAGCAATATTGAAAACTGGTAGACAGTTTTCAAGACGGCACTTTCTTCATAGTAAACAGATGCACCCGTAAACCAATTTTGACAGAAAACATGGTTTAGAAGCTATTTTTTTTAAATCACTTTTGACCACACACAAAAAAATTTTTGTGCATATTACAAACTATAGTGTCCATGAAAAAAAATACTTACAAAATTTTAAAATTCATACAATAAGCTTTCCGAAAAGTGTTTTGTGGACAAGGGAGGTCATCTTGGTTGCCTAATTAACTAATTAAAATACCTGTCAGGTAAACTGCATCTCTACAGGATACACACCATGGGTTTTTGAGCAAATAATATCATCCTAGATTATCATGACTCTATATGCTGATTATTTGACAGCCCGATAATCCGATTATTAGCAATTTCTTCATATAGATTAGAGGATGGTGATCTGTCTAAATCCTAAATTCACCAATGTACGGATACGACTAAAACCATTTTATTCCCCAAACTATTGCAAGATATTCCTTTTCAATCACTGCATAATGTAACTCTTCGTGGCCCATCTTTTGGCTAGCACATGTTACTGGGAATGCAACATTATCATAGCAAAGTAATATTGCTACAGGATGGCTTTAAAGCCAAGCTCAGAGGCATATATTCGCAAAACATAAGTTCGCTCTAAATCGGGAATTCGCATAATACTATATTTTTGAGTAGTGTGAGTGCCAGTTGGCGATAAAACTCCGCATTTTGCAGCAATGGCAGAAAGGTTGTAAAGGAACAAATTTGCAATAATACCCAGATAGCCCTACAAATAATCTGACATTTTGTTATTAAATCCTCTTGAGCAACTGCTCAGGGACTTCATGTTTGGACACTAGTACCTGTGTCATCAGAAATTTCACCTGAATGATTAGATGGCTGGTGGCAGCCATGTTTGTTTTATTATTATAGGACGCTTACGCGCGTAATCATTCCATATTTCGTGACACTGGCGTCACAATGTGTGACGTACAAATATTCAACACTGCCAAGACATTGATCATCAACATATCAAAGAGGAGTCTGGTTATGCATTCAGCTTGCAAAATTCCAGTTTAGTAAGAACTACGGATCTCAGTTTCGAGGATACTTTTCCATGTGACTTGAGCCAGTACCCACAACCATGCCCCCAGCAGTGGGCAGTTATAGTTCTGCCACCTGCAAATTCCAGACCCAGGGTATCTTGGGTAAAATACATCAAGGTATGCACGAAGACAGTACAACTGGAGGTTGATGCGCAATGTAATGTCTGAGTGCATGAGGTATTCTAGTAATAAGTAATAATAATTAGTATACATCTTTTCCTTCCAAGGATACACCATGGGAATGCCGAAGTAAAAAATGTTCAGAACAGTATCAGCGAAATTCTTTGTGTTGAATTCGGTCAAACTCTGGTGGCAGCCATGTTTCTTTTTATTATTAGAGGACGCTTACGCGCATAATCATTCCATATTTGAAATTCGCATTTCATAATATGATAGGATGGAAATACCCAGTAAAATACCGCACAACTAGGGCACGCTGTAACTTACGTTACGCTGACAGATGTGTAATAATATCAATTAATGGGACACGAATTTTCAAATATGCCTTGATTCATCAAATATGTGATTCAAATTTAATGCAAAACTTATTTATGTCTATAAATATGAGTGTATAGGTGTATTCATTCAAATACAAACATGGTTTGCTATTTTGTTTATACAATAATAAAACGCCTTGCTGGGAGTCTCTAAATAGTAAATAGAATTTGACGACGTGCTAATTTACTTGTATCTATATTAGTAATATTGTCATTGTTTTTTATCAGACAATGTGTTCATGACAGCTGTGCAGTTATATAAAACTGTCTACATGGCATGCATGAGACAACACGTGGGAACTGGTCAACATTCGCTGAATGGAACCAACGATTTCATAGAAATGATTTCATGGTGTTAATTGAATCTTTTCTCTCTTATTAACGTGTCTTTTGACCTATCTGTTCCTACCTACTTATTTGCTCACATAAATACATATACAGTGACATATTTTCACAAACTGACTTACTAAATTGTCACGTTCAATAATATATTTCTACTCCGGGCTGATTTTTCTCGTAAACAAAACCAAGAATTGAGCAATGTATTCTTCACACTTTATTTCTGTTCACATAAAATGAACCTTCAATAATCTATTCTGTTACAGTATCTTACTGAAACAATAACCTAACCCATGAACAACATTGTATTCCGGGTCTAAGGACTTCCACGTCTGTTAATATCAGAGTAAGATCCCTCTGTCACACCATTTAAGAATAATTTTAAGATTTACTACATGTGTCAAATAAAACAAAAACTATAGCTGGCGGATAACCTCTAACTTCAGTATGGTTAACAAACTCGCCAATAGATGACGCCTGCTACTCACAATGTCTCAACATATTTCTCAAATAAATGCTTGAATGATGAGTTATTTATGAATGTATAAATAACTAATATTATACATATCATCTACATTATAGACAAGTGTAATATTATATATTCACTTACACATATTTAATATAAGCACCGAGATTAGACTCATCCACGTTGCGTGCGATTGCTTTAATAGAATAATGTCGCTAATGCACAACGTAATTTCCACGAACCTTGATGGAAGGAAACATGTATGTTTTAAGCAATATGAATAATCATTGCGTTCTGGTTAGTACTGTTGAAAATTAAGTTATTGTATTCAGAAACCTATATACAGGATAGAAAATTTGCATAATTATTTTCATAATATAACAACTATATAGTGTCACTCTCTCCAGTACCAGATGTAAAAGACTTAGAATATTTTTTTTTAAATGAGCACTATACATAAGATAAAACGCTGTTTTTAAAGTTGTGTCCTACAAGGAAAGGCTGTTCACTCCAGAGTATGAATGATATTTTTATAATGTTTAATGATACAGATAGAATAATATATACATAGCTATACACATAATATGACTCTTATTTGAATAATATCCAACTTTGCGATTATACTCTTTAAGCTATTAAATAACTTTTTTGGTTAATATTTGACACATTTTGAGTAATATCTGGCCAACTACATTTTTACACATAAAGTGTAAATAGCTCACAAGACTGTTCACCATTCATCATGTTATATTGAGGGAATAATACAACTGCACTAGTATATATATATATAATATATCTAGATAGTATAGAGATAAAACATTTCAAAATACGGTTAAATTAGTGTAAAAAATAAGATCTTCTGTGAAACAGTATTACTATTTTAACCACAAGGCTAGACAAATTCAATGAATCAATGTATGCATATAATACCTTCTTTATAATACTAGTACCTTGTGTATATTGTCACCTCAATTCAAATAACGAAGTTCCACACACTGTAATCGACATTTACAAGGTTTGACCGAATGCAAACACTTAATTCTCATATATCTTGGTATAGTAACACGTAATTTCCCTCGCTTTGAAATATTACAGGCGTTTATGGATTTTTTTTCACGGGGTCTACACAAGGAATATTCACCGATGGGCATAATAGTGCAGGTTAGTTTAACGTCTAGAAATTTGACATTTCTGCATTATGTAATGCTAATCTAATGATACCTACGCCAACAGACTATACTAAAAGTGCCCTGCAGACAGTTGGTTTAGAACACAGAACCAATGGCTACCTTGCTCACTCGATACAGGTGAAGTCACCGGTATTTGCTATCTCCATCATTTGTTGCAGGCTTTAGCTTCTATAAATTCTCATTTGATTAAATTCATTGTCGCTATTTCTAGATTTGTCAAGGTTATTTCGTTAAAGTTGATGAATAAAATCTGTAGTTGCAATGTATTACGCTTTTACGTGAATACTTTCAAGATTATACAATCATGGTTTTTGTTTTGAGAACGACTACATATTAGTATATAGCTGAATATGCATTACATTATTGCACATAGAGAACATATATTGAGAACATTTAGCATATATCTCTTTCAAATGAATCCTTTGATATTCTTTTTAGGGATGGTTATTTGAAATAATACCAGAATGGGCCAAATATAAATTCGTAATGGCTACTGGGGAAGAATTTCATTCATACTTTAAAGAAGCTGAATTGAAAAAAGTAACATAAAAATTAAAGCAGCAAATGATGTCAATGACCTGATGATTTCAATGGGAATGGAATTCATTTAAGTTGAATGTGAAATGATAGCTTGTAGTACAGTGCCACAATACATCACTGCATTAGGTTATTGTGAAGTTATTTCGGTCAATTTGTAAATTTCTTATAAGACGCGTTGGCCAGACATTTTACGTGCAACGTATCAAAGTTGATGTGGTCAGTAGTGGCATTTGATATACATTTGCTTAGACAAGTTCATTGTACTTGTAGTGTTATTGCAATTATATTTCTAAGACACATCGATTTGACATTACAATAGTATTGTGTCCATAACTTTATTTGAATAGTATCTTATAAGAACACAGGTGTTTATATACTATAACACGAGTTAACAAAAAATAAAGACAGTATATCCAACAAGAAAAGTGTCAATGTGTATAAGTATATACGCCACATTGTCCCAGTACTAGACCAATGGTTTTCTCATTGTGGATAATTCAAAATAAGGAAAAGAATATAAATTACATTGATAGAATTTGAAAGGAATCGGGAAAACCATGAAGAAGCTGATAGATAGATAAAATAAATTAGATTGTTGGCGATTACTCAATCTAGGCGTAAAAAGAGTTTCACGGCATAGGCAGACCTCTTATTATACAGAGGAGACTGGGTTGTGTGTTGATCTTCAACAGTGTTAATAAAGTTGTAATAAGTCCAGGATCACTCAGCAGTGAAAATATCACTGAAGTTTCCCAAGGATAAAACAAGTTGAAGAATGGGAAAAGGAGCTAATCTGGAAGTACAATTTTTGACTCCCATGTGCGAAGCACAACATGAGAGTCTTTGCAGTTAGTGTGTCTGTGTGTGTGTGTGTGTGGGTGTGTGTGAGTGTGCGTGTGGGTGTGTGTGGATGTATGTATGTGTGTGTGAATGTGTGTCCATCTGTTCCACTGATATCTCAAGAACCATACATCAGTTTTTGATGAAACTTGGTGCATAGATGCTCTGGGCCAATACGCAGATTATGTTTTGGTGAAATTCCATGCATATTAATTATCTAATTTGCATGACAATAAGCTGATTTTTAGCTGTTCCATTGATATCTAAAAAACCACTCATTGGATTTTGATAAACTTGGTAAATAGATGCTCTGAACTTGTGCGCAGATTTGATTAGTTTTTGGTAAAAATCCGTGCATATTAATTACCTAATTTGCATGATAACTAGCTAATTTTTAGCTGTTCCATGACTGTTCCACTGATATCTAAACAACAACTCATTGGATTTCGATGAAACTTGGTACATAGATATTATAGGACACTGCACAGATCTGATAGTTTTTAGGGTAATATCAGTGCATATTAATTACCTAATTTGCATAATTAATTAATTTTCAGCTTTTGATGTTTCAAGTAGTAAACATTACATTTCAATGAAACTTGGTACATAAATACTCAAGGACTATGCAGAGATTGATTGTTTTGGGATAAATATTTGTGCATATTAATCACCTAATTTGCATAATTAGTTAATTTTCAGCTTTACCACAGATATTTCAAGTAATAATCATCACATTTCAATGAAACTTGGTACATAGATCCTTTAGGACTATCCAGAGACCTGAGTAGTTTTAAGGTAAATAACTGTGCATATTAATTACCTAATTTGCATAATTAATTATGTTCAGCTTTCATACTGATTTCTCAAGTACTAATCATCACATTTCATTGAAACTTTGTACATGGATGCTGTAGGACAATAGACAGACCTGGATAATTGTGGGTTACAATCTGTACATATTAATTGCTAATTTGCATAATTAACCACTTTTAAGCTATCACACTGATATCTAAAGTACTAATTATTCCATTTCAATGAAACTTAGTACAAAGATGCTCTAGGACAATGTACAAACCTGATTAGTTTGGGGTTAAAATCTGTTTATATTAATTCCCTAACTAGCATAATAATTCATCATTTTTTTGGGTTCCAATCCCATTTCAATAAAACTTGGTACATGGATGGTCTGTTACATTGCGCAGACCTCATTAGTTTTACACTCAAATCTGTTCATACTAATTTTCTGATTTGCATTATTAGTTTTCAGCTTTTCCATCACTATCTCAATCAAGTACAAGTAATTTTGAATTATATTTAATGTGTCTCCAATACTCTCAAGCACATGGGAGTTTTTTCTAAGCTTTCTTTGATTTAATTTGTTAACATACTTTTGACTTCTAGGCAATAACTCTCCTTCAGCTAACTTTTACAACTTTTCAGCAATATTTTACAAACTTTAAACCAAAATTGTCGACTTTAAAATTATCTTTTCAATTTTGTGACGTTGCTGTCAGGCCAATTTTACTGACTTTCCAAAAACATTCTTCAACTGATACAAAAACTCCCCCAAAATTCAAAAAAACAAACATTCAGCAGCGGAGTCGACCTTCATTTGTTTTCACTTTCAAACTTTGTATTCTGTTTTTACAATTTTCATCTTGGCTTCAAAGTTGTTATTGTATAATGTGTTATCCAGCCACACACACATAATTGCAGATGACTGAAACTAACTTCTCATATTAATTACCAAGTGTTCGTTTCACAGCGACTCAGTGATGATAAAATAACACATGATTATTGCGAAGTGTATCTACCGAACTATTCAGGTCCAGGGAATATTCTAATATAATAATTAACAGACAATTTAATGAAATATCTCTTTCTCAAAACTAAATTAAAATATTATAATTGTTTCTACTTAACAATTTCTCTGTTTAGGGATCGTGAACTAGAGTGAGCACATACTTATGCTTGTCTTTCATGCAGAAGCCAGTCTTCATCCAAACCTAACTTACTGAACGCTTCGAGACACAGCGTCTTCTGATCTATTTTACCAACTAATGTTTTCGGAAAATCATTAAAAATGATCACATATTTTGGAATATAATCCGACATTCCAATGTTACTACTGTAGTAGGTCTTCAACTCGTCTGCAGACAGTGAAATATTGCCAATCAATGAGACACATGCGCAGAAGTCTTCTTGTAATTCTTCATCTGGCACTGGCACTATGTATGCTGCTTTAACGCTTGGATGACTCAATAAAGACTCCACTAAGCTAGAATAGTACATTGTTTGTCCTCCTTTCATGATGATATCATGGCGTTTTTCAACAATAGTAATATAACCATTGCAATTTATCTTAGCTATGTCACCTGATTTATACCATCCATCTACGCTCTTAACGTGCCTTGTCTCGTCTTCATCATTAATATAAGAACGAAATAGGAAATTGCTACGGACATGCAGCTCACCAAGTGTATTGATTGGCACTATCCTACCATTTTCATTCACTACCTTAACTTCAGTGTGACCAAATGGGCGCCCAACTTTATCAATAACCTCATTTTCACTCGCTATGATATCTCTTCCACTGACGAATCCGGCTTCAGATGAGCCATATGCATTCAGTACTATAGCTTGGAATATTGTACTGACTTTCCGAATAAAGTATGGTGGAATTGTGCTGGCACCAGTCAGAACGTAGCGAAGAGACGAACAATCATACTGATCTATGTTGCCATGATGTAGCATTTTATAAAGACCAGGATATGTAGAAAAAAGTGCGGTACAGCGTTCATCTTGTATAACTGCAACATTATCTTGTATGTTTGCACCAGGGGAAAGTATGACTGATGTCATTTCCAGTATGAGTGGAGCGATGTGAGACATTTCTGAACAGATATGAGATAATGAATGACACGCTGACAGAAGAATGTCGTCATTCGTCCATCCATATCTGTCTACACATACCATGTACATGTTTTGATTTGTGACATTAGTATGGAGAGTGCCTTTCAATGGCCCAGTACTACCAGATGTGTAGAAAATGGTATACAGGTCACCAAACTCCAGCATTTTGCTGGTTTCCTCTAGTAGCCGTTTACCCTTTTCGGGGTTTGTTCTGCCTATATCCATGATATCATCAATAGACTTCCATTTGTCTTGAGACGCCGCCACGTTGGTAATTATTGATTGAAGTTTAGATTTTTCATTATTTTGCAATATTTTAAAATCTGATGCTTTCAAATCTTGAACAATTGTCTCCAACTGCTTGTACACCTCGTCATTTTTGGCACCAACTACCAGAGCAACACACTCACTCTTAATTATAGCATTTTTCAGCATATTATTTGGCAAGCCGATGTGAAATCGTGCTAATACCACTCCTATCAGTGCAGCAGCAAACTGTACCAATATGTATTCAGGTGCACTGGACGAAAAAATACCCAGAGTATCTCCTCGTCTCAACCCAAAGCAGAGAAGCCCAGTTCCCAAGGCAGTGACTTGGTTTTGTAATTCAGCAAATGTGAGGCGTATCTTTTCTACTGGAAATATATATGCTACTTTGTTTGGTGTCTTCTTTACAACATTGTTCAACATATCTCTAGTTGTAACAGCTGCTAGAGGAACATTGGTTGTTGAGTGATAGTAACTCTTCTTTAATTTTCCACTCAACATTTTTACTGCTGATTTAGTACTGTAGGAAAAGAAAATAGGCATAACCTATTATTTGATATACAATCATGTTTATCTAATTCACTGCAATTGCACGTTGATAATGAGACATACTGTGCAAAAATACATACACGTCGTATACTCTGAATACTAGTATCCGTATATATCCGTGGAATTAGAAGTAGTAATTCATTATCGAATGCAGAAGTACAACATGATAAACAACCAGTGATATACACCATAGAAAACATCGCCCTCACGTAGTTCAGTACCGTGCAAACACTTATATACAATCACAAATTACTCTCAAAAGTCAGATCGATCACATGATTAAAAATAGACTCCCAACTTCAGAATTGTAAATTAGATCACTTGTGTTATTAATTGTACCCACTCAACACGTTGATTACCAAGCTTGACGTGTTTATATTGGTTGCAAGCCGAAACAAATTATCTGCTGATTGACTACCTCACTGCCCACAAACTAGTATGAACATATATATTTACGTATAAAAGAAAAGCTGCAGATGTCCCACACCCGCTCATGTGATGATGTCTAGTATGTTACAGGCACAAAATCCCGGTAGAATTTCATTCCCAAACATTTCACACACGTCTTCTACAGGCGAGATATCAATTAAAAACAAAATAGTATTGATATCAAAATGAAAATAAAGTTTGTTCGTCTACCCAGCGTTGTGTAGCAGCATTCCTATTTTTGAAACTATGGTTTTATTATTGCTGCGTTGACAGCGCTGATCGCCCGCTGTCGTACGGCTTTCTTTTGTTCCCACATTGGTGTGCACTTAGAGACAAATTGTGGTACTGCGAAAAGCAGCATTTATAAATTGTGCATAGCGCGTTCTATGGTTGATTGATAACGAAAGATAAAACAGAAAACACGACAGTTTGCGTACTTGGTTGATTATTGAACATCACAAACTGACGCATTACGTTTGGAACTGTGTGTCTCATTTCGCCAGACATTCTAATAATCCCACATGTGTATCTTTACTGAGGTGTACACTACACGTGATCGACTTGTGAAAAGACTTTAACACTAGCTACTAAACAAACTGTCATAAATTAAATCTATTGTGTGACAATGTTCAACAAAATTGCTTCAATTGGGCATATTCAATATCACGGTACTGCTATCAAGTGCGCTGAAATTTTGAGCATTAGCTCTTTTTCGATAGCGTATTCTGCAATATTTCTGGAAATGAACCCAAATTTTGAGACAAATTTTTTTGTTTGTTTTTTACTCAAGAAATGTGGCTACTTTTGTCCCAATCTTTTGAAGGAAAGTGCAGACTATAAACGGGACTCTTTTGTGAATATTATGACGTGAGGGAAATGGTGGAGAAAAAGTTTTTCCTTTTAAATTGATATATGCAAACTACACACCATCGCCATTCGTGTATTGTAATTTTTCTCAATCTGAAACAATAAATAAAAAAAAAATACGTGAAAGTATATATATACTCACTAAACAAGTAGTCATATGTTTATTAAAAAAGTAATGTAACTATACATTTTTTACCAGCACAAGTGTTCAATGTAATTAATTCCAGGCTGCTTGCATGGAAATGTTTTATGGTGAATTATTTGTTTGTATATATAAATATATTATGTTAATTATAGCTAATTATATTTAACTGGAGTTTTAAACTGGCATATAATTTCATAATCTGATAATATAAAAACACAGATGTATATAAACACGTTATGCAAATAGTAAATACAGAAATTCTAAACATACCATGAATTTATAAATAATCAGGTTAAATGCCTGTAATATCCATTATTTCAATTTTTAAGACATGTACGGAACAAACACGTAGCTTCCATATATGAAATGATGTTTAAGCTGAATTGCTAACACAGGTGAAATAATATTGACAACTTGAAAGAATTTTGAGAAAGCAAACTTCTACTTCATTGTCTAAATATATTTTCTCATGCCAAGCACACTTATTATATTTATATAAGCTTTAATTTTGTTGATAGAGTGATTAAATTGGGTCTTAGTTTATTCACTAAACAATCGGACAATTAGACAATCGTGGGTTTACTTTGAAATGATTACAATCTTACTTACAATTGCGTACACAGTATGTAAACAGTATGTTTGACACTCTGCCTAAATTGCAAAAACGTTAGTTCGTTTAAAAACATTATCGACACCCAATGCCAACACTTCTCGCCTTTTCCGGAAACTACGCATTCTAGATATCTATTAACTTTATAAAATGCAAACTAATATTTTTACATTCGACCACAAACATCGAAGCTATGCACACACTCTTGAACGTTATATCCAAGAATTACCTACAATACATGGTCAAAATCTAATAATGACTTTTTTGAAACGTTCATAATATCCATAGTTCATTGCCGTACTCAATAATGTATCTGTCGAACGACCCACCGTATGCTATCAAAAACCTAAAGTCACGTTCAAGGTTCAAATGTTTTCTTGAAAACTATGTACTTAAAATAGCCTCATAAACTTCCCCGTTATCTTAGTTATCTCACATACTGTTTGTGATATTTATTTACCCATTCATTTTTGGACATAATACTGACAAACAAAGCACACGCTGATATAAACATAACCTCCTTGGTCGAGGTAATGAAGTGTTTAGCAACCCTGAAAGTTTCACGTCGTAGTTAGACTGTTAGAAGCAATGTATATAAAGGCCATGTTTTTTTATACGTTTTTCAGTGGGGAGGGGGTGCGTTTTTTTAATGAAAAAAAGACATATTTTGTAATACCAGAATACCACACAGTGTATAAAGAATAACATGATAATATATGTTATAACATATTTGTGGGCAGAACAAAGTTGGAAACGGCAGATCTAGTTGAGATTATGTATCCAATTCTAAAACACTTTGCAATATAAATGTACGTATACAAGTGACACAGTATAAAACTTGTTGTCTACATGTGTCTGAAAATAGATGTTTTCTCATCACAATGTAACCTAATAATGAACAATGTGACCCATAATGATCGTAAGTAAGTAAGTAAGTCGCCAGTGAAAAGTCAGATTATCATGGTCACGTATTGCATGGAAATCTACTCCGTATGGTTGGACAACTTCATTTTCTTAATTCAACTTGTTGAATTCTGCTCTCACATTAAACACACACCGAGATATTATCACACAAAAAATTATAATTACGTGTTTATGATCTAAAAGCGAAGAATTTATTCGCGCATTTTATTCACTGGTTTACCTTGTTCGTGGCGTTCTGATGAGCTATCGAACGTTATCAAGCCTCCCTAAGCAAATATAATTGGAACGTTTTTATATCCGAGTACTCTATTGTTTAAGGTAATGGCTGAACTCGAAACATCCAAGTAATCATTTGTGTTCACATATTAGGAATATTCAACAATTTTTAAACTATACGGCATGAGTAAAATTGTTTCACATCAATATAAAGATATTTGTTACAATCAATATGAAGATGTTAATTACTTTTATCAATTGTACTTTCCTGGTCTGAGTGAACTTATGCCAATCTCATATAATTCTCACAAGCGACATGCATTACCCATAACACACCAATCTGATGTAAGTCATCCACACACTATATCGTGATATCATACAAATTTCTAATTACTCACCTGTTCTCCATATAGTTAATGTTTATCTCTTGCGAAATAATAAAAATATTGGTAGACGCAAGCTTCTGATCGGACAAACGAATGTAGAATACCCTTTAATAAAGTCGTATTTAAACGAATTTGTATTTATCGTATTTGCATACCATTCCTTTGAAGATAATAAATTATGATATAAATAATATTTTGTGAATAATTAATTACCTGTTTTATAAGAAATTACTAGCACCTAAATTAAAGCAGATATTGTACACCAATAAATCAGCAGGTGAACAATACTAAACAAGCTAGTGCATGGACTAGTATTGTTTGGCTTGTAAACAACTGTAAAGCATATATATATATTTTTAACAAATACTCAGATTAGTAGGTTTCGGTTTAAAAAATAACTTATCAACCACAACCTTGTGTGATATGTTATCTTAAATCATAACATAATATCTAATAAACACATTTATAGAAACATTATCATCTATGTCATGTTTAATGCAGTTATCATAAAAATTTGATAATATTTCCCCTACATTTTGGAATGCCATACTTCTGTTACTGTGTGTTAGTATTAATGTCCTTCTCTTTTTTTTACCAAAAGGAGTAGTTTGGATAGAAGAGACATGGATTTTTAGTGAAATCATAGTGAAATGTAACTAGAATACTTATTAGTCAAACTATCAGTTGCATTTTAGTAGTGCACATTGAAAACGATAAAGCTGAGAGATTCAGCAAGTTAGCACAATGAGCAAGTACAATGAGTTTTTAATACAAAATATCTACGCCATGTTACTTGTGTGTTGTTAATTCAATGTATATCACATAACATTCAAAGGACCATTACAAATCGTATATTTTTCATTATAGCCATTACCGCATCCTTGATGTTGCACGTTCGATCGTTAATCGTGGCCAATGTTGTCATTACAATACTTTTATTTATAATTTGATGTCGTTGTTGTCAATGCTGGATCTTGTCCTAGTTGGACAAGGAATATAAACTCCCTTCTTTCACCATTAACTGATATTTATCCATGGTTAAACATTCATCATTGTGTTTGACATATTGGGCTTATCCCCGACTCACTAGATAGTTCCGATTTATTCAATAGCATGCCAACTTTATTATATACCATACAAATGGTGATATACAGCCCACTCCTAACATAGCCTCGCACAGGCTAAATTTAGCTCTGGCCTATTACTTCTTCGGTCAATTTGTGGATAAAATAACTGTCCTTTGAAAGTAGCTTCAAATTGACACCCATTGTATGCTTCACTATACGAGTTAATGTCTGATCTTAGATCAAACCCTCATATGCAACACGCGTGATATACCAATCTGAACTTTTTATTTATACTTATTTTTATTATTTTGTCAGGCTATCATTCTCAAACAACAATGCTGCGTAATGTTCACACATGACAATCTGTACACACGCTACATACGCTACAATACATGCAAAAAATATGTATGGGTGCTGGCATCTTATCGGACACGACAGTTGCAGATTATACTTAAATAAAGTCAATTTATCAATTCTATATTCACGAATAATATTTTTAAAAGTAATAAATTGAGCTATAAATAATATTAATTAATAACAATTTACTATTCTGATAACAGCTAGTTCATATTACTTAAATTAAAATTTGTATTAATGAACAATGATGAATTAAAATGAAAACAAGACTCAACAGGTTGGCGCATGGAATGTTTTCAATACATATATATATACGAATTACACGATATTTACTGTTTTTTGTGACAAATTTATTAAATTTTGAATTCCTACAACTAGAAACTTCTATTATAAAACGATATCAAAAAAGGGAATTCCTAGACAATATACAGTTGTCATCAGACCAATATATATTGGATGCCATCGCTATGATTTTTTATTATTTACATGAATCTTTCCATCTCATTCGCATTCTTTTCATAGTTTTACTGGAAAGAATGACTGGAGAAAAATTTAAAGAAATTAAGGAATTAAGAAGGTTATTAACAAAGTATTTGTAAATCTATATTTTAGTTAGGTATAGTGAGTTTTTACGTTACCGTTATATGTTATATAATTATAACTATATCTTTTATATCTTTTATGATTTGTATACCAAAAAAGAAGACTGACAACAATGTGTTTCAGATAAACATAGAACATAGAAATAAAGCTGATATGAATGTTGCGGAATTTGGTTAGGAAAAAATAATACAAAATTTCACATTTAGTATAACTACAAATTAGTATGTGTTGCTGAACTGTCTATGTTGAGGGTTATACAAATTAATTCTACTCAACCAATGATAGCTGCGGTGATTAACATTACGTCACCCCTGGCATTCACAGTGAATGATGCAGATGTATGTATTTGTTGGTTTTCAAACTTATTCTGTGTGAAAAACATTATTTTGTTTAACTGTTTAATGGTAGCGAAAGTCATAACGTATCCTTATCGGATATATATTGCTGTGATGACGATTTAGAACACGATATTACGCTCAATATAATTTCGATAAACGTACTATTTTACAGTCGCTTAGATTGCAAATAGTCATATTTAAACATAAAGCAGGTATAATGTAAATACAGTGATCATATAATAATACATATATGAACATCAACTAAAAAGTACTAATTTCTGTGGACTGAATACAACTTTTGCAGTTTTAGCTATTTTTATATGACGATGCTTCAAAAGCACACAAAATTAAACCAGATGAGTAAATACAGCTCTGAAATGGCTTTATTGTGTTGTCGTTTCGCACAACAGCGCCACACTCAATATTTATTTCCCAAACAATACATTTTTAAATTCTACAAGTGGTGAATATAGGTACCATGGTGAGAGGTTTCTGTTGAACAAATAACCATTGCAAAGATCGGGAATTGAATTTATTTTTCTGTACGTCAGGGAGGTTATAAACATTTATTTAGTTTTGCCTGTGTGTTACCATTATCAGGAATAACCATGCTGTTTCAAATGTAAAAGCCAATAGCAAAATCATTGAGATTAATAATAATAAAATAACAAATTCTAATTATGTTTAGCACTTTTTATTAATGAATGGCCACATGTGCATGCGTTGCAAAACAAGTAAAATCTCATCAATAAAGATAACAGAATAAACATTACATCAGAATTTCAACAATACATGAGTAGGCATTTTTGGTTTAGTTTTTCTGTTTGATATATTTCATATTGACCCAATACAATTCGACCCAACGAAACGGCGAGTCAGGGTGCTTCTCCGCCATAATTTCATTTTCATGTAATCTCCATAGCTTGAAACCATTTTGTTCAAAGGCCATCTTAAGAGCTCGGTAACAGTTTAAGACCATGTCTCGGTCGTTTGACGCCATAATCTGTGCTAAGTGAAGTTCAAATACAATCACTTTTATATCACTGAGCATACCACTTCTGATCAGTTGATGAAATATTAGGAATTCGCCACCCTCAATATCGAACTTCAGCACGTCAATAATTGTCTATATGAGTAAAAAAGTTAATCGTGGTTATGTATAACACCTGTATTTGGCTCAGTTTTTGCAGAAATAATAATTGAATCATCCATTTCGGAATTTTTGAAGATCCGATTTATGTCATTGAAATCATGGTTTCTTTCATTCTAGCTATTCTAAGACGCAATATACGTATTATGTTTCTACATGTCAAATAAACAATAGAATCAATATATCGACATTCTGTAAAAATGTGTATGTATTGACTGATGTGATGTATTCCACAAACAGCGTTGATTTTGTATGACGTGTTCCATATGAGATAAAATTTCAAAAAATGTATGAACATAACATATATAATAACAAACAACAAAAAGTTAAATTGTCTAAAAATATAAAGAAAACATGGCTTTTGGTGTGATATACATATTCAAGTGTGTTTTTATATTCCTATATGATTCCATATATACTAGAAACTAATATCTCGATTTACTCACGTTTCCATGGTGTAACATTTCTCTTATTGAGGATAGAGTTCTAGCTTTCCAATAACTCCCACGAACTTGTAAGTTATCTACGTTATCTCCATATAGACCAATATTATAGAACCAGACACGTTCTGAATGTCTATGATTCTCTATACCCATTCTATGAAAGAAAAAATGATGATGATATGGCATGGTTCTCCTATGCTTGTATTGTAAGAATATTGCAAGATGCAACATAAATACATTGTGGTATGTATATATGATCTGAATATAATCACCGGTGGCATATATAAAACTGGTGGCAATTTAGGTCTTTATATAGCTAAGTCTACGAGTATACCACCAGTAAACCACTTTGCGCCAATCTGTGTTATTCATGTAATATATGCTTGCAATTTTATTTTATAATGTACTAAAATGTACACAGTCTGAAAGTTGGCTTTCTATGTACCGCATTGGACAAAATAAGAACCATGTAAAACTGAGATGTGGGTATTGGACAGTGAAGCTGGTTGGATTTTATCTTTTATATCAAACATTGTCGTCTATCAATCGTGCAGGTATAATATTCTTTTGAACAGCACTCTTGCAAAGGTGGCTACTATGTATCTTATCTGTGTAACATGGTGTGCGTTGGGATACCGTGTACCTTTGTTAATTTGCTGGGTGATATTTACGCAAGCATTTACTTTTCAATGACTTTTCCTTTCGTTTGTAAAAAAAAAACTATTATCTTATTATTATCATATTTGTATTCACAATGTGGCAATCTCATGTATTATCATCCGACTCCCGACTGAGTCTGATATCAGTGGCTGGACTACTCACAAGATTGACAGTACAACACGACCCCACACCAGATTTTCCCACTGCAGTATATTACGACACTTCAGAAGATAATTTTCTATTTACACGCTTTGTAACCTGCTTTCCAAATGCTTGTAAATCGGCATATCTATTTCTAATTGCTTGTTTATGTCTTCATTTTGAAGTCACCGCTTTCAAGACATGGTGACTCACACTAAAAAGGCGATATTGGAATGAAGCCTGACAGTGTTCAACTATGTATCGATTTTGTGGAAGTTCTGTTGCTGGTTTGTGAATGTTGGCTCGATTAGTAGAGACTGGACGCTTGACTTGTGGGAACTAAAATGAATAAAACATTAGTCACTTAAATTTTCTTCATAAAATGTCGACAGTCTATACAGTGATCAAGCTTGTCATAAGATGACATAAGAGTTGCACAACTGCCACAAACCAGTGGGGGGCGTGATAAATATGGGCATGTTCTCTTTGAGGACATACACATTCAGCTATGTATAATCATCGTAATTTTTGATAATACCAGTTTAGACGAGCCGAGACTAATCAACATAATCCAGAAAAATCAATTTTGGCTGATTTACACAGATTATACTATTTAGGGTATTCTAAATATGGGGAATGTATGGCACTGATCAAGCATGTTAAAAATGGAATTAATGATGATACCCAAACACCCTATAGCTAGCGTTTGGAAATGTGATTAAGGTTACATTCATCCCATAGTTTTCCCATTAATTTGTTATGACCACAGTTTGCTGATCTAGAACATTAACACTGATAATTTGTAACCTTGTAACTTATATTTAGATTATTTAGACAGAGAACGTTTGTGGCCCCCTTGTGGCATGTTCAGGTAAACATGGGTGTTGTTTTGAGAATCTATTAGAAAAAGGCAGAACGTTACCAAGATGCTTCAACACGCCTATGCTCATTGTGGTACCAAAATTGTGCAGACATTGATTGAAATATTTGTATCTTCCATGTGATTGTACGTGGAATCGCTTGTCACGCTGGCAGTTAAATCCTTGCTAAATCCAACTATGGCATCACTCGAGATTCCTGTATTGTGTATGTTTAGAGATATCACTTCAAAACGACAGAGATCATATAAAGATGAGAGGATAAGTTTTGCAGTCCATGTACACATTTCACATGTAAGCAATAATACTTATATTACAATAAGAAAAAAACAACAACACTCACGTAGGGTCAAATGAGTAAACATTGCATCCATATTTAGCGATAGCATCGTCAAACGACCAGTCATTATTAATACTATAATGATAGAAAACAGATATTTATTAGCAAAAGCTGATACATTAAAATGATGATTAGGGACAGAATACGATGACGTTTTTGCGTCATGCATTGGGAGGTACATATATAATGTGTTTCTTTGATGAACTTAACATACATAGAATTAGCACCAAATGTATAAAATGTGCTCAATCGTGTATCATGTAATGACAGTGTTGGTAATACACATTTGCAGTTGCCACAGCTTGTGATTTTTGATATTAAGCGGAAATGTTATTCATTCGTAGCGATAAACGTATCAAAATAAATATTTTTTATATATCTTATGTTCAATATTCAGGATAGAAACTTTAATAACAATCCTCCATCTTGATATTATTAGTGTTTTATATATACTGATCGGATTCAAACAAATAAGAGTGTTCAGAGGCAATGTAAGCCATAATTACTGTGTTCCATTTTATATTTTATATAACAGATTTCCAGGAGACAGTGATTGGGAATTAGTTTACAAATTCAAAACAAATTAGTGCTTTTGGCTTGTTATTACATACATTCATATCAAACAATGAGTTGAATTGCAAAAAAGCCAATAACTTAAACGTCACACGATATATGAAGGTCAAACATCAATGACCCTCGAGAAATTGTATTCATTTTAAGATCATATACAGTAAGTTTTGGCGCCTTCACCACTATCGCATTATAAAAGCATCGGTATTTTTTTATTGATTTCAAATAAATAAGAAGTGATCATATTCTTTATATAAGTATAAATTAAATGATGAAATAATGTTCAATTGCAATCAGCATTACTAAAATATTAATATCAGCTGTAAGATTAATGAAAATTTTCATCAAACATCAGAAATAATATGAATTGTTATACATCTGTCACCGTAACGCCATAAGTTACAGTGTGCCGTATTTTTACGGTATTTTACGAGGTATTTTCATCCTACCATGTAAGAAAATGCGAATTTCAAATATGGAATGATTACGCGCGGATGCGGTATCTAATATTAAAAACAATCATGGCTGCCACCAGGGTTTGACAGGACACTACACAAAGAAGATCGCTGAATCTTTTCTAAGCGTTTGGGATTTTGGCATTATCGTGATGTATACTTGAACACAAAAAAATGTATAATAACAGTACGCCGTCGCATCGACCTCCGCTTGGCATCGGTCGATACTCCCACTAGATTGTCTTCGTGCATACTTGGAGGTATCCTCGTGATTTCATTGTAATAACACTCATAATAAACTTACATTAACAATAAAAAACATGGTTTTTCTCCAGAATTTACCTTATATGTATTATTCAAATCATAGAGCAAAACATAGACCACATTGGTAAGTGCAACTGTACAATAACATGAATACATTATGAATATAGTGTTACATCTTGCAATGAAACAAGATATCATAGCTTTAAAGATTTAACAACACAAAGATGAAGTGAAACGACATGATGATCCAGTTAGACGATTTTGTGGGAAACCATCCTCCTCCAGGATTTGTATATTTTGTCAAGGAGCCTAAGTATACATGAAATGTAATTGTAATGTGTAGAGAATTTCGATCTAAGATAATACAAGAAATTGAGAAGAAAGCCACGCATTACCACAAATGAGAAATGGGACACGAACTTGATCTTCAACTTCACTAAAGATCTTGCATGAACAAGAATGCTATAAGATGAAACTGATGTTGAAACCATTGTAGATATTTTTCAGAGCAGTTGGAAAAATCCTTCTGGGCAACAGGAACAGATTTAGTCAACATGTGAGCCGCAGTGTTTGCATCAGTGGATGTTCGATGCAGTTTAATTGATGCATACAAATGTGGCGATGAAGCATACGCAAGCTTTGTTCAAACTCGTCTTATTGGTAAGTCACCAGTATATAAGTTTTATGATCGGATACCAAGGATGAAGTCTAAAAGTATCAGAAGCCATCATAAAAGCAAAAAAATACGTTTTCCTGCACGGTGCCAGATGAATTAGAAATTTGACCTGAAATATGTATTGGCACCCTTGAAGTAAAGGCAATAACAGTGCAATGATTGATGCTGTTTTATACAGATGATTCTATTAAGTAATCTCATAAAATGTGTTTGTATGCAAAACGCCTCAAAGTGCACAGGGTAACCTGAACTATATGACAGTTCTGAAGATGATGATTGGTAACAAATGCGTGAAATATTTTATTTTTAATTATTAACATTGACAACTTCATTACGCTGTACAATTATTTGCTCGTGGGAAAACGTTGTAAAGTTACTCTCCATGTATAAGACCTTCAACTTCAGAGTGTATGCAAATCATAGCAACCATGAAAACAAATGAAGATTGGTATTTGACCTTTGACCTCATTATTTAAATGTTAATGAGTAACAGACAATAATTGTTAAGAGATACACCCATGGCCACAGATGTTTTTTTCGTGGTTTGTGAAATATATTATTATATACGTTTGGCTCGATTATTAGACACTTTGAAATCACTCAATTAATGAAACATACCTATGGAATGATTCAGGTAATGTATATTTGCAACCCATGCCCCTTATATTCCTAATTTTGCGAGGTAATTGCTATTACAAATTTTTTTTTTATTTTTTTTTATTTTATAACCCGGTAAACAAACAGCGTCCCGCTACGATTTTGCTCCTAAGCCTGTGATAATTTGCTTATTTGTGTAACTGTGGCTAATATCAGTTTTTGGGTCTGGAACCATTTACACAATAAAATACACCTGAAAAATAGACCACAACTGGGTTACCGCAACTTGGATACCCCAGTTGTGGCCGGCTTATTCAAAGACCATAACTATTTGGGTAAAGTGAACAAATTGCTTGAATACACGACAAAGTTATTGAAAAATTTTGAATACAATGTAACATATCCAATTAATTGAATAAACAATAAAGTTTCCCTAAAATCCCTAACTCTTGACTAAAAGTAGCAAATCAAGCTTGTTGAATGACAAATGACAAACTTAACGTCACTGAGAGTGGGGCCAAATAATGGGTGGGAGGGAGGGGAAATGAGTATTATTTCACCAATTTACCACACTAAGAAAAACCACTTACATTTTTGTGGTGTCTGCTTTGAAGAGGAGTGACGTAACACCTCGCGCAACGAGGAGTGACATCACCCTTCACACATAAGCACCGTTGATGGCGCACTATCGCTTGCGTTCCCGACACAAAGCATATTGCTTCGCAATACGTTATAAATAGCGCATGAGGTCAACGTGTTCTCCACTGTTCGAATTTTGAAATTATTAGCGATTCGTGGTTATCAACGCAATCAACGTCACGGTGAGAAAGTGATTGTGGAGAAGAAGTCCAGCCTTCTGTGAAGAAATGAATAATCTGTTAACCAACGTTATCTACTTACCAAGTTACAAGTCTTACTGCTAATATAACTCACCCAACTGAATAGACAATGCAGTTATTAGGAAGAATACCGACATCCATGCAAATGTTCCATCCACCGTCTCCAGATTTTCCATATCTTGTATCATTCTGACACTTGTACGTAACAGTTTGTAAATACTTCACCATTGTTTCTTTTATTTGGCTCACTGTGAGGTTATCAGTAAGTTTCAAGTCGTAGATAGTGGGTACCAACTTCAGTTCGCTTGAAGAGTTCATCATCGTCAGATTTCTTTTCACAGATGGTTCCAGGTATTCATTAAACTGTCGTTAGGCAAAAACATTTTTGAGACGTTTTAATGTTTGAGGTATGTGTGAAATCAGTTCACCAAAGGTATACAAAGTTATTTCCGATCATCGCATTGCATATATATATATATATAGTTTTCATTCAATAACAAAAAATCAATATCAAATACCTTATTGTTTGGACTGAATTGTGACTCTGTAATATTGTCGAATTTTGGCACAATTTTTTTCGAGGTAACATGTGTTGCATCTTTAACATTGTCAGTTACAGAAATTGATGGAGATGGCACACGGAGTAAACTTAATGTGTGTAACATTTGTGTTTCTAAAATAAAGCGGAAAGCATGAATAAAGAAAGGATCACATTTGTCCAGCCTTGTAGTGAAATGTGAAATACTGTTTCACAGAAGATCTCATTTTTGACACTGAATTTAATCGTGTTTTGTAATGTATTATCTATATACTATCTAGATATAATATATATACAATTTCAGTGTTATTCTCTCAATATAACATGATGAATGGTGAACAGTCGTGTGAGTTATTTACACTTTATATGTATAAATGTTCAAATAATATATTCTGGTAAATCGAAAACTACCAAGTTGGGGCAATTGTTAAGTTTCGACCTTGGCATCTTTATATATTTGAGTGGACCAGCCAAGCTTCCACATACAACAATACATATATTTCTATTTAATTTATTTTATTTAATAATATTTTCACTGAATTCTTTGAAATAAATTTACCATATACAAATTAATTTGCTGGGCACCATTTCATCTTAATATTTTACAATCCATATCCTTATATTTGAATATGTTTCAAGCCATTTGAAAAACCTATTTTAGAAGCATAACAATACAACGACTAGATTTGGTGTCACAGTTCGCTCCCAATTCATATTGGAATATTGCCAGCAATAATTAATAAAGCTCGTTCAGAATACCATTTATTCCCGACATCATATTCAGTGGCTAGTTCTCAGGATCTACATCAGTAATAAATAAACATAAATCATTTTGAATGCATGTTTTTAGAAGACACCGGCATGTCAAATTTTGATTTGGATTATACCATTTCAAGCTGCAGGGTGTCTAAACAATGACTCAACAACCAATAATCACATTTTCCACCCATCACACACATTTTAGCCATAATTGAACAACCAAGAAAGCAAAGAATATCAGGCTACATCCTAAAAACAACGAGATAGCACATTACAACCAGTTATTACAAACATGAAATCTTCCACCCCTCCCAATACACCCTACAGCATTAATGGTTTCTATACTCATTTGCTCAGCCAATAGATGCACCTGACTCATCAAACTTTTGACCAACCACTCATTTTAATTATTATTGAGTGAGTGCGCTATTTACTAATGAGAGGAATCTTTTAAAGAATATATATATATATATGTATATATATAACGGAATAAATAGGCAGCATCAGATATTATTCAAAATGTATCAAATAACAACCACGAAAATTGCTGCAAAGTTGCATATTGCAAATAAGGTTCATAATATGTGCATAACTATGTATATATTTGTCTATCTGTATCATTGAACATTAGAAAAATATCATATATATGTTGGGGGAAACAGCCTTTCCATGCAGGACACAACTTTAAAAATTGTGTCTTCTGTATAGTGCTCATTAAAAAAATATTTTTAGTCATCTACATCTGATACTGGAGAGAGTAACACTATATAGTTGTTACATTATACATACAATTATGAAAATGTTCTATCATGTCTGACTGGGGGATCTTACACTGATATTAACAGAATTGGGACCCCTTAGACCCGTTATGTTTTACATTTTGCAGGTGGATAATGTTTCGTATCTATAAATAGTGGAGATTGAATTTCAAGTGATCAGGGATTTTTATCTGTCTTGGAATATTGTCCGAATTTATGATACATGCTTTAAATGGTGTTCATGATAATGTGTCATGTTATTGTAATGTGCCATGTTATTATTATGAGCACTGTGAACAGTTTACTTGAGTATATAACGGGAGACATAAAGCTTAAAGGTCGAATGTCAAAGTATATATTCACAAAACAGAATAGATTATTGAAGGTTAATTTTATGTATCTCTGGGGAATGTGTGAAGAATACATTGAACTCATGATCATTTCTTGGTTTTATTTACGAGAACATGAACGTGAACAGTTAGTAAGTCAGTTGTCTATATTTGACCCCCTGACCTTGTGAAAATATATCACTGTATAAGTATAGGTCAAAAGACAAGTCAAAAGACACGTTAATAATAGAGAAATGCGTTATGATTATATTAACATCATGAATTCATTTCTATGAAATCGGTGGTTCCATTCAGCGAATGTTTAAGATTTCCTACATGTTTACTAATGTATGCCATGTATGCAGTTATATTGAACAGTTATCACTGAATGCAGTCATGAATACATTGTCCGATCAAAAAAAGCATGACAATATTATAAATACAGATCAAATTCTATTTACTATGTAAAGACTGTCAGCAAGGTGTTTTATTATTGTATAAACAAAATAGCAGAGCAGGTTTATACACCCATATTCATAGACATAAGTTATTCACCTATTTACTGAATCAGGGCATATTTGAAAATTGAATAATGTGTCTGCTCAGTTCTCGGGTATTTGATGGCAAACCCCTTCATTGTCAACATTGATATATGGTTGTGCAAGCCACTGCAGAAGGTAATCATCATTTTTATGCGTTACTCTGAAACAGTTACTTGAAACTATACTGCCATTTTGGTGATTTCAGTTAATAACGGCATAACCTGGTACTGACTCATGATATTTACTATGTAATATAACATGTTATTGCTAATAACATCTCATCTACATACCCATATTCTATTCGATAATTAAAAATAGGCTTGGCAAACCCCATTAATTTCAGGATTAAATGTTCGTTGTAATAAACGATTGATATTACCAAAGCCACTAGACCCTTTTTAAGCAAATAATTGAAGAATGGAAGCTTTAGTAATTAACAAACCGACCTTGCCAGTTAATAATTTGTTCGTTGTAAATTCCGGAATGTATGAAGACCCACACCAAGAAAACATTTCCAAATATTATTGAGCTGCTTTGCCAAGATCATCTCACAAAAACGAAAATAGTAAATTATTGATCTTTTATTTTAAATAATCCATATCAAAATGCATCGTACTTATTATCTAAAATAGGTTCAAAGTTGTAACTTAACTTGAACCAACCAATAATTCAATCCAATTGCAACACTTATATTGTTTGGATGATATTGATGTGCCATGCTGACCATAGTCATCAGCTATTACCCTGTAAAGTTGTACTAACTGTTGACCATGGGCAAACTCTCCAGCAATGCAATTAAGAAACCCTACAACTTGTGAAGACACAATGCCTGTCACTGTACTCTAGAAATTGAAATCGATATAATCAACTGTTCTTTTGTAAGTGATTATAACATTTAAAAAAGATATAATGACATAATGATATCTCTCATAATTATTAACTGTCATGGTACATGACTGATAACTTACCCATCCAAGAATGTATCACACAGACAGATATGCATAATGTGACACAAACAAGCACACCTTTAAACATTACCAAACTACAAGTTATGGTAAAAACGATAATTACCCGGTTTGCTTAGAAAACAAACCAGACTATTCTCAAAGCATATCGACCAGAAATAGAATTAAAACGTAGTAAACATTACAATTAATTAATTATAAACATGAAATAACTGGTAATCATCTTTCCTGTTCACCTCGCCAGGATATGTATATTGTATATGTATATGTTTATTGTGCGCATTTGATTAGATTTCACCAGACACAATGACAATTAAAGCAGTCTTGAGGTAAAGTACAAGCAAGAAAAGCCATATTATACAATGAAAGTACAGTTTAATTGTTTCAGATGAGCATGGTGATGGTTGCAAACAATGACACGTTTTCGTCACAGTTACCTTACTCTTAAACATCTGGTCTGTGTAGCAGACTATATATTTTTTATTATTATTACGTACATCGTATTGTAGTATTAGTTTAACTATCGACACAAACATTCTTAGGACTTGTTTAGTCAACCAAATCATAGCCCCCTTTATATCGCGCCTAGTGGCGTCATCGGTCAGTTTATCATTATCAAATGAACCTAATTTGATTCTAATATTTTTATCTCCGCTGTCAGAGTGGAACATATGAGTAATTGTCCGTCGTCCGTCATCGTCGCCGCCGTCCGTGTCAATGTTTTACTTTTTCGACTTCTTCTTGAAAACTACAAGCCTGAATGCTTTGATACATGGTGTATATGTACCTTGGGTAGACCTCTCTTAGATTCATGATGATATCTTCAATTCTCTAATAATGGTGAATATTTTTGCAATTTTTGGTAAAAATTTGTCATTTTAGACTTCTTGTTAAAAACCGCAAGTCTGGTTGCTTTGATATTTCATATATAGTTACTACATGTAGGCCGTTCTCAGATTTGTTCATTTCATGACGATATCTTCAATTCTCTAATTTTGATGAATATTTCTGTTATTTTTTGTAGAAAGTGATATTTTCGACTTCTTGTTGAAAACAGCAAGTCCAATTTTTTTAATAATATACATATTGTTCATTTTACAATGATTTCAGTTCTTTAATTGAAATGTGCATTGCTAACAGCGAAGCTACCTCAGCCGACAGGCTGCTTATTTTAATTATATTATGATTTTCATAATTATATTGTGGCTTGGTAAAGTTCCAATTTAGGTGTTATTTTGCGTGATTAATGCGTGATTACTACTGAATGATGATTTCCGTCTGAACACTGGTAACTTATTGACATCGCTGGCACTGCACAGAGTGAAGCTTTGTTAATAATGACATAATTTGCATGTAACCCTGAGAAGAACTACGTGACGTTAGCTGCACTGTTTTTGTTCCAGTCATAATTTATTTAAATAATATTTTTTTTAATTTCTTTTGAATAATTCATCAATAATTTTTATTTAGAAAAGTGCAAAGCCACGTAATTTCCACGTTATTTCAAATAACTAAATTGCTTGTTGTAAAATGCTATAAATATAGCTCCTTCTGGATGTTGAAAATGAAATAAATGAAATGCGAGTTCTTTTGTGTTTTTATTTATAGTATTTTTGTTTTGTTTATTTGTTTTTAGGCCGTAACATTCTTTATTCGTTTTAGTCTTAGTAACCTTGTGGCATTGAGTCAAGTTCTTTCCACGTTGTTTCCTAAAGGTATATTATATATACTGTATACCTTCTTTGACAGTCATGCTAATATTACACACTCAAAATTGTACAATTTCCATGGAAATCACAGTTTCCTATTTTAACGAATGTCAGAAAAAGCGAATTCAACCAAACATTTAATTGTGTGCTTTCCTTATACGCTGTTCAAACACTGAAACAATACATTCTAAAACTAAAACGCTACGTAAGAATTGAGCACTCACGAGGTATTGTATTGCACTGTATAAATTATATATGGTATTAATATTAGTCTATAATCAAAAGAATTATCCTGGAGAAAAGCTTACTCAATCCGCTTAAAATTTGCAACCGTAACACTACGTATCTCTCATATGCGCCCATAAATTTCCTTCTCTTCTTCACAGTTTCGTGTTCATGTATATCACATGGATGACGTCACTCAAACTACTGCGCAACGATACTGGGCATAGCAAATTGTCGTTCGCTACACTGGTGATGTTCCGGCGAAAATGTAGCCATTCAAAATAAAAAGCGAACGTGCCGGAATGGATATAAAGTAAGATACGCTTGTTTTGATGTTTATTCTTTATAAGAAGCAAAAATGCACGGCGAGGCATCATCAATATTATGGTCATAGCCACCATCCCTTGGGCAGGCAACAAATCGTGATATTACCCTCACAAACATACGTTGTTTTTAACTGTTCTATTGTAGTGAATATAACATATTAAAAACATATAATGACATAATGACTTCTCTCTCATATTTATTAAATATTAACTGTCATGGTACATAACTGATAACTTACCCATCCAAGAATGTATCACACAGACAGATATGCACAATGTGACACACACAAGCACACCTTTAAACATTACCAAACTAAAAAAAAAAACAAAAAAAAAAGGTTACCCGGTTTGTTTATAGAAAATAAATAAAACTACCAGTCTTGAATTGTTGTAATCCTTTTTTCTATTCTAAAAACATTTCGACCAGGCATAGAATTGAAATGTACTAAAAATTATAATAAAGTAACTATAAACATGAAATTACTGGTCGAATCTTACCTGTTCATCCCACCAGCAAATGTATACTCGGAGCAATCTAACAGTAACTCCAAAATGACAGAATGTCAGCCTAAACCAGCTGTTTATCTGCTAAACAATGTGTTTGCGCATTTGGCTTGATGTGAAATTACTGAGTCAGATTATATTACTAACACATGACAACAAACAAACAATGTACAAGCATGCATACAGTTTGCATCCGTCGAGTTGAAATCGTCATCAGACAAAAGACAATTAAAACTGCAAGCAGTCTCAATGCAACTTTCAAGCAAAAAATCATATTATACAATGAAAGTACAGTTTAATTGGTTCAGATGAGCATGGTGATGGTTGGAAAGAATGACATGTTTTTGTCATAACTACCTTTGTCTGACACATCTGTGTCTGTATAACAGTAAGAGATTAGAGTACGTATTTTTTGTATTCAATTGAAAATGAGAACCACTGCGCAAGTTGGGATTCTGATGAAAAGGACCGTAAGCATTTAATACTGTGAATTTAGTTTTAATTGCACTTAATATATATCATATAGATAATGTTGAAATATGCGAATATTTTTAATGTTAAATTATTGGTCATAATATGATGGTGATGGCCTTATAAAAACAAACCAACTGATTCGAAAATATTTTTTATTACTAATCTGTAGCGAAAATACTGATTTGTTATTATAAAGCTCTTTTCAATTTTGGTATTTTTTTTGTCTTCAGCACGTTTTCGACTTTTGTAGATTTTTTGGAACAAGCTCTCTACCCAGATAGAAACACTCAACCGGTCTGAATACCACGTAAAATGAAAAGAGTTGGCCTGGGTCGTGTCGTTTATTTCCGCCCGTAGTTTGGTGGTGTCCAATGGGCGTTTTCCATTATACATTCCACATTTGTATAAATTGAGGGCAAACAAAAAAATGTTAACTGTTTGTTTACTGTGTACATAAAATTGATTTGCATGTGTGAAGTTGAATATATCAGGTATTTAGGTGACCAACAAGGGTTGCACCCATAAATTACCTGTAACACCTCCAAACAGCCTCGAGGTAAAGACCAAACAAGAACAATCATATTATACAATGAAAGTACAGTTTAATTGGTTCAGATGAGCATGGTGATGGTTGCAAACAATGACACCTTTTTGTCATAATTACCTTACTCTGACACATATGTGTCTGTATAGCCGTCAGGGTTAGAGTACTTGTGTGTATTCAATCCAAACACTGCACACGACTATATTATTGTGATTTGTTTACTACGAAATAAATGTTAGATTATTATGGGAAATATATTGTGGTGGATAAGTTTATATCGCAAAACTAGGCGTTGGGGTGTTCTTTTCGTCACATAAAACGAACTGACTAATCATGCGGAATTGTTATTGAAACGGACATCGATTGCGTTGTGTTTTCTTGAGTTGAACAGACGTGAGATATAATTCAAATTGGTTTATTTGTACTCAACATGAACATCAATACGTTGTACAGCAAATACTTCTTGGTATGAAATATAGATCGCTAAATAATAGCTCCATGAGGAGTTGGCATCGTAGAGAGCATAGAAAGGAGGGTGTGCATAACGAGCATCAAGTTGCGAAGCTACCATAGAAGGAATTACAGCGACGGCCTGAATCGGACTTCTCACGACAGCGCTTTGCCTGGTTAATGTAATTGTCAACGTTAGAGCAGCATTTGTCTCGGTGACAGCTAATCGGAGAAGTGCCAAACACGTGTTTGTACTCTAGAATATATCATGCCAAAACGTTCCGAAAATAAAACAACGCTAATGATTGGCGCATACAAACGAAACATAGCGCTGTCATTCCATATTAGGAGTGACACGCGACTAACACGAGGCAGAACTTTGGTGGGAATTTTGGGCGGTAAACAGACAAATACTGCGAGAACGCAATGGGAAACAATGTAGCGAACGTTTGGATATAGCGTCACGGTTGCTACAGAAACCGATCTAGTCTCTCAGGACTCAACTCGTGGTTATCAAAACAATGTCTGAAATTACAAACTAGCTTAGAGAACATCATACAGAAAGTAAAATTTGTTCATGTTAGATAACTGCGCGCGACATACTCCGGGGCGCAAAAATCACGAGAAGATCTCGGGATAACCTGAATCGAACATGATAAATTTTAAAATTAACTTGAATAAATCTCTGAAATTTAAATGACAGACTCTCAACAATAAACACATGTCAATCACATTGAACATCAGATATGAATTGTGAGTTTCAATCTTAGCTAAAACAGCAAATAACACGGTATATCAAAACAATACAGTATATCATGAACACATTGCAGATTTTGCTTTACTGCACGGAACAAATGATTCTCATTGAAAACTTGAAATAAAGTTACAGTGCGATACAAAGTTCAAAATTCTACAAAGTTATACAACACCATCACGGCACATTTGCCGTATACTTTCGCTCGCTTTGAGCGCTGAAGCCCTTGGTTCGGGCCGACTAGAAAAGTCGTGGATTTGACTAGAAAATTCATTTTCAACGGACGGACTACCAATAACTTCTTCGGGAATTGAGAGTGTATTCTCTGGTGTTTCTGCATTAAGTTCGAGTGGATAAAGATGGTGTATAGAACGATTTGTTGAGCCGTTTTTGGTCTGTATTTCTACTACTCGGACGATACCGTCCTTGCCTGGAAGCAATTTAGTTACACGACCTAGTAACCAATGACATCGTTTTTTGATGTCCTGGTGTAATTGGACAATATCCCCCACCTTTATACAATTATTGGTTGTCCCTTTGATTTGATTCAAGTGACGCTCAGTTAGTGACGTCAAATATTCTCTTTGCCATCTCTTACTAAAAGCATTGTGAAGGGAGGATAAATACATAGCTCTTTTATTTGCAGTAATATTATCAATCTCAAAATTGGGTTCAGAAACACTAGGAATAGCTGGGGGTAACATTCTAATCTGACGTCCATTTAACAAGTGGGATGGAGTCAGTGGAGCTAAATCTTCGACACTTGCGGAGAGATGAGTTAATGGGCGGTCATTTATTGACGACTCGACTTCGACTAAAATTGTGAATAGTTCGGTAAAAGTCACGTTGGCACGACCTAGAATTTTCTTCAAGCAATTTTTTGTTATGGCTATCATTCTCTCGAATAGGCCTCCGGCCCACGCCATTCGTTTAGGATTAAAACGCCACGATATACGATTTTTGGTAAGATAGTTTTGTACCTCAGGACTGGACTCGAGTCCTTTCAAAATCTTAGCGGCGGCTATAAATGTGGAACCGTTATCTGAGATCATTTTCCGGGGCGTTGACCGTCGAGCAGTGAAACGTCGCATAGCCAAAATGAATGATGCGGCGGTCAAATCTTGATTTAATTCTAAGTGAATACATCGAGTTGAGGCGCACGTAAAAATTAGTACATAAACTTTACTAGAAAGACCAGTGTGTTGGTCCCTAACGAACAAATGTCCCGTGTAATCTGTTCCGCAGAATTCGAATGGGACTGCTTCCTTCACTCGAAAATCAGGAAGTGGAGCTTGAGTAGGAAGGGGAAATGGAGTTCCATCGACCTTCTTACAAACGACACAAGATCTCAATGTAGAATTCACATGTCTGCGAATCGCGGTGATCCAATATTTTCCCCGAATTTTGTTAACTGTGGTTAACGGCCCACCGTGGTTTAATAAATGATGAGCATCAAGAATTATGAGCGTAGTAAACCGATGTTTACCAGGAAGGAGTATTGGATGCATGGTTTCGAAAGGAAAGTCGGTATTCTGAAGCCGACCACCAATTCGCAGTATTGACTTATCGTCAAGAAATAGTTTAAGTTGTTTTTGAAGTACGCCATGTCTAAATTGTTGTCTCCGAATAGAACTGACAACGTCTCCGAAATGTGTTGACTGAATCGATGTCAACCAAGCGTGTTCCGCGTCGTATATCTCCTGTGTTGAGAGAGCAAGTCTACTTGACAAATTACTCGGAGTGTGGTTCAATTTGGATTTGAGTTTCGAAATGAAACGAAATATATAAGCAGTTGCTTTCAACAGACGATGTAGATCGTTGAAACGGCGAATATCGATAATCTTTTCAAGACTAGGTTCTGAGTTTGATTCAGTTGCGTGAAAAATCTCTTTCGGCGCGATGTTTGGTTCATTGTGAAGTTCAAAATGGTGGCCGAGTAAATTGTCAGATTCACAGGCGACATGTAACGAAACGATCTGATCATTAATTTTGGAGTTTTGTAGCTCAGGAGGTTCGCGGTTTGTATCGATGATATCTCCTGACACTGTTTCAGCAGTTTTTATGAAATCTTCTGCTGATTTATGGAAATGAGGACTAATTTCGTTCTCCGAATTTACATGTCCTCTGGATTGACTTGGGGGCGTACAAAGTAGCGGTCGATCGCTAACGGTGTCGCTCGTACCAGTGGTCGGACACTGGGCACATTTCTCGGACACTTTTGGGGTCGAAATATTATTTTCAATTTTGGATTTTTCGGTATATTCTTTGTATTGTTGTTCATGTGTAATGTTGAGTGCCTGCTGTCTTGTAATCGTATCTTTAACACCCACTGACTCCAGGTCCCAGTAACTAGCAATCATTTTATCCATTACACTGTCATGTGCTCGGATAGAAGCAATGGTGAATGAATTTGTTTTGTTTGTCCTGTTGTGTGTAGTGAAAGGCCCTGACAATAGGTACCCAAAGACAGTCGGTATAGCGTTTGGTTTGCCCCTAACTATGCGTGAGTTGTGTGTAACAAAATCCCAATAGTGATCGGCGCCTATCAAAATATCGATGTTTAATGTGGATCGATTTGACGGCGGATAGGCCAACGATAGACCTCTCAAATGTGGCAAACGTGCAATATCGTAAGTTACAGTGTTCTCCAATCCCTCGGAAATACAGTCGACCATCAGTACATCGATCGGGGATTTAATGCTATCTTTGCTTTGTAGTGACAGCGTGGTTCTCGGTATGGACTGCACACCGGAACGCGGATTGGAGAACGAATTCAGACTCAATAATTCGTTATAATTTGGGATTACACCTAGTTTACGTGCGAAAGAGTTTGTGACAAAGCTTCTATCACTGCCATTGTCAAATAGGAGGGTAGCAACACAGTTAGTACCTCGAAAATGCGTACTAACTCGTGCGGTTTGAAGCATTGCGCGTCGCGGACTGTCAGAGTTAATTTTTGAGTCACTCCCGGTAAAACGCGATTGTTCACCAGTATTTGCTGAATGTGAAAAATGCGAGTTTGCCGTGCTAGAATTCGTTGAATTTGTTTGCGCAGTTCCAGATTTATCAAAATGAATTGACGTATGATGTTTACTCATACAAACACGGCAAGTGAAATGCGACTTACATTGAGACAACATGTGCTTTCCCAAACAATTAAAGCATCGTTTATTTTGGGTAATAAATTCGACTCGATCCTTCCTAGTTGAAATATTTGTACAATTTGTGGTGTAATGCTTGCCTTTGCAATATATGCAATGTGGGGTTCTGTCACCAATTTGTGTTCTCCCATGAGTGTGATCAGTTTGTGTGACATGGTTTTGTTTCTGTTGATCAGAATATGTGGTACCACTGTAAGATTTGTCAGTATTATTGTAATTACGACGCCCATATCGTTTGGACTTGAACTGTGTTGAGTCATGTGTACTCTGGGTGAAAGCATGTATTGCTGAAGGGTTTGTGTCGTAATCTACTTGTCCTATGGCGAGGATTTTAACCTCGTGTAACATGTGCTGACTGAGTGTGACTAATGTCCATTCCCCGCTTGGGTTGGATCGCGCTAAACTTTGTTGAAATTGAATTGGGAATGTATCCAGTATCATGGGTATGAGGAGTTTCTCATAGCCCGCCTCTGGTACACCTAATAAACGAAGTGCCCTGATGTGCTTTTCCAGGGTATCATGATATTTCCGTAAAGAATTGGCATCATAATTGGGTGCGTCTGCTGTGCGTAATGCACGCATGTGAGCAGCGATAATTTGATGAGGCTGGCCGAATCGTTCGGTCAGAAGCTGGAGTGCCAAACTGTAATTTACTATTGTAAGATCTAAGCCGGTTATTACTTCTAGAGCCTCCCCCTCTAACGACCTTTTCAAATAAGCAAATTTGATTATAGGACTAAGTTGTGGATTTAAACCTACAGCAGCATTGAACATATCCCAAAATTCAGCCCACCCCGTATACTCGCCTGAATAGACGGGCAAATCAATACGTGGCAATTGAACAGAATTAAATTGAGTGTATTGTGGATTCATACCTGAAATATGAGCTGTTGGAATTGAATTGTTCAAAAAGTTATTTTGTGTAACTTCTACTTGAGGCACTGGTGCATTAGCGGGTTGATCGAACTGTTGTACAGGTGGTTGAAACGCGACTTGAAACGTCGGTACTGGGGGCGCGACTTGAGGTGTCGACGGCGGTACGACTTGAGGTGTCGGCGGCAGCACGATTTGAGGTGTCGGCGGCAGTGCGACTTGAGGTGTCGGCGGCAGTGCGACTTGAGGTGTCGGCGGCGGTACGACTTGAGGTGTCGGCGGCGGTACGACTTGAGGTGTCGGCGGCAGTGCGACTTGAGGTGTCGGCGGCAGTGCGACTTGAGGTGTCGGCGGCGGTACGACTTGAGGTGTCGGCGGCGGTACGACTTGAGATGTCGGCGGCGGTACGACTTGAGGTGTCGGCGGTGGTACGACTTGAGGTGTCGGCGGCAGTGCGACTTGAGGTGTCGGCGGCGGTACGAGCTGTTGGACCGGTGCTTGTTGATCATCTGGAGGGATTGGTTGTTGATTTACTTCGTGTTGACCAAGTTGTGGGACTGGATGTAATTCTTGCTTCGCTGGCTTGTTTTCTGTCAGGAATAAATTGATCGAACTAAACCTCTCTAGTAATTTGAGTTCGATTTCTTCAGTTTCCGTAAACTCTGCGTCCAGAACATCGGCGTAATTTCTGACTTCATCGCAGGCCTTTTGTAAGTTTGAGATACGATTGTCAAGTGCTAGTATGCTTACTTTGATCAGCCGATATACTTCAGATTTGTTGTCAGTGACTTCAAAGTCTTGGATTCTATCCTCAGCAAGTGTCAACGCGATATTTAATTGAGTCACAACTTTGTTCAGTCTATCTATTGCTTTGTTTAGGATTCTTCGAGGCATGATGAATCAGTATTGGATATCCTGGTCTCGGCACCAAATTTATGTGGTGGATAAGTTTATATCGCAAAACTAGGCGTTGGGGTGTTCTTTTCGTCACATAAAACGAACTGACTAATCATGCGGAATTGTTATTGAAACGGACATCGATTGCGTTGTGTTTTCTTGAGTTGAACAGACGTGAGATATAATTCAAATTGGTTTATTTGTACTCAACATGAACATCAATACGTTGTACAGCAAATACTTCTTGGTATGAAATATAGATCGCTAAATAATAGCTCCATGAGGAGTTGGCATCGTAGAGAGCATAGAAAGGAGGGTGTGCATAACGAGCATCAAGTTGCGAAGCTACCATAGAAGGAATTACAGCGACGGCCTGAATCGGACTTCTCACGACAGCGCTTTGCCTGGTTAATGTAATTGTCAACGTTAGAGCAGCATTTGTCTCGGTGACAGCTAATCGGAGAAGTGCCAAACACGTGTTTGTACTCTAGAATATATCATGCCAAAACGTTCCGAAAATAAAACAACGCTAATGATTGGCGCATACAAACGAAACATAGCGCTGTCATTCCATATTAGGAGTGACACGCGACTAACACGAGGCAGAACTTTGGTGGGAATTTTGGGCGGTAAACAGACAAATACTGCGAGAACGCAATGGGAAACAATGTAGCGAACGTTTGGATATAGCGTCACGGTTGCTACAGAAACCGATCTAGTCTCTCAGGACTCAACTCGTGGTTATCAAAACAATGTCTGAAATTACAAACTAGCTTAGAGAACATCATACAGAAAGTAAAATTTGTTCATGTTAGATAACTGCGCGCGACATATATATATATATATATTGTAATTTTCTACAAATCTAATGTGCTAACCAATCTATGTGGGTGTCGGAAATAGAAATGGATAGGTTTATTATTATACATCTGTCACCGTAACGCATAAGTTACAGCGCGCCGTAATTTTTCGGTATTTTACGGGGTATTTTCATCCTATCATATTAGGAAATGCAAATTTTAAATACGGAATGATTACGCGCGTAAGGTCCTCTAATAATAAAAAACAAACATGACTGCCATCAGTCGGTCGATACTTCAGCTGTACTGCATTCGTGTATACTTTGAGGTATTCTCGTAATAATCTTAGAGAATTTAAGATTTGCGTACGTAACGGGAACGTAACGTGTTGTTCTAATTTCGTTGCGTTACGTTCTCAGGTGTCATGAAACGATTAAGTACAAGCGCCCACGACGGGAACGTAACGGAAACAGAACCATATCAATCCGTCTCTTTGGGCAACCATAATAAAACTATCCAATAAAATGTATTAAGTTCTTTCACGTCTATCTATCGCTATTTCCAGCCACTCTGCTGAGATCCCATGCCTGTTTGCCGAATCTTTTTTTAGCAGATCAATGTCATGCGTTTTCAGTGGGTATAAATATCAGCTAAAATGCATCCAATATTTTTCTTATTTCATCATAAATATACAAAATCACTCTAATATAAAACGTATTATCAATTTCAGTGAAAATTAATCAAAATTGACAGCGAGAAAAGCTCTCGGAAATTAACTACGAGTCAGTCATCTTGATCACGTTCAAAATGACTGCCGTACGACCAGGCAACCGATGACGTCTTTGGTTCGCGCGGAGGTTATGCAAAAAGCAGTGACGTATCCGTTCTCGTATGCGCATCTTAATGTCTCTATTATTATTACTGATATTGTATCGTTTATGATACTGCTATATACATCGTTTATACAGCCTAAGCTTGAATGTAACAAAACGGGATAAGACCTTGAACACCTAGCCCTGCGTACAGTGCTGTGTGTACGAGGACGCGTTCGGTTGATAGATGTCCCCACCATGATATGTGCAAACGTGAGAGGCAACACCACAGCATTCAGTTGTGATTCTGATGTCAATGTAGTTTGTGGTTGACGGTTTGTGGTGCTTAGCGATATATGTAATATAAATAATTTTGAACAAAGTATTGTCAAAATGTTTGTTGGGGTCAAAAATATACGAAATTTTTTAAAGTTGAATTATTGGCCATAATGTGATGGTGATGACTATGTAAAAACAAAATAACTGATTCAAAAATATTTTTTCACTGCTAATCTGCAGCAAAAATACTGATTTGTTATTTTAAAGCTCTTTTCATTTTTTTTTTAAACAAGCTGCCACCACCCAGATAGAAACACACAGCCGGTCTGAATACCACGTAAAATAATAAGAGTTGGCCTGGGTCGTGTCATTTATTTCCGTCCGTAGTTTGGTGGTGTCCTATGGGTGTTTTCTATTATACATTCCACATTTTTATAAATTGAGGGCAAATAAAAAAATATTAACTGTTTGTTTACTGTGTACATACAATTGATTTGTACGTGTGAAGTTGAACATATCAGGTGACCAACAGAGGTTGCACCTGCAACACCTCCAAACCAATCTATGTGGGTGTCGGAAATAGAAATGGGTAATTTTGCGGGGTATTTGCAAAAAACAAAAAAACAAACATGGCTGCCATCAGGGTTTGACCGGACTCCACACAAAGAGGTTCGCGGATTCTGTTCTAAACATTTTAGATTTCGACATGCCCATGGTATATCCTTGAAAGGAAAGGCTGTATAATAACAAGGTTATTACGAGAATATCTCAAAGTATACACTCAGACAGTACGCCGCGCATCGACCTCCGCTGTGCGTCGGTCGATACTTTAGCTGTACTGCCTTCGTGTATACTTGTAATAACCTTTTATTATTATTACTAATATTGTATCGTTTATGGTACTGCTATATACATCGTTTATACCGCGTAAGCTTGAATGTAACAAAACGGGATAAGACCCTCAACACCGTGATATGTATTTTATTCAGGGCTCTTCTATGTTATGTTCACGTAGTAATAAACAACATGTTATACAATGATAAGTACGTGTCGTGTCTGACTGCTGGACATCTGGTATTAAACGCACAGTTTGCCGTGCCCAACTTACGAATATCTTCAAAAAGGCGGAAGCAGAAATCGGAGGTAGACGTACAAACTTGTTCAAGATAGGTATGCAAGGCTCGTCGTTACTGATGAACACATTTTCAACGCAACTCAAGACTCCTAACTGAGCAGCGACATAGAAAAGACAGACGAATAAGAAATTCAGTTCTCCGAGAGAAAAGAACTAATCGGACAATTTCTCGCATGAAAAAATCTGCAACGGAGAGTCTCAATGCCTCGTCTCGATCTTGTGATTCCGAACTATTGACACTTCCATATCTGATAGGGCTATATCGACATTTTAATCGGTGCCAACTACTACTGAAATTCGTCGGGGACGAAGTTGGACGTGGTAAAGGCCCTACGGCCCTGTCATCTTTATCTGGTTACTTATTATCTGGTCTCAAACTTAATGGAAAATCTACCGCTGCTGCTAATGTACTACACGTAATGACTGACACTTGCAAAACTTACATTGCTATCACTTCATACTGAGATCTCAAGTCCATTGGCATCAAAGATGATACACGCTCCGATAATACGCCTACAAAGGAAACCGAATTCGAGTCGTATCGCGATACCCACTTGCGCCGAGAGGACAAAGTTTTGTGTTGCTAAGTTACCACGGAAACTAGACCACGCTCCACTACCTACGAACTACAACGTTTCGATCCATGATTCGTCGTCTACCGCCAAATGTTGTTGACATTTACGATAGATTAATTACCGATCAAGAAGAACAAGACTTCATTGAAGTCGTCAAGAACGATAACATTGCGTGTGGTCATTACTTGCCACATCGATCCGTGAAAAAAGATTCCGAGACCACGCCAATTCACATTGTATACGAATGTTGTTGTAAGAACAACGCTGATTCTCCTAGCCTAAATGATTGCCTAATGACTGGACCACGGTTACTCAACGACCTCATCTCGACACTACTACGATTCCGCGCAAATCTTATCGCATTGACAAGTGACATTGAGAAAGCTTTTTCCAAATACGTCTTGGACCTGATGAACGTAAGCTTACAAAGTTCTTGTAGCTTTCTGATCCAAGAGATATCAAGAGCGAATTCGTCACTTGTCACTTCAAATCGGTTTTATTCGGCGCTCTGTATTCACCTTTCATTTTGAATGCCGTAGGAAAAATGCAGGTGGAAGCAAATTTTGACATTCTGACCTCCTCCGATTTGAAACAGAACATATATGTGAATGACGTCATAACCGGTTGTATGTTTGAATCGGACCCTGTACAATATTACAAATAATTCAATCAACTAATGAGTTCTTGTGGTTTCAACCTTCGCTCGTGATTCTCGAACAATAGTGAGATTCGAAAACTTGCTGGAAATGATAATAAACTGAAGAACGCGCCAGACGTCGGTATTCTTGGTATACACAGTGGAATACCGAGAATGATACACTTACTTACAGAGACATTAACATTCAATCATCGGGACAATTAATTATGAAACGTGACGTCATAAGTCATATAGCGTCATTGTATGACCCGCTTTGTTTAGTATCTCCAGTGCACGTGAAGGCAAAGTTGCTCATTCAAGACATCTGGAAAAAGGAAATCCACTGGAATGAACCTTTAAATGAGACTATGTCTAACAATTGGGAATCTATTGCTGACGATCTCAATGAGATCACAAAATACTACTTTGAATCGTCAATATTTGAGTGAAACAACATATGACTCACACAACAACACAAACGATTGTGAACTGCACGTTTTCTCTGATGCTTCCATGAAAGCATATGGTGCTGTTGTTATGGAAAAAACCCGAGTCGCGCCGATCAACTGCAAAACACTGACTTTACCTCGTCCAGAGTTGATGGCAGTCTTAGTTGCCACGCGATTGAACAAGTTCGTTTACAATGCGTTATCTTCAAAACTGAACATTACTGAACGCGTATTGTGATGTGATAGCCAAATAACCTTACATTGGATCAACAGTAATAAGAAATTGCCTTTATTCATTGCTAACAGAGTAAAAGAAATTAATGGATTCAAACATCGGTATAAATATTGTTCAACAGCTGACAATCCTGATACCTCCTGACTCGAGGAATGAAATTTAACATGTATTGAACAATTCCAATCTTTGGTGCAATGGTCTAAGATGGCTTCTTATAGCCATAGCCATAGCCATAATTGAACAACCAAGAAAGCAACAAATATCAGGCTGCATCTTGAAAACAACGAGATAGCACATTATAACCAGTCATTACAAACATGAAATCCTCCACCCCTCCCAGTACACTCTACATCATTAATGGTTCCCATACTCATTTGCATCTATGTACAACAAACTTAGTCAATAGATGCACCTGACTCATCAAACTTTTGACTAACCAACCACTCATTCAAATTATTGTTGAGTGAGGGCGCTATTTACTAATGAGAGGAATCTTTTAAAAGAGTTAATTATATATATATATATATCACCTTTTGAAACTCACAAATATTCATTGACGGGGCTGCTAAGGCGTTTTGGAGTGTATAAGTCGTTTCTTATACGTATCCACACCCAAAATATATTGCGTAAAATATAATGCTATACATGAATTAAGACAATAGTAGATAAGCTATTTCAATTATGTTTAGTATGTCGTCAGTACACGTGGCCTTGTCTTCATTGCAATGTTTCATCTACGGCAAACAAACACTTTACGGTCTCAAATTGAAATAGAAGCTCACTAAACATTTTGTGTTCGTGTACATCCCTCGAAATATAAATTGTAGCTAAATTGAAGAGTGGTGTTATAGTGGCGCGATATACGACACGGAGCAACACGGAGGAAGGAATATCTTGTACTTGAGAACGAAAACGCGTGAAAAGGAGGTTTTAAAGGTAAAAGCGAGTTACCATTTTCAATGACCCAATCTAGTTAATCTCTCTTCATCCAATATGTTGCGATGGCAATTTGCCGAATTAGTTATCGCGTATGCAGTTCACTTTGTTATTTCCGGGTAACTGACTGACCCGAGCACTTAACATTTAGATATCGCATAACTTAATATGTCTCCGTTACAGCACCCATGATATTTTTAATACAAAACAGTCAGTGAAAGGGGGTCTACAATTTTGGATTGTAAACAAATGTATTTAATTTTTTTTTTCAAAACCTGATTCTCAAACATAAGTACATAAGTTGGCCCGAGATATACGAATACATATATTATATGAAATTGTAGGTCATATGCTAGAAGTGACCTCATAATTGCACATTCTATCTAACCCCTTTGCATGTAGTGGCGTAATATTCCATTGTGAAATTACCAGTTTGATTCCATAAACCTTAAAAGTAAGGTTCAGTATTAGCAAAAAAAATTAATATTTCTGAAAAAAGGCACCGCTTCTGCAAATAGTGAGAAATTGCACTGCCTTATGTTTGCGTCATAGAATGGTTGCCTCAATGAGTTACCATCATTGGTTGCCTCTAAGTGATCATGAGAATACAAGGTGATTGATAGTAACATTAACCAATCAGGTCACACTAAGCACGTGGACACTTCATGGTTGCCAGTTACAACAACAAATCAGCTACGACAACGCCCATCATACTTACATGCTAATAAACACAAACGATTGTTAGTTTTCCGTTAGTATATAGGCTGACTAAATTTAATTTATACTGAAACAGACGCTTTTCAGTTTTCAACCAATTCCGAAGTAATCTGGATATCTGCAATCTATAATCTGCAATATATGCAATCTGAAAAGGCACATGTGTGTGCATAGCTTGGAGCAACAATACAATTTAATACGATTTAACAAGGCAACTCACATGAAATAATATGCAAGAGTACATACAAATGAGCGACCACACCAATGTTACCCAGTCATGGCACCTGAAGAAACACGTGAGAGTGCTTACTGTTCAGTGTCCATACCAATGCAAAGACCTTAAAATTACAGGGACAGCTAAGTGCGGTATTCATCAAAGGCAAATTCTACTTCCTGTCATAGACCTTACAAATACGGGGACAGGCAACTGTGTATTTTCTTAGAGTTATTGTGGGTTATAATCCGTGAATTGGATTAAAGTTTTAATCTTGATGTCCTCTTCCTGTCTCCGGAAGATACCACGAAAAAAACCGCAAAATCCCGTGTTTTTAGAGACTTTCCACCGGGCAAATTATAAATAATAAATAAGTCTATTCTCCTTATTATAACCAATACAATAATAGAATCAAAAACTAAATACAATGCAGGAACAAAAGTGAGAATAAGATCGGAAAATAGCTGTCAAGTGACTGCTAATCTAATTGTAACCATATTGCCAAATAAACGATGTTTTGTTCTAATCGATTTCCTAATTGCCGATGTTATCCAAGGTTTATCTTTGCTCCGTTTTTTGCTGACTTTTTTTAATTTCATAGGTGCATGCTCATGGCATATTTAAAAAAAATCGTTGAATTTAGCGGTCGCCACATTAACATCCTGACAATCAAATACTTCAACCCATGTTTCTGCTCTCAAATCAGATCTAAATGAGTTCACTTGGAATTTGGAGAAATCCCGGGAATACATATAATTGTTATCTTTATGAATTGGCAGTAGAGGGAAAAATTCAAAAACCGGCAGGTGATCAGAAAGATCTGAGATGATAGTACCTGAAAAAATATCTGTTTTGCATATATCAGTATATATGTGATCAATTATTGTTTGGCTTGTTTTTGTTATTCTTCTTAGGGTTTTGATTAACTGTTCTAGGTGAAAACATGACAGTGTATTGAGAAGGAAATTTACTTTGGGGTTAGAATTGTTATTCAGGTCAATATTGAAATCTCCAACTAAAATACAGCCATTGTATTGTGTTTTGATCTCATTCAGTGTAATCTCAAGATTACTGATAAAACTGTCAATTTGTGTAGCTGGGGATCTATACAATACTCCAACGATATATTTGTGTTTGCCAATAGAGATTTCTAAAAACAAAGCATTATTGACACAAACTGAGTTCAAAACAGAATACCGTAGATAATTGTGAATGTAAATGCCTACCCCTCCACCTCTTCTACCATCATCACTGCAATGTGTTTCAAAAGAATAATTTGTTAAACTGTAAATATTTTTGCTATCAATTTGCCAAATTTTGATAAAATAAATTAAAATTGTCATAGTTAATTCTAAGAGATCGAATATTAATATGAGATATAGAGAATGTGTCGAGTGAATTGGAGAATGCAGTATTGAACTTGGGAATGGTATATGACGAACAGTGAATATTGAATAATTGGTGATCATTGTCATCTTCCATGGTTAGTTATATGTATAAACAGTATAGGATATATTTACAAGTAATTTAAACTATTTTTGAAATGTCAAACTCACTCTTGATTATAATATGTGGTGTACCTTCTGCCTTTCTAACATAGACTTGACCATTTCTTGTCCACAGAAATCTGTAATTTGTAGCTTTGCATTTAGCACTGGCTAATTTCAGTAAATTTCGACCAGTTGGTGTCAGATTTTCATTTATATATTCTTTACACGTTTCTCTATACCCTAGATTGTCTGTGGTTATCTGATTTATTTTCTTTCGTTCACGGCACACTTCATCTCTTTTTCTTCGTCCAGCGAATTTAACAATTCTAGGTATTAACCAATGTCTTGTATTTGTTGCGCCATTTCTTTCTGGTGGGATGATCTTTCCTATTCTGTGGGTGATTTCAATATCCCTTGATGTCACATTTGGAACAATCTTCTGTATAACTTTAAGTGATATTTCATTGGTACTTTCAGTTGTGACTTCTGGTATACCACGTATCTCGATGTTGTCTCTTCTACTATACTGATTTTGCTCTTCACTGGTCTTTTCTAAGACAGTATTACGCTGAACAAGATTAGCGTTACAATCTTTCAATTTCTTATTCCTTTCTACTAGTGTGATGATTAATTCTTTTTGATTTTCCACGATATCATTAAGAAAGTCCATTGAGGCCTTAATTTCTCTTATACTGAGTGTAAGTTCAGTTATACAGCTTAGTTGACGGCTGATGTCATCCAAACGATCTTCAATTGTTGTTGGGAGTATAGGAGTTTCTTTGCCAGGGGAATACGCTTCTTATTACAAAGAAATGTGTCATCCTCCACCACAATCTTGGCACGTTTTTGGCATTGTTCTATCAATCTACCTTTGAATAGAATATGGTAATGATCTCCGTAGAACAAAGAGCCGTACTTGATCACAGTGACAACTAAGCCGGTGCAAGTAAAACTTGCTTTACGTGGAAATCGTCAGTAGATATGGCACTAAAAGTTGGTTATATAGACTCACCAGGCTTTATAAAAGATGAACATGTGATTGTCCGAGGTATAGATGCTATAATAGAAAGCAAAATTACGTGTTTACCGGAGACGATCCTGTTGCCTTCATGTACCGCGGACAGCGCCCTCTAACTTCAGTTAAAATCAGTTTCAACTTTAGATTCGTAGTTGAAATTATTTCACTTCATTATTTCACTATTGACAAAACCTATTTTCAAATACGTCTTAAATCATATTAATCCATACGAATGAATGAAAAAAAGTAGCTTTGACACTGACGGAGTACATAACAACAAATTGTCTGTGCAGCACCGATTATATGTTTTAGACGAAGTGGTTTTCTGTTACGAACATTATCAGGAAACGCCCTCCGGCGATGAAGACATTATCATCTCAAGGAAAAAGTGGTTAGATACTCCAATGAACTTTTCTATTGTCTTTGAAAGCTAAAATTCCTGTTCAATTTGCACAATACATTTTGATGAACTTTTGGTATTCACGATTTTCTCCGATTATTAACAACAACAAAACATCAGCCATCTCCAGTGCAATCGACGGCAAAATTTACCGGTGTTCGGTTGAATCGGTGAGCAGAAATCGTCACTACCGGAGTATAAACTACGCAAAATAATCACCTAATTGGAAGTTAACCTTTTAAAGCCACAATATAATTGTAAATACCATAGATTGATGCTCGTTGCATTTAACTGGTTGTAAGACAAATAAAAGTTTATTATTATTAGTCCACTTTCTTGAAGCAGTTCAGCCTGCTACTTTATTTCTTTTAGGAATCTTTCTATCGCCCTCCACTTCAGAAAGCAAGATAGTAAACCCTTGCTAATCGTTTGTTACACCTCTTTCAAGAGCTTTCATCACGATGATTAGTTAGAAATTAGTCAAATGACTGAAATAAATGATTCTTAATTGATGTCCCAGTGCAATTATACTGCGCGTTATCGCTCACTACTGAAGCTATTTTCTTGTATAACGTCTTGTTAGTCTGTTGCGTTGTCTTATCTTGTGTACGAGATGTAAACATAAGATTTACAGGTAACTAAACAGAACCATTCTGCCAATCATCCGTCTTTCTTGTGACATCATGGAGTGAGTGTTTCTCATTTGTAAGAAACTCTCAAAGAATAATCAGAATATTCAGATTAGAATAATCACTATAATAACACTTATATAAACCAGATAAAACATCTGCAGAGCTAAATCTTAGAAAAAAATAGTTCGCACCTTGCAAATACAAATAAATAAGTTCATCAAAAAAACAAAAATAAATGAAGAAAAAACAATGAGTCTCATATGCTAGCGTTATGCCCGTTGTTGACACGATTTCCAGCGTTTATGATATCGCCAAACTAACTGATGGCGAATCATGAAAAAACACCACAATGACCACCAATACAATTTTACAAAACACAATCAACCAAAATATTTGAAAAAAAATTCAACAAAGTTTTGAGGATATGGTTCCCCAAATAAACAGATAAACACGTTTAGCAAATCCAATCAAAAGGAGTGTAATATCATCAATTGTATCAGGCTTACCTTAATGAAGCGTTGTCTCAGCAGCAGGACGAATGGTCGGTCGTGTTTTTGACACGTGATCTTGACCATGACCCTGACTCGACATGATCAAACACTTTGGGTGCATGGTATCACTTAACCAAAACAATCACGTGTCAATGATTTCTGCGCATGCGTAAAACGCTTTTTAGTCACTGGATTTAAAATTATGCTGATGAGGGAGTGCAGCTAGGGCATGTTTCCCAGCGATGTAAACACAGTCTTCAGATACTTGCATTACATACAAAATTTAATCTGACAGTCTGATTACATGATTTTAAGGTAGAGATGCAGTTTACCTGACAGGTATTTTAATTAGTTAATTAGGCAACCAAGATGACCTCCCTTGTCCACAAAACTATATATTTTCGGAAAGCTCATTGTATGAATTTAAAAATTTTATTTAAAAATTCCCAGTAACATGTGCTAGCCAAAATATGAGCAACGAATAGTCACATTCTGCAGTGATTGAAAAGGAATATCTTGCAATAGTTTGGGGAATAAAATGGTTTTAGTCGTATTCGTACATTTTTGAATTTAGGATTTAGACAGATCACCAGCCTGTAATCTATATGAAAAATTTGCTAATAGTCGGATTATCGGGCTATATATCTTCAATCATTTTGTCTGTCAAATAATCAGCATATAGAGTCATGATAATCTAGGATGATATTATTTGCTCAAAAACCCGTGGTATGTATCCTGTAGAGATGCAGTTTACCTGACAGGTATTTTAATTAGTTAATTAGGAAACCAAGATGACCTCCCTTGTCAACAAAACTATATACTAAGGCTTATTGTATGAATTAAACATTTTGTAAGTTTTTTTTATAGACACTGTAGTTTGAAATATGCCAAAAAAGTGTTTTTGGTCAACAAATTAAAAAAAATACCTTCTACATGCCTCTGTTCCCTGTCAAAATTGGTTTACGGGTACATCTGTTTACTATGAAGAAAATGTCGTCTTGAAAACTGTCTACCAGTTGTCAATTTTGCTGGGCAGCAGCTAAAATTTAACTAATTCAAGTTTATGCCTAAATTAACATCCATGCTATTTGTCGTACGATTGTTGTAACACCGTTCAACCAACAAAAATGCCACGACGGCGTTTTGAAGATAAATACATTGTCAATCATTTGTGAAAATTTCAAAAGAAAAGGTCAAAGCGTCTAGAAGCTGAGATAATTGCTAATTTGCATATTTTATAGTTAAGTAAAAATATATATGCTGATTTACATCTCCATTGAATTTCCACTAATGATTTTAATTTCAAATTTTCACAGAATACAGATGTTCATACAATGCCATCAAAAATAAAAAAAGTGAAATTTGTCAAAATTTGCAAAATAAACTGCATCTCTACCTTAATGGCACATGGTCTTCCATGCTGTTGCTTGCATAACATAACATTCACGTATCTAGCAGATGATGATGTCTGCCCTCTAAGGGCGGTTTCAACTATATAGAAACTATATATATTTCCCAAAGCTAAATTTGTGAATAGTCTCAACACTTTTATTATGTTTCCTTTTTGAATGTCCCGTATGACGGGCCCAGAATTCAAGCATATATTTCAAATTAATGTTTTGACTAGTTGCTCTGAACTATTACTTTTAGTCGCCATAGTGAAAAATTTTATGAAAAATAGTTCCCCATGAAATTGAGAATAATTTATAATTCCAGGGGTTTAGCAGTTGAACTCAATATTTCAGTAGAAAATTACAAAATCTCCAGCAACCTATTTCTCATAATGATATAACATTTAATTTGTAGTAAACAAATCACACTAATTTAGTCGTTTACAAGGGTTACCATTTTGGATTGAGTACACACAATAAGTACTCTGACCTGTGACTGTGTCAGGGAAAGATAATTATGACGAAAACGTGTCATTCATGGCAACCTCCACCACGTTCATCTTCACCAATTAAACTGTACTTTCATTGTACAACATGGCTTTCCCTGCTTGGACTTTGCCTCAAGACTGCTTTAATTGTCATTGTGTTTGATGGTGATAAAAACTGTATGATTGTACTGTGATTGTTAGTTTGTCTGTCATCACGTGAATTAGTAATTCCACATCTAACCAAAAGCACGCACACTGTTTAGTTGGTCAACAGCTGGTTTAGCTCGGTGGTGGTGTGTCATTTTAGCGTTACTGTTTGACTGCACCTAAACTCATACATTTGCTGGAAAAATGAATAGGTAAGATTGATTCATTTGTGACCAGTTATTTCATGTTTATAATTACGTAATTATAATGTTTAGTACATCTCAATTGTATACCTGGTCGAAATACTTTGAGAATAGAAAATGAGATTCAAGACGGGTAGTTTGATTTGTTTTCTGAGCAAAGGAGGTTCACGTTTATTTTTTTATTTTTAGGTGGTTATCGTTTAAAGGTGTGTTTATGTGCGTCGCATTGTGCATATGTGTCTGTGTGATACATTATTGGATGGGTAAGTTACCAGTTATGTACCATGACAGTTAATATTTAAAAATTATGTGAGTGTTGTCATAATCAAATAAACATTGCTGTTCTTCTTTTTCACATTCACTTACAACAGAACAGTTGATTATATCGATTTCAATCCCTATTCTGGAGTACAACCACATGATGCAATTTAAGTGTCTTCCAATATTGTAGGTTGTTTAACTGCATTGCTGGAGAGTTTGCCCATGGTCAACAGCCGTACAGCTTTACAGGGTAATAGCTGATAACGATGGTCAGCATAGCACATCAATATCAACTAAAGCTAAACATGATTAAAGCCCAATTTTCATGTAATTTGCAACATTTTGGCAAAAACATCGCATGTGGCTAGGAACATATTCCCTCCAGATAGTTAGTTTTTTTATTTGAATTACATGAACACAAACCTGTAAAGGAGAGAGAGAAATCCATGAGCGGATATGGAGAGACGAGAATGCGCAGTTATGGTTGAACATTTTAAACTAATTGGGGAAGCTCCGGGATAACTTATTTGATTGGGACATGAGTTATAGACTAATTTTAATACCATAACTAATTAATATAATCCAATACAATACACCACGAGCGCGCTATTCTGGCGTGTATAGCTATAGTTCAAGTTGCTTTTTAATCTCCAGAAATATTTTTGCTTCTTGAGCTTGGTTGTTAAACTGTAGACTGATATTGCTGTGATTCCTCAGTAATCAGTACTAATCAGTTGTTGTTTTATATTTTTAGATTTTTAGTGAATATTTTGTCAACTGTTATTTGTGTTGTGTTATTGGTCCCTCGTGGACTGGCCAATTACCACAAACAATCTATTATTGGATATGTTATTTCCACTTCACAAAATTGGCGGAATTAAACACGAACTGTCAATCAAAGATTTTGCGGGTAACTCGATAACAGGAAACAATATGTCAGAAACATATACAGCTGACTTATTTCCATGCTACAGTCTCAGTAGCTTGACTCATAACAATACATTGCTTATATAACTCTTTAAATTTGGTTTGGGAAGAGTCAATATTAATAAATCTTAGCTATTTTTAAACGAATGTCATTCTTCAATAATATTCATATTTTTTCTGCAGTGAATAGTTTCCAGGCCAATATATTTTATCATCAACAGTACTTTTCAATGTTATACATATTTATTGTTTGTTTGTTATTTATGTAGTGTCTATCGGCTATACTGTGTTGTGTTTTTTCAAGATCTCCGTTGATCTATGTATTGAAAAAAATTAAATATATTAATACTAAATTTTTAGAGTTAATCTGGTATCTATACACTTCTTACTGATTCGAACTGTACCGCAGATAGTGTGAGAAATAGTCGGAAGTATATAAAGACAAATCCACAATGCATTCAAAAGTTAATGTCTGAAATTAGATCGAGAGTGAGTGACGTGACCATGTATAATATTATAATACCATTACGAGCTGCCCAAGTCTTCGATAATCAAGTACAATACTCACTTACTCTTAACTAAGACTAGTGTGTGTAAGACTGGCAAGACTGTCGACGGCCAGCCCAGACGTATACAGTGTATACTTCAGGAAGGGTTGAAACATTACTAGGGCCATAGACCAATAACTCTATATGAATAAAGAGAGTGTGTTAATTTAAGAACATTTGAAGGACATGTGAACATGCTGTTATTTCATGCTCTATCAGACCTATTAGTACAGATTGATTGTGAGCAGTTTCACTGCATTGGAAGTTTAGTAGCGTATTGTTACCATAGCCTAGCTGTTTCAAAAAAGGTTGTCAGAGTGCGGAAACTTAAACGCCGACCTGTTTGACCACTTGTGACCTCAATACGATCTATTGGTAAATCCCCCTTCCTCAATATACTGTTGTCTCGCTATCAATATCTTCTTGTTAATGAATAGAATATGTATATTTTTGAATGTATAATTAATACCGGTAACACATGAGCATAAGAAAGAACCCAGTATGTGTTACCCCCCCCCCCCCCCATAGTCACGTAGCATGTATCGTTTCATAATCAACAAGTTCATTTTCAATGAGCTTCTTACTAACGGTTGTAAATTATGTTTTATAATTGGCACGGAGTCCTTTTTGACATTTTCAATGTTCAAGGGGCTCCTTTGTGACATTTTTAGGAATGAAAGGTGTCGTATTTTTGCTGTTTGGGTATATTATGTGATATGTGGCAATGATTTTGAACTGTGTGTATATTGTGTTATGTTCTGTTGGCCATAATTCATGTATTAACTTTGTGATTTCATTTCAAGTAAAATATACTATACTATACTATACTTTGTAATAATAGGTGGCGCTTTCTTGTAAAATTGTTTCATAGGTGAGTTAGTTTCAAATCATCTGCGTTTCTACGATTGGCTTTTGGTTTTTACTGATTCTGCATAGAACTACTATGCTAGCGTCAGCCTGCAGGTAGTGTGGGTGCCATTAATCGTCGAGTTCGAATACTAGTTTTTTCTAAACAGAAATAGTTGTGTACTATTGAAAGCATCGCGTAATGCTTATCGGCCAATCGATCATGATATTATTATTTTAAATTACTACTTACACTAACCATCATTGATGAGTCGCTTAGTGGTCGTTTCGCTCGGCTAGGTTTTACAGATAATGGGTGCAATCTCGGTTGGTCACCTTGATACATATTTGTCACATAGCCTAATATATTCAATTCACACGTTGATAAACTGTCATTTTTTATTATTTTTTTCTCAATTTATACAAATGTGGAATGTATAATTGAAAACGACATCGGAGAACCACCGAACTACCGGCGGAAATAAACGACACAACTCGAGGCCCACTGTTATCATTTTACTTGGTAATCAGACCGCACATCGACATAAACCCCACCGGCTGTGCGTTTCTGTCTCGTTTCTGGTGCCAGCTTGTTCCAGTACAAGCATCTACAAGCATCAAAAACGTGGTGAAGACTAACAAATTGGAAAAGGGTTTTAAAATATCAAACCTGTATTTTCGCTGTATTTTGATGTGTTTTTTTCTTTTAATATGTTAAACCATCAATATTTGTATATTTTGATTCCTAACAGTTTTGAAAATATACATTGTTGAACATTATTTATATTATATATATTGTGAAGCATATGCAATTACAATTGAAAAACAATGCTGCACTTTAAAAACAAAAAAATCTACTTTCAACTTTCAAAGGACGTTATATTCTATGCTATTATTATACATATGTCAACGTAACACCAGAAGTTACAGCGTGCGGTAATTTTGCGGTATTTTACGGGGTGTTTTCATCCTACCATATTAGGAAATACGAATTCTCTTCGCGTTGGTCGATACTCTTGCTGTATTGTGCATACTTTGAGGTATCTTCATAATAACCTCGTGATCTTCAATAACAGTTAGAAATAAAAGTCATGTTCGTGAGAAATTATGTGGATTTTAACTTTTATAATGTTAAACGCTGGATTTGGCTATGGTAGTTTGTGGATCCGCTCACTTCGTTGGGCTAAAATCTTGAGCATCAATCTTATAGAAACACGCCGTGTAATTTTAAATACCGGCCATGACGTTACAAAGTTTGTTGTGTCAATCTTTAATTGGTATACAACACCTGTACATTCATCACCCAGATAAGCACCCATAGACCAGTATGCCATCAGGAACACGTATCACGGCCAACATGTATAATTGTAGTGGTAAACGCGCCTAACACTTGCCTATAAACTCTACATCTGAGGATGGACATAATTAAATACATCAATGAAACTCTTGTTTACAACATATGATTCGTTACAATAAATAATTAAATCTTATAATTACAATCAAGATACATTGTGATATACCCCATGATAAGATAAAACCATGCAATAATAGTTGCTACTGTGGTCACATCAAACAATGCAATTAGTGTTGTCATGGCTACGGAGAACTGGAGCATCAAATCAGCAAATATCGATTAAATTAATTTATAGTTTGAGGTGGAGATGCAGTTTATTTTTTTATCTTCAAAATGGCATCGGGCATTGTTTTTGCTTGAACAGTGTAACAACAATCGTACAGACAACTAGCCTGGGTGTTAATTTATGCATAAACTTTAAGTAATGAAATTTGAGTTGCTGCCCTGCAAAATTGACAACTGGTAGACAGTTTTCAAGACGGCACTTTCTTCATAGTAAACAGATGTACCCGTAAACCAATTTTGACAGAAAACATGGTTTAGAAGCTATTTTTTTTAAATCACTTTTGACCACAAAAAAAAAACATTTTTGTGCATATTACAAACTACAGTGTCCATGAAAAAAAATACTTACAAAATTTTAAAATTCATATAATAAGCTTTCCGAAAAGTGTTTGTGGACAAGGGAGGTCATCTTGGTTGCCTAATTAACTAATTAAAATACCTGTCAGGTAAACTGCATCTCTACAGGATACACACCATGGGTTTTTGAGCAAATAATATCATCCTAGATTATCAGGACTCTATATGCTGATTATTTGACAGCCCGATAATACGATTATTAGTAATTTCTTCATATAGATTAGAGGATGGTGATCTGTCTAAATCCTAAATTCACCAATGTACGGATACGACTAAAACCATTTTATTCCCCAAACCATTGCAAGATATTCCTTTTCAATCACTGCATAATGTGACTCTTCGTGGCCCATCTTTTGGCTAGCACATGTTACTGGGAATGCAACATTATCATAGCAAAGTAATATTGCTACAGGATGGCTTTAAAGCCAAGCTCAGAGGCATATATTCGCAAAACATAAGTTCGCTCTAAATCGGGAATTCGCATAATACTATATTTTTGAGTAGTGTGAGTGCCAGTTGGCGATAAAACTCCGCATTTTGCAGCAATGGCAGAAAGGTTGTAAAGGAACAAATTTGCAATAATACCCAGATAGCCCTACAAATAATCTGACATTTTGTTATTAAATCCTCTTGAGCAACTGCTCAGGGACTTCATGTTTGGACACTAGTACCTGTGTCATCAGAAATTTCACCTGAATGATTAGATGGCTGGTGGCAGCCATGTTTGTTTTAATATTATAGGACGCTTACGCGCGTAATCATTCCATATTTCGTGACACTGGCGTCACAATGTGCGACGTACAAATATTCAACACTGCCAAGACATTGATCATCAACATATCAAAGAGGAGTCTGGTTATGCATTCAGCTTGCAAAATTCCAGTTTAGTAAGAACTACGGATCTCAGTTTCGGGGATACTTTTCCATGTGACTTGAGCCAGTACCCACAACCATGCCCCCAGCAGTGGGCAGTTCTAGTTCTGCCACCTGCAAATTCCAGATCCAGGGTATCTTGGGTAAAATACATCAAGGTATGCACGAAGACAGTACAACTGCAGGTTGATGCGCAATGTAATGTCTGAGTACATGAGGTATTCTAGTAATAAGTAATAATAATTAGTATACATCTTTTCCTTCCAAGGATACACCATGGGAATGCCGAAGTAAAAAAATGTTCAGATCAGTATCAGCGAAATTCTTTGTGTTGAATTCGGTCAAACTCTGGTGGCAGCCATGTTTCTTTTTATTATTAGAGGACGCTTACGTGCATAATCATTCCATATTTGAACTTTGCATTTCCTAATATGGTAGGATGGAAATACCCAGTAAAATACCGCACAACTAGGGCACGCTGTAACTTACGTTACGCTGACAGATGTGTAATAATATCAATTAATGGGACACGAATTTTCAAATATGCCTTGATTCATCAAATAGGTGATTCAAATTTAATGCAAAACTTATTTATGTCTATAAATATGAGTGTATAGGTGTATTCATTCAAATACAAACATGGTTTGCTATTTTGTTTATACAATAATAAAACGCCTTGCTGGGAGTCTCTAAATAGTAAATAGAATTTGACGACGTGCCAATTTACTTGTATCTATATTAGTAATATTGTCATTGTTTTTTATCAGACAATGTGTTCATGACAGCTGTGCAGTTATATAAAACTGTCTACATGGCATGCATGAGACAACACGTGGGAACTGGTCAACATTCGCTGAATGGAACCAACGATTTCATAGAAATGATTTCATGGTGTTAATTTAATATTTTCTCACTTATTAACGTGTCTTTTGACCTATCTGTTCCTATCTACCTATTTGCTCACATAAATACATATACAGTGATATATTTTCACAAACTGACTTACTAAATTGTCACGTTCAATAATATATTTCTACTCCGGGCTGATTTTTCTCGTAAACAAAACCAAGAATTGATCAATGTATTCTTCACACTTTATTTCTGTTCACAAATGAATAAGTTCCCAGAGATACATAAAATGAACCTTCAATAATCTACTAAGTATTCTGTTTTGTGAATATATACTTTGACATCCGACCTTTAAACTTTATGTCACTCGTTAGCATAATTTTATTAGCATAATAACAGAATTGTTCACGGTGCTCATAAGCTCGAAATGCTTAATGCTCGAATGACATACTTTAAAGTTAAATAAAATATTTCGATAAAACACTGACCTGAGTTTAACGATAACATAACCGATTCTATAAACACAATTTAAAGCACGTATCATAAATTCTAACAATATTTCAAGCCAGGGAAAACTACATCCCTGAATACTAACGTTCTCACTGGTTTTAGATACAGGACATTCTCCTCTGTCAAGATGCAAAAAAAACAAAAAACAAAACAGAAATTCCAGTATCTTACTGAAACAATAATCTAACCCATGAACAACATTGTATTCCGGGTATAAGGACTTCCACTTTTGTTAATATCAGAGTAAGATCCCTCTGTCAGACCATTTAAGAATAATTTTCAGATTTCCTACATGTGTCAAATAAAACAAAAACTGTAGCTGTCGGATGACCTCTAACTTCAGTATGATTAAAAACTCGCCACTAGATGACGCCTGCTACTCACAATGTCTCAACAGATTTCTCAAATAAATGCTTGAATGTATAAATAACTAATACTATACAAATCATCTGCATTATAGACAAGTGTAATATTATATATTTACTTACACATATTTAATATAAGCACCGAGATCATACTTATCCACGTTGCGTGCGTTTGCTTTAATAGAATAATGTCGCTAATGCACAACGTAATTTCCACGAACCTTGACGGAAGGAAACATGTATGTTTTAAGCAATATGAATAATCATTGCGTTAAGGTTAGCACTGTTGAAAATTAAGTTATTGTATTCAGAAACCTATATACAGGATAGAAAATTTGCATAATTATTTTCATAATATAACAACTATATAGTGTCACTCTCTCCAGTACCAGATGTAAAAGACTTAGAATATTTTTTTTTAAATGAGCACTATACATAAGATAAAACGCTGTTTTTAAAGTTGTGTCCTACAAGGAAAGGCTGTTCACTCCAGAGTATGAATGATATTTTTATAATGTTTAATGATACAGATAGAATAATATATACATAGCTATACACATAATATGACTCTTATTTGAATAATATCCAACTTTGCGATTATACTCTTTAAGCTATTAAATAACTTTTTTGGTTAATATTTGACACATTTTGAGTAATATCTGGCCAACTACATTTTTACACATAAAGTGTAAATAGCTCACAAGACTGTTCACCATTCATCATGTTATATTGAGGGAATAATACAACTGCACTAGTATATATATAATATATATAGATAGTATAGAGATAAACATTTCAAAATACGGTTAAATTAGTGTAAAAAATAAGATCTTCTGTGAAACAGTATTACTATTTTAACCACAAGGCTGGATAAATTTGCAAATGTGCAACTTCGTTCAATGTGTCCCATATCAAATTGTCATGAACTTGTGGTCCTTTATTTATGCTTTATTTTAGAAACAAAAATGTCACAAACATTAACGACATCTCCAACCTCGAAAAAAATGGTGCCACAATTCAGTCCAAACAATAAGGTATTTTATAATGATTTTTCGTGATTGAATGAAAACGTATATGAACATATATATGCGATGATCGGAAAAAACTTTGTATACCTTTGGTAAACTGATTTCGCACATACCTTAAGCATTAAAACGTCTCAATTTTTTTTTCTTAACGACAGTTTAATGAATACCTGGAACCTCCTGTGAAACAAAATCTGTCGATGTTGAAACCTCCAAGCGCACTTTTAAAAGTACCCACTAATTACGACTTGAAACTTGATGATAACCTCACATTGAGCCAGATAAAAGAAACAATGGTGAAGTATTTACACACTATCACGTACAAGTGTCAGAATGATACGCGATTCGGAAAATCTGGAGACGGTGGATGGAACATTTGCATGGACGTTGGTATTCTTCCTAATAACTGCATTGTCTATTCATTTGGGTGAGTTAATGTATCATTATATATTACCTGAATCATATCATAGGTGAGATTGAGAAGGCACCACACTTTATGTAGTCCTGGTAAAGATCATGTCAACACATATAAATGATTTATGTATGCATTGTTTGACTGATTAGCCTTATTATTCGAGTAAAGCGTATACAATAATATTTCACAATTCACGCATGCACATCTGTGGCCATGGGTGTTTCTCTTTATAAATATATAGTCTGCTACTCATTAACATTTAAATAATGTGATCAAAGGTGAAAAAGCTAATCATGATTTGATTTGCCACGTTGCTGTAATTTGCATACACTTTGTTGAAGGGCTTATGCATGGAGAGTACCTTTACAACGTTTTCCCACCAGCAAATAATTGTATATTGTAATGGACACGAGTTGGGTTGCCAATGTTAATAATTTAAATCAACAATATTTCACGCATTTGTTACCAATATAAAAGCATGTTTACAGTTAAATAGATAATCGATTGATTAATCACCAATAACAAATATGTTCAATATATTATGTGTTATTTTATCACTTATCAACCTTCATCATCATTATCATTATCATCTTCAGAACTGTCATATAGTTCACTTTTTTGTTCAGTATACTCTGTGCACTTTAAGGCGTTTTGCATACAAACACATTTTATGAGATTACATAATCTAGAGCATTGTCAATCTTGGGCATTGGTTTAATGTATATTCTCAAGATGCAGGCCTGGTAATTTGCACGCTGACAGTGACTCTCCAGAGAACCATCATTTGGTTGGAGCTTATGTGACTTCCTTGTGTCTGAATGTGTTAATGTCTTAATGAGTATTCTTAAAATCATACAGGTGACAAACAAATCACGGATGTGTTTTTATCAGATGGAATGCTAGACTCCTTTCCTTCCCAGCGAAGCCGTTTACCGAAGCACAACGAGTTAGTGCATGCAAACCAACAAATGCTATACATGTACCTTTTGTGCTATTTGTTTTATATCAACACATCTTGTTATGACTTTTGTTCCACAATTACTGAAACACCAGGGTTACAATTTGTCCTAAAAATGTAAGGGACATTATGAATACACCGGTAAGAATACATCACGATAATTGACCTGACCTATGCCAATACATTTTACCATGTGAAACTTTGAAAGTTTTAGATCTCATTCATGGTATCCGACCATAAATATTCTTTACTGGTGAATTACCAATAAGAAGAGTTTGAACAAAGCTTGTTTTTGCTTCATGACCACATTTATATCCATCGTAATGCATGGTGCAGTAACTGTGGCTGAAAGGTTGATTAGAACTCGATTATGTTGCTCAAAAGGATTTAATCAACTGTTTACATTAGTTTCAACATCGGTTTCACCTTTTAGTATCCTTGCATTTCTCAGATCTTTATTATGTAGTGAAGTTATACTATCTTAGATTGAAATGCTTTACACATTTCACAGGTGTCAAGAACATTTTTGTTATATACATAGTGGCTCTTTGTCCGTCTTCGAGATCTTCCTACTGGATCACCATGTAGTTTTCACTTTATATTTGTGTTCATGATTTTTGAACTTTGACACTTTCTGTGATAACTAATAGTTATATATGGCATCATCCCATTTGCAAGATGTTACACTATATTCTTGATATATTCATATGTTATTAAACAGCTGCACTTACCAATGTGCTGTATCCATGTAGGGAAAATGAGTTTGCTTCCTTGTCATCTTTCTGGAAATAATGCATGTAGCACTAATTGTGGTAGATTTGAGAGCATGTTTTGTTTGATGTACCATGAATTGAATAATAATTATGAAGTAAATTCGGAAAAAGATACAATTGTTTATTGTTAATGTTCTTATGAGAACTAATAATTGTCAAAACCATGCACCCACTATCTGACATTCCGTCCCGATTCAACATTTTTATGTATCCGCTTTTACTAATAAATATGTGTTTTCTATCATTATAGTATTAATAATGACTGGTCTTTTGACGATGCTATCGCTAATTATGGATGCAATGTCTACGCATTTGACCCCACGTGAGTGTTTTCGTTTGTTATTGTAATATAAGTATTACTGCAAGTCGTGCTTACTGAGAGTTTACTTTTCTTTTCGATGAAGTATGTCACTTTGGTAAAATACGCAAAGATACAACTATAAACGATTCCACATTCACAACTTCATCAAATGATAATTCACGTAAAATAATCCATTGAACCAACAAATCGCACACTGCACTAATAGATTACAATAAACATGACTTGTTTGTTTGTTTGTTTGTTTGTTTGTTTGTTCACGGCCATCGTTTCCAGAGGTCTGACTCGATCTGTAATAAAGAATTACGTAACAGAACCAGGTTTCATGAATGCTTGGATAAATTTCACCCGGCGAATTTAACGAACTACACGACATTCGAATGCACGTCGTGTGTTTTACACATCACATACATAGTAGCTACCTTTGCAAAAGTGTTGTTGCCATATCATCATTTGTTCTTTCATAGAATTGGTTTAGAGAATCATAAACATTCAGAACGTGTCTGGTTCTATAATATTGGTCTATATGGAGATAACGTAAATAACTTAAAGCTTCATGGGAGCCATTGGAAAGCTAGAACTCTATCCTCAATAAGAGAAATGTTACACCACGGAAATGTGAGTAGATCTAGATATTAATTCCCTGTATATACGAAATCATATAGAGTACACAAGCCATAACAAATGTATATCACACCGACAATTTTTAGAAAATTTTACTTCTTTTATTTTATGTACACAGACCGCCAAATAGTGTCCATTTTTTGGTATTTTGAAATAACAATATGGTTATGTATTTACATCTAATATACACAATTGATGAAGTCATTCAACGCTGTTTGTGAGAAACAGCACATCAGTCCGAAATCATTTTTACAGAATTTTAATTCTATTGTTCTATTAATTCTAAGTGTCATTTAGAAAAACATATGTACATAAAATTACTAGAATGAAAGAAACCCCGACTTCTTCAAAAATTCTGAAATCGATAAATTTAATGATCATTGCTGCAAAAACTGAGCCAAATACAGGCCTTGTTTTAATATAATACACATTTCAATTCAATTTTAGACTATACTAAATAAATCTTGGTTTAATTTGAAAATAAATACCATTTCCAGAATCCAATTATAGCAGAAACAGGAAATGAATAACATGTATGAACTAAAAAACTAAAAAGAAAAGTATTTTTTAAGTATAAATATATATTTGCAATTAAGTGCCAGTGAACATACGTGAACGAATATAAGTATGTAGTTTGGCTCATTTCCAAGATGTGTGGAGTAACGAGTACTAAATCATTTGTTTTCTAAATCTCGAGAGATATTATTTTTTGTGGCATACTAGGTAGGAACAGTTGAATGAGTTATGTATGTATGGATACATACAATGTATGACTTTAACATTTACAACTTGGTCTTAGCAATATACATAAAATCTAGTAAAAGACATGGAATGCCTCGCATATAATTATTTATTGTTGATATTTGACATTTCGTTCATTGTTTAGTATTTGTTCAGGATTAACTTTTTTACTCATATAGAAAATCATTGATGTGCTGAAGTTCGATATTGAGGGTGGTGAATATCTGATATTACATCAAGTGATCGAAAGTGGTATTCTCAGTGATATAAAAGTGGTGGCATTTGAACTTCACTTCTCATATATTATGACGTCAAACGACAAAGACCTGGTCTTAAGCTTTTACCGGGGCCTTAAGATGGCCTTTGAACAAAATGGTTTCAAGCTATGGAAATGGCATGAAAATGAAAGTATGGCGAGGAAGCACCCTGATTTACCGTTCTGCTGGGTCGAATTTTATTGGGTCAATATGAAATTTATTGAAAAGAAAAACTAAATCTTTCATCACGTGTTGTGGGAATGCTGATATTCTGATATAACGTCTGTCTTGTTCGCTTGGATTTTACTCGTTTTGTAACGCGTACACGTGTGGTCATGTATTAATAAATAGTGCTAAACATAAGTAAGAGTTCTCATTTTATTATTACTAATCTTAATGATTTTGCTATAAAATGTATTTTCTTTACTTATTGTAACGAATCAGTTTATTATCCCAATCCCCAAAATATAACCGTCGATTGCTTTATTTGCTCTATATAGCTGCTTTATGCTTATCTCACATTAATCAAGCGTAATCAGTCAAGTATATATACCCTGTGTCAAAGGTAAGTAACAAGTTATACAAAACAGCAATACAAACAAATATAACACTATTGTGAATAACGGAGATGAGTTTTTCAAAGGAATCTCAAAACTTTAATTAAATAGAATTATAATTTGATGTGATTCCACTACTCACTATAACAAGTAAACGAATGTAGTGTGATCTTACACACAATAAAATCACGGCTATAACGCGATATTAGTATTTCACAAAACGTTGTCGCGCTGAGCTATACAATTAAAAAAGGTGTCGATTGTCATACACTCAGTGGGGCTATACGCACTGTAGTATCAAATATCAGTTCACCATGTTTTATGTCGTCTAGAGATGAACCCAGACTTTACCTTGTCATTCTCCTGTAATGGTGGGATAATGTTATGTAGCATTTCGAACAAAGTGCCTATTCTCAATGGTGTTCCCCAGGAATGTTAATGATCAGTCCCAGTGCGACTCCAAATATATTTCGTATTCGTACTCTATTGTCAAAGCTACAGTGCTTTTAATAAACGTACACTGTGAATTATCCTCCCAACGTACCGCCTTGAATTCGTCTTCTCTGCTCTATATTATCTAAATATTTACTATGTGTTACAAATTTAACAAATTACGATCGTGTGATCACTTAGGTAGGTTTTACCATTCATGATAAACAGGTTTAAGGTCACTACTTCATTCAATGTCTCAATGCGTAGTGTAGTGTAGTGTAGTGTAGTGTAGTGTAGTGTAGTGTAGTGTAGTGTAGTTTAGTGTAGTGTAGTGTAGTGTAGTGTAGTTTAATGTAGTGATGTTCAGGTCACTCGATAGCTCGATAGTATTTGTATGATTTATCCAAAAGCTTAATGAAAGTCAGCTTACTAGATTGTTGCGGTTTATCTGGGTGTTGCTGTCCATTCATATCACCATGAACCAGTTAAGACTATTTTCCCATACAAAGTGCTTATTTGGCTATTTGGGTTTATTCTCTTGTTTATCGAGTATTCAGTGGAACCGCCAGTCTATAACACACAATACCGTTACCGCTAGTGAAAAGTTTCAAAGTGGCAGTTAAGATAGAGATGCAGACCATCGGAAAATTGTTTTTGGTTGAACAGTGTTACAACAATCGTACAGACAACAAGCCTGGGTGTTAATTTATGCATACACTTGAAGTAGTTAAATTTTAGCTGCCGCCCTGTAAACTTGAGAACTGGTAGACAGTTTTCAAGACGGCAATTTCTTCATAGTAAACAGATGTGTCCATATAACAATTTTAACAGGAAACTAATCACTAAATCACTTTTGACCAAAAAAGCACATTTTTGTGCATATTTCAAACTACAGTGTCCATAGAAAAAAAATACTAACAAAATTTTAAAATTCATACAATAAGCTTTCCGAAAATATATAGTTTAGTGGACAAGGGGGGACATCTTGGTTTCCTAATTAACTAATTAAAATACCTGTCAGGTAAACTGCATCTCTACCTTAATACCAACATAACAAGTTTCATATAAAAAATATAACTGAAATAACCAATTTTCAAATACATTCAAGGCATAGACTCACTCACTTACTCATACCTGAAACACAATCTTTGTTTGTTTTTTAGTTGTTTGCTAGTTGTGGTGTCTAACTTCACCATCCAATCAATTTCTAAATCGTTCATTCAATAATTCGAGTATAATATTGCAACATCACATTATTACATTTACATTTGTTTTACCATTTTGCACATGTTATGCCGTTAAAGAATATGTTACCAGTATTTACGACTACAACTCCTAGACTAATCAAGTATATCTTAGTACACAATATAATTCCAACAACAAATACACTTAGACTATGTTCGAGTTGTATATTTGCAGCTGCAACTCCACACACTGGCATTATTGTATTAACGAATGATAAAGTCGTTCGTCAGAGCCAAGTGCATTACTATAACAAGTAAAACACAGTATAGTTTGCCTCGATATTATCAATGTTTGACAGTATAAACTATATTGCAACATCTCTTAACTATATAATGTACGTAACATATACATATACATATTCAATGCAGTTGAATCACATTGAATGATACTAGTTCATATGTCTAAAACTGCACAGTCTACAGTAATAAACACAGTTATAATGTGCAGTGTAAAGAATGTCTAAATCCTAGCAGTTGGAAAATTGCTACCACTTGAGACGACGCCTTCACAGGCACGTCATTTTAATATACACACCATTTAAAACAACCACGTCGTTTTTAAACACACACGTCGTTTTTAAACACACACATCGTTTTTAAACATCCTTTTTACATTGCACCGCGATTTTCACTTAAAATATGTTGTCTGTTCCAAATTGTTCCTTTAGTAAAACATTGAAGAGGAACACTACATAAACCGAAGTATGGCCCCACAAAATGTAGGGAAATTTCATGAAATTGCGATGACAACTCATTAAACATGATATATATAAAATAATGTTTCTAGGAATTCCCTCATTAGATATCGTGTTATGATAACACAAGTTTGTGGTTGATAGGTTGTTTTTTAAATTACTGAAACCAATTAATCTCAGTATTTGTTAAAACTAGATGTATGCCTTACAGTGGTTTTCAAGCAAAAAAAATCGAACTTGTTTAGCCATGTTAACCCGCTGATTTATTGATGTACAATATCTGCTTAGGTGCTAGTCATTATTATTTGCGAGATGTTTCATGTATTTTACTCAATGTTATGTATATTGCTAAGACCAAGTGGTAAATGTTAAAGTCATACATTGTATGTATCCATACATACATAACTCATTGAACTGTTTCTACCTAGTATGCCATAAAAATGAAAATATCTTGAAATCTAGAAAACAAATGATTTAGTACTCGTCACATCACGAATCTTAGAAATGAGCCAAACTGCATACTTATAGTCGTTCACGTATTTTCACTGGCACTTATTTGCAAATATATATTCATCATGAAAATTTCGTTTGTTCATACATGTTATTCATTCCAGTTTCTGCTATAATTAGAATCTGGAAATGATATTTATTTTCAAATTAAACCAAGATTTTTTTTTAGTTTTGTCTAAAATTGAAGTGAAATGTGAAATATTATATTAAAATAAGGTCTGCATTTGGCTCAGTTTTTGCAGCAATGATCATTAAATTTATCGATTTCAGTATTTTGTATGCATGTACCACTCGTTTTTATGTGGACAATTAAGGATTTCATAGTGAATGTGTGAATTAATTTCCTGTTTGATTAACAAGTCGAAAAGTTAGGTTTCTTAAAATTCTAATATAAAAAACACTGAGCAGAACCCCCGCGGATATACATAATAGATATATTTCCTACTGCCTATATATTGCCTGATGACATTATTATAATATTATATTAAATTATATAGCATTATCAATACGAGTGAATTTTATGACGTCGTTGCATCAGATTATTCACGATAATGTATCCCACTATTAAACATCAAGGCCACGTACCATTTATATGAATACAATGTTTTTTTCTTCCAAAAAACGGATAAAGAAGAAACTATTTAAAAAGAAGAGAAAATTTTTGATAAAAAATATTTAATACTAAAATCGCTATCAAATAAAAGAATATCAATATCGAATATCGTCGTCTGCTCTAAATCTTGATTCAAGCAAATGCGGTCAACGAAGTAAGTGTAACGCAGAGCGCGAGTGCATAGAGATGAGATGAATTTGTTTTGCTAAACGAGATCGACGAAAGACCGACGTGATTTGTATTTCCTCAGCGATAACCTCTTGGTATTTTTAAGTCCGCACACAGTTTGCATAAACACATGAAAGTGTCTGTGTTCCAAGTGTATTATTATTTATTTATACAGTCAGCTTTAAAAAATCACTGTTCTTTCTCCTTCTAGGATGGCTAACACCCACTAGCTTTCCAGGTTGGCCGGTCGTTCATTATTGTTTCAATATCCCAATAGGGTGGGTTTCCAAAACATTTTAACAAAAGTTTTTCTTTTAGTCGGACATGTACTCAAGGTAGCAATTTCAGAGATACACCTCTATGTACATAGATATTTATGAGACAGCTGCTAGCAAGATCACATTCTGATTGGCTCATGTGGAAACCCAGGTGGTGTCACTGAATTTGGGCCATGTATGCCTATAAATTATACAGACTGATGACAGTTGGGGTCCATCATTTCAATTTAGTATCTTGTGTGTTGCTGCTACGATATTGTAAGTAATAAGTGATACAGGCTTCAACCATCATTCTGTGCGACTTGTATGAACTGCTCTATGATCTCCTGCTTGCAGCGGTGCCCTCAAGCGTTCTTCTGCAAGCATAACTCCTGTATTTCTTCGTTGTTGTGTTGCAGAAGCCATTGACTGTCGTCTATTTGCTCATCCTGGAAATGTGAGTTATCACCAATGCACACTTCCCTAAGCAATCCCCTATTTTAGTGACTTTATTCACTGTATTTTCCTGTGCTTTATTTTTTATTTGAGGTATTAAAGCCTTTAACTGGATATTTGGTGTATGTGTATTTCATTTCCAGTACTTGTCTACCCCATACTAGTAGTGTAAGAACCCCCTGTCCAGTGTGAGTTCTGTAGGTACCCTCATATTAGCTATAAAACAGGCCTAACACTGGGGCATTTTTGGTGTCAGAAATGGGATACTGATTCACTATCGATTGGCATTCTATTGTTAATAATCCCCTGACTAAATTTATTGTTTCGTAACTGCTCAGGTCTGGAGAACGCGATAGTGTCAGACCATCTTGTACTGTTAGGTAGACATTAAATTGCTGTATTTAATACTACAGGAACTTGAACTACACCTTTTCAGCATGGATATTGTTATTGAACTCGAAAAGTTAGGTAGTAGATTGGGTATAAGGGGGGAGACCTGACTCAATTTGTGAGGGCAGAGCGTGAGACAAAAAAGCATGAGCAGAGGGACAGCATGAACTTGAAGTGTTGAGATTGCGTGCGGAAGTTAATGGTCAAAAAAGAGGCTTAGAACAGTTGTCACAGTATATTGTTAGTTCTAAGAGTTCAAATTACCATTGTTTGATGAGACTGGGGACAAAATGGAATCATGTATTTCAAGATTCGAGCGATTTGCTGCAACTCAGAAATAGCCGCGTGAAAGTTGGGTTATGAATCTTAGTGTATTATTGACCGGCAAAGCATTGTATGTGTTTTCTGCATTGTCTGCAGCAGACTCTATCGATTGCAATGTTGTAAAGGCTGCTTTGTTGAAGCGTCATGATATGAATGAAGAAAGTTATATGGCAGAAGGTGGATAGAGCATTTCGCAATTTGCAGCTAGATTAAGTAGTTATTTTGACCGATGGGTAGAGCTGTCTGAAGTTGATGAAGTTTTGATGGAGCTAAGGACTTGGTGACGAGAGATCTATTGATGATTACCTTTTGTAATGAGTTGTCTATTTTCGTAGGTGAAAAGTCAGCCAAGACAGTTAAAAAAATGGCTGATAAGTTTAGAGATGCACGTAGACAGACATGTGGTAAAATCCTGAAATCTAGCCAATTTCAAGGTGGTAGTCAGAAAGATAAAGGACAGGTTCGATTTGGTCATTCTAAGCCAAAGTCAGGCTGTTATGTCTGTGGTTATCCAAATCACTGTGCTCTCAGTTGTCCTAAGCATTATAAAAGTTCCAAACCTTAGGTTAAGTCAGCTGCTGTGTTGGCATGTGATCAGAATTGTAATGATTCACAGCAAATCAGTGCTACTTGTGTAGTTCATGAAGTCACAGATGCAAGTAGGCATACATGTTTATAAGGACGAGATAAAGTTGAGTTGAAATATGGCCATGAGCTGCCAATTATTAGTGTTGCCATTGATGCATCAGCTAATAGGTTTGTGAGTGGTGTGCCAGTTGTTCAAGGCTTTATTGGCAGTACTGAGGTAGAGGTCCTTTGTGATAGTGGGTGTGGTTCGGTTGTAGTACGTAGAGAGTTGGTAGAGGATAGTCAATCGAATTGGGAGAGTCGTACCTGTATGATGGTGGATGGTACATGTCGGAAAACTAGTAGCTAGACTATAAATATATACACCCTTCTATGTTGGTGAAGTCGAGGCACTGTGTATGAGGACCCGAGTGTATGATCTTATTATTTGTAATATTAGTGGAGCAAGGGAGCCCAATTATCCTGATATTGGTTGTAAGCTAGGTTTAGCTCAGTTCGCCCTCAAGTGGTGAACATAGTACTCCTTCGAGTGATGGGAGTAGTATGCCCTCTGGTGGTGAAGGTTGTTGTCCTTCGGGTATTAGGATTAGTGTTCCCTCAGGTAATGAAGGTTGTACATCTACTAGTAGTCAGACTAGTGTGCCATATACGGATGAAGGTTGTTCTCCAGGTGTTGGGTTAGGAGATATTAATGGTGGTAAAAGACATATTACTGTGGATGCAGTGCGAGAGGCACAGCAGTCTGATTCCACATTAGAGTGTGCTAGTAAGTTAGTGAGTACAGGTGAGGAGTTGGTCACTGGTCGTAGAAATCGGGCAAGGTTTGTGATGAACAAGGGGCTGATGTATAGAGAGTTTCAGTAACGTCATGTTGATAGAGGACGTGTGTGTTCCCGATTAGTTGTACCATTGTGTTACCGTGGTCAAGTATTAGCACTTGCACATGAATCAGTTATGGCAGGTAATATGGGTGCTAAAAAGACTACAGATAGAATAGCAACTCAGTTTTATGGGTCTGGTATGCAGGGTGATGTTATTAGATTTTGCAGGTCATGTGATATATGTCAGAAGACTACTCCTAGGGGTCGTGTTAGCAAGGTACAATTAGGCGATATACCCTTGATTGAAGTTCCATTTCAAATGATAGCTATAGATCTGATTGGCTCGATCAGTCCAGCAACTGAGAGAGGTCATAGGTACATTTATATGTTGTAGTCTATGCTTCACGATACCTTGAGGCTGTAGCGTTAAAGAAAATGACTTCTGAAGTGGTTGCTGATGCATTAGTCAGTATAAATAGTAGGGTTGGTGTACCCAAAGAAGTTTTAACTGATTTAGGGACACAGTTCTTATCTGACATTATGACGATATGAAAGAAGTGAGTAGACTGTTATCTATTAAAGTAACTACTCCATATCATAATGGTTTGGTTGAGCGGTTTAATGCTACTCTGAAAAATATGTTGAAACACATGTGTCAAGAACGACCCAAGGATTGGATAGGTATATTGACCCAGTACTGTTTGCCTACAGAGAAGCTCCTCGGGAGAGTTTGGGGTTTTCACCCTTCGATCATATTTATGGTAGACCTAGGGGGGGCAATGATGATTTTAAGAGAGTTGCGGACAAAGGAGGCCACTACACCAAAGGTTAAAACTACATACCAATATGTCCTGTGAAATTTATCATGCTAACTTGTTGAAAGCATATTATGAATGGGACAAAATGAATGACAAGAAAATGGTTACAGGTGTGATGAACTGTGTGTGCACTGCAGTTGGTGAATATGATACTACTGACAGTGACAAAATACTGTATGTTAGTGGTGAATTGGAGTCTGTGCCAATCCAGTGCAAGAAACAATTGTTGATTGTCATGTTGGCCATGAGATGAATTGGTTAGCTTGATATTTAATTGGTAACATCTGAACCAGTTAGGTAAAATCCTATTGTTGGCCATGAGATGAATGTCGACTAACATAGTGAGATTGATGGAGTTATGAGAGAATGCTCTGATGTTCTCACTGATTGTCCAACAATCACTGAAATTGCTGAGCATGATATTAAATTAGTAACATCTGAACCAATTAGGTCAAAACCATACCCTTTACCATTCGCCATGACAGATATAGTGAGGTCAGAGGTTATGTGTATGTTAGAGATAGGTGTGATTGAACCATCAAATTAACCTTATGCCTCACCCATTGTTTTGGTAAATAAGAACGGAGGGGGGTGTTAGGTTTTGCATTGATTTTCGCACACTCAATCGCATTACAGTGTTCGATACAGAACCAATGCCATCACCTGAAGACCTATTTTCACGATTAAAAGGGGGTCGGTACCAAAATTGATTTAACCAATTGGTACTGACAGATACTTATGAGTTACGAGGCTAAATTAAAGGCAGCCTTTCTCACACCTGATGATCTATTTCAGTTTCAACGCATGCCTTTCGGGCGTGTGTATGCACCAGCCTATTTTGTCATGTGTGATGCGTATTTGTTTGGTAGGTCTTGCAGGTCTTGGGAGGAGCATGTACAGATTACAGGACATTTTGGCTGTTTAAGGACGGCATGATTAACCACAAGGTCTTCAAAGTGTTTTACTAATTTAGAGTTTATTGGTCACCAGGTAGGTGACGAAATTTTGCATGTTTTGTCAGATAAAATAGAATCCATACAGCATGCAGCCAGACCTGAAACAGTAAAGCAAGTAAGGTCATTTTAGGCATGGCTTGACACTATCATAAATGTTGCTACAATAGCCTACGTGACACAGCAGCTAGCAAGATCACATTCTGATTGCCTCATGTTGAAACCTAGGTGGTGAATCATGTCTATAAATTATACAGACTCAGGACAGTTGTGGTTCATCATTTCAACTTAGTATACTGTATGTTGCTGCTACGATATTGTGTGACAAGTGATACAGGCTACAACGATCATTTTGTGAGACTTGTTGAAACCCAGGTGGTGTCACTGAATCATGTCTATAAATTATACAGACTCAGGACAGTTGTAGACTTGTCACTCAAACTACTACTAATATTGGTGACCCGTTTCGCTCATGATTGGTTGATCGGTATATGACGTAGTTTGAGTGAAGAGTCTCAGTAGAAACGTCACCGGGCAATTTCCGAGTAATGCCGCATGAGGGCGTTACATGCTATATCCGTATCTCTGGCCTTACGGCCCTCGCTTGAAATGCCTTCGGCATTTCGTGAAAACGCCTAGGGCGTTTGAAAATAAGTTTTTTTTTATTAGGCCCGAAAAACTGTCGACAGTCTAGTTCAAGTCCAGAGTTGCATGTTATGTGGATGCCAGTACGACTTATTTTCAGCTTCGCAAACAAAATAACGCCATTAACCTAATTAAATATGATATGCTGAATAATTATTGGGTGTGATAATGTACTGCCATGACGTATTACATATTTATTCAACTCTAATAAAGGAAAGCTGAACAAGAACTGGGAAGTAATCAATGAACTCATTGGCAAAACCAAACCAAAAGAGATAAAGCTGGATAATAGGCGCGCACCAATTATACACACAGATTTAGAAAATATTGCGAATGACTTTAATTTAGTTTTTCGTTACAATTGGCAAAAAGTTAGCCAATAAAATAACTTCAAACTATAATAAATTTTTCTACAACTTTCTAGGGGAACGAGCTACCCAATCAATTTTCCTACGCCCAGTAACTGTTCATGATATCCAAACTTAAACTATCAGGTTAGATCTTCACAATTACTTACAAAAATATAATATACTGTACAAACACCAATATGGCTTTCGGGAAAAATATAGCTGCAAACTTTCACTCCTTAGCTTAATTCAATATTTGCTATTATATGTGCTATATATGGTTAGGGTAATGCCACAATTTGATTGTTTATAGATTTTTCGAAAGCATTCGATAAAGTCTTAATTGCAAAACTTAAACATTATGGTATAAGGGAAGTTGCCTTGTCCTGGTTTAAAAGTTATCTGACAGCAATAAATCAGTATGTTTTCATTTATAACACTAAATACCAAACATGTGGAGTACCCCAAGGTTCCATTCTAGGTCCCATACTAGTTTTGTTATATACAAATGACATACCACAATCCACTGACCATTTTAACTTCAGACTATATGCTGACAACTCCAATATTTTCCACACAGTTCAAAACAAATCTAACCAAATCAACATAAACGCTCTGAATTGTGAATTTCAAAAGGTGGTATTGTGGTGTGATGCTAACAAACTTACTATCAATTCCGATAAAACAAATTACATGTATTTTGCCAATACACATACAAAATCAAAACTGAGGGTGAATTCAATCTTAAAGGTGACCAATTAAGTGAAACCTGTAGTATTATTACATTGGAATTACTATGGATAAACATCTGACATGGAAAAATCATATGTCACTAGTAAAGAAATAAATCAGTAAATTAGCAGATATATTTTTAAGCTCAGATTTTTAGTTCCACGGACAGTATTAATAATGTTATACAACACATTTATTCTTCCCCACATTTCTTATGGATTAGAGGTTTGGGAAAATACATATCAATTTCACCTGCAAAACATTTTGCATATACAAAAACGCATTGCTCGCATTATCGCCTTTAAAAATCACAATACACCCTCAGCACCTTTGTTTAAACAATTAGGCATTTTAGATATTTATAAACAACATTCTCTACAAATTGGAACCTTAGTGCATGATGCAATTTATGATAGATTATCACCAATTGTCCACAACTACTTCCCGCAGATTGAGCATAATTATAACACAAGACAAAACTACAAATGTAATCTTTCTCTTCCCAAAATTAAGAAAAGATGTGATCAATTTTCTACAAAATATATTGGCCCAAAAATATGGAACACAATTCCGACTCATATTAGATCTATACAGTCGAGAAACATATTTAAAAAAGAATACAAAAAATATCTTCCGTATACTTAGTTAACTTAGTGTTTTCTTGTACATAAAATATATATACATATCTATATATATTTTCTTTTCGCTATTTCTTTGACTAGCTCTAATAATTAATTATTATGACTATTTATTTAAGAAGATGGGAACGGACTAGATTAGCAGTCACATGACTGCTATTTTTCGATCCTATTCTCACTTATGTTCTTGCATTGTCTTTAGTTTTTGATTCTATAATTGTATTGGTTATAATAAGGAGAATAAACTTATTTATTTATTTATTTATTTATTTATTTATTTATTTATTTATTTATTTATTTATTTATTTATTTATTTATTTATTTATTTATTTATTAATTAATTAATTAATTAATTAATTAATTAATTAATTTATTTATTTATTTATTTATTTATTTATTTATTTATTTATTTATTTATTTATTTATTTATTTATTTTCAGCATTTCAAAAGAAAATAACGCCATTAACTCATACGCATATGGAATATGTTTGTGTTATCCATTTAGATGCTTGTACATACATATTTAGTGACCCATAACATTACTTGGATTTCAAAATAAGATATACATATAAACAAAATAAAAGGCAATGAGAATACAACATTTTGATTTATAAATATTCAAGTACAGGGTGTTCAAATCGTTCCTAATTTTCTGTTAGCCCACGCTAATAACGTACGGAGATGGAAAACTGATTATATTCAGCATTTTTCGGAATAAATCCCTTCCCGATAGAACTATATTCACATGATATCACGTCTCTACAATAGCGATTTCAATGACAAATATTCTCCATTGAAGGTTGTTTGTGCCAATTGCTGTGTGTGCCCTGGATGTACCCCGTGTACGTGTAATAATATACGCAGACCTTTTTAATATTGCATCCAACGAATAGTATGTGTTTTGCTACGACAATGTTTTGAATGATCTTGTATAGCTTGTTGGTATTTATTTTTTAAACTGATGTTTATGTATGAAATATTCACTGAACCATGCAAAGCTATATATTGATGGAAAGTTAATGTGTGTATGGACATGTGTAGTCACGTGATCTCTGTGTAAACACAGAAAGCAATTTTCGTTAAAAGATTATTGAAACAATGAACAAACATTTGCAACAAAACAACAAGACAACGCCCACCACCATTCTGCGTTGTTTGAGATATATATCTAACATTATAGTTTGGAAATAACTTTGTGACTACAAAATTTATGGTCCGGACCATTCAAATTATACGCAAACAAATCGCCAGTTAACTTTAAACTACAAAAAATCAACGACGGCTTGATAATTAGAAACGTGGTACACGTCAATAGACTGAAAAAAGCCTCCATTCGAACAGAATTCAATAAAGAAAAAAAATGTCCAGCTGGCAACAACGAAAAACCCGACCTCAAAACAACCAAAATACATTTACTATGCAAAGGCCAAAACATTAATAGATTTTGCAAAACTCTTCATTCTAGAACTTATATACAAATTACGTCACCCAATACTATTGCGTAAACACGAAACTATTCCTACACTATCATTCATTCTGATAACTCTGATATTTTACTAATGTAATAACCGCATCATATCATTCGTGCCATTACGCGTGGAGTCATCCCACACAACTCACGTCACATTCGGAACACTTGGTCCCTGTGTACAAAAGAAAAACACATCAAAGCAGGCAAGGAACTAGCCTGCCAACGGTTTTCATTGTGATATAATATCAGATTTGTGTCATTACTTCGAGCTCAAAATATTCATCTTCATATATTCATGATATCACTGTGTCATATATAACATCCACATTTTATTAGTATTATTCCAAAAGTAGGCGTGTAATTTAATTTAGCATTTTGTATTCCGATAGAATGAAGATTACAATTTTGTTCGGGATCGTCATGCTGTTTATGTTATGGGACCCAACCGAAACTAGAAGAGATTATATATTACGACCAAAGAAAGGAATTTTACTTGAATGAGTGATGAATATTGACAATATCCTAATATATTAGCATCACACATACGTGGTACCTTATTTAAAGTTTCCGAACAAATATACAGAAGTTTTGCAAGGTACATATGATCACAAACCCAGATTACAATCCGTTAATTTGGGACATCGGAGAAGGAAATATTTTAATTCACAGTAAGCATACGCAAAATTCAAGAATGTGCTTTATGTATTATAAAAATACCACGTGCGTGTAGCCTATATTCAGAACGTGTGAGAATAGATATTAAGTAAGATACTGTGTTTTGATTTCTAGGCTATTTTTTATATGAAGCAAAAATGATAGGCAAAGCCGCCACTGAAACGCCACAGCTGCGTCGGGATCGTTGTAATACTACGCGTTCCACGCTAACCGAAGATGCTCGAAGCTGTGTGACTTGTGAATAGCAGGTGTGGTACGTTCGTGAGAAAGTGATTTCAGTCACTTCCACGGAACTCTGACATTTGTATCTGGCAAGTGGTCAACTAACTGGCGTTTAAGAATTTCTCCATTCATTTCAAAATGTTTATACTTGATAAATTGAGTGATTCACATAACTGAAACACGGTTTTTAAAACGAGTATCCATGACTGAATATAACATTTACTGTGTGTATTTCGCAGAAAATGTATTTATGCTATTGAGTAATGTGAAACTTGTTATAATACATGAAATAAATATTGCATACTTCAAATATAGGTGTTGGTATTTTGCGGGAGAGCGGATGTGAGTGATGTATATATGAGTTGTGCATGGTTGATGTCTGCTCCATGTGATAAAATAAATTATAACACATGGTCATTCGGGCAATATCACGATTTGTTGTATGCCACCGGGCTGTTGGTCATGACCATAATATTGATGATGCCTCACCGTCGTCTCTGGCATCAGTAATATTATGGTCATGGCCACCATCCCTTGGACAGGCAACAAATAGTGATATTACCCTCACAAACACGTGTTATTATTTAAATAAAATCTCGTGGGAAGCGGATCTACCTAACCTCACCTGACACACGGGACTCTGGAACTATACAAATTTTGCGGCCGTAGACAAACAAATCGTAGTTGACCAGAAAAGACAGCTGAATTACTGAAATCAGATAGCACTGTGTTCTATTCAAAAACAGACAAATTGAGCGCTGACCGCTGGGAACCCCAGACCAACGATTCAATATTTTCAAATATAATTAGCGTGTCAATTACTGAAAGTAGTAAATAGCTGAAATGTCCATTATATCAATAGTACTTGCACTATATGCCCTACACAGTATGATAACAATAATGTTACTATTGGCGTCATTACAGACAAAAATAATCTACCTAAACAGACAACTGTTCCCAAAGACAGCATTATACCGACATCAAAAACAGGACACAAACAGTTTTAATACTAACTGTTTTTGCAATTTTAATGTTATGAATTTTGTTAATAAACAAATTGTACTCTCGTTTTAAATCCCGACAGGAACACGAGAAATAATGACTAAATTGATACTCGGGATTGATTAAATAAACGAATACTATTGCAAATTATGAAATTGACCAAATTACCACACGTGGTTGCTAAGGCATTTTTTTCTCGAATTGCGAAATAGGATAAACAAGATTCGGACACGAAATAAAGTTTGCCTGGCCTGAAGTCGTGTACAATTAAAGTTTGAAAGTTTCCACAATGGCTTAAATTGCCTAGACTAAGTACCGAATTAATACCTGTCTTGGAGAATAATGAGGCGGAGTACCGCTTGTTGTTGGGACAAGTTCAGGTCTACACAGCTATATCTCCGTGTCGTGTAGACATGCGGGGGAGGCCAAGTACGAGAAACATCTAACTTCCATGTGTAGCCTTAAGCACCCCGTCAACAATCGAAGTCGTGCTATGTAATATACGCTTATTATACGTTTACTTTCATGTGATCACTTTGTAATTTTGTTTTTACTTATATTATAAAGTTAAGAATAGTAGTAAAACGTAGTAAATAAGCGATTTATAAAACATTTATGTAAACACTGTATTATCATTACTCTCATTATATAAAACATTGTATATTTAACTATTTGTATTCTTTGTAGAGTAGATCATTTAAAGAATTATATTGTTTGTAATTTTAGCTTTTTCCACTTGAACTAAGGGACGGCTCAAATTTGTCAGAGAGGGATTTTGTTATGATAGCGACTTCACGATCGCACATTCCCATCACACTATTGTTTAGAATCAACAACTTGCATGTTTAGGGTGGGGATTATAAACATATATAACAGGAATTTGATAAAGAAATTTACTTATTGTATTTAGTAGTGGCAATTTTGCAAAGCTTTAACCGTGAGACACATCCATGGTAATCACGTGATTGTGTCAGCGACTGCAGTGATTGGCTGATCACATATTTACTCCGCCACGCATTAGTGTTTTTCACCTTTGTAAGGAGGGAGAACGAGAGAACTGTACAGCGAGGGGTTACCTCAGCTGGACTATCTGTAATGAACTAATGTCTATTTATTTGGGTATAATTTGGTATCTCTAGGTTTGAGTGACATCAGCCAAGCGAGACGAAGTTCCCTGATCCCCGAACACAACGTTTGTTGTGCTCATAACACTAATGTCAACCCTTTAAGTAAAATGACACGTCCAGTGTTTGTATTTTGAACTTCTTGTAAACTGGCATAAAAACAGGTGTTCGTTATTTTGCTAGGTTGTTGTATTTTGTTTATAATTGTATTATTTGTATTACTGATAGTTCCAATATTACAAGCACTTTGGTATCAGTATTTCAGAGAATCCTGTGACTTCCAGCATCAGATAATTTTAATTATCAGATAATTTTAACAAGATAATTGTAATATGTATGAGATATACGGTGGGCGGGAGTTGGCCACCATTTGACACCCGGAAAGTGTTTCTTGTTGAATAAGCCTGGCAGTATACGTATAGTTACATATACTTATATTTAATTATTTATTTTAATTGTATTTATTAATAACTCCAATAAATACAGCGTGCTTGCAACGCATGGGCTATTAGTAAATACACAAATAACACTAATAAACATATAGAATTGCAAGGATTCAGTCGATGATATAAAACAAGTGTGTCTGATACGTCTGTAGCCCAAACTTATTACATTCGAGATACAAGTAACGCCGTTGATGCATCAACATTCAATAATAGTTGAAGTTTCCATCGTTTTTTGGTGATATAGACAATATGAACTACAAGCAAAGTGTCTATTTCCGTTGAACAATCCACAATATATACGAGAATCAACTATACCTAACGGGAAGTATATTGCAAAAACACGTTTTGCGAACTGAAGATTTTTCGCCTAATAACGGGCTTCGAAAAAACAAATGCAAGTTGGAAATTACCGGTACATACGAATTACGATATTTCATGACAATTGTGCTTTATACGCTTAAAAATTAAACAATAAGATCTTTGTACGAATGAAATACATACATTTTACACCTTGCCGAAGTCTATGAAATTACGTTTTTTTATTTATTTATTTATTTAAATTACATTCTTACGAAAATGATAATAACAGCTTGCGAAAATACCCCTTGCCGACCCTCACGAAAGGTCATTCTCTTGCTCTCTCGGACGCTGGATGTTTTTTATCACGTGAGATGTCTGGCCGAAGATCTGCATTGTCTTATTTGAATGGCAATGATGGGAGAGAAGTCACAGCGAGCGTTGAACTGAATCAGGAGATGCGCCGTTATTATTTTGTAGATTGGTAAAATAATTCGTTCGTCATAAATCGTGTTTTCTGTTTTTTTTTAGTTCCCAAAACTGCTGGGACAAAACTTTCCCCGTATATAACGCGTAATACATAGTATCATAACAGCCGCTGCCGGTATCTTACATTTAGTTCACTTTTCATTTCAGATATGACGGCTCTAACTTCATTGAATCGGTTATGTTATTTATGTGGAGATTAAACAAAATAAAACCAGGATGCTTACACAAAGACGCATACGTTTTTTTTTTCTTACAGCTGCTGGTCTCAGGCTTTTCGTTTGGGTCACGGTGTATATTGTCGGCCAAGTGTCTCAATGGGATGCCACTATGAGTATCAACCTGACGTGTTACATTGGATTAGGGTCTTATATCCAAACAAGGTGAAGGAGAAAATTAGAAAGGTACGTATTGTAGCTGATCATATATTTGACATTATAATAATTGTGCACACGCTGATATTTGCTTATGTAAAAACTATTTAAATTTTTATTGATAGTGCAGGGGAGGCAGTACGATTGTTGAAGACTATATTGTCAGTATTATTCTAAATAACTATAAAAGATGTGTTATTGATCATTATACCCTGACCTATCTCGCCCTACCTCTAGTTATTTACTGTAATTTTCGTCCTTTACTATGATTACGACCCTGGAGCGACCTGCAAAAGACGCACAAATGTCAAAAATAGTTCATCCATATCCCGCCCGGTCAGATGTTTCGTTTTAATTTACTCATATTATTATGTTATTATTTGTTTTATTTATCAAAAAACTAAATTACTGAATTTAAATTCACAACAATGCGCAGGTTTCCGACTATTCAAATATTATGACATTCTGAATATTATTAGTGTGATAATATACTGTCATGGCGTATGACATATATACTTGTCCGTAGCACACATTGTTTGAGATATTTAACATCAGTTAAATCGTTTGTTGGAAATTAAGAATACTTCCAAAAAAAGTTAGAATTTCAATAAACACACTTATTGATTGAACGTACCGTGCATTTGCAAATAAGGAAACGGCTACTACTTTCCATGCGACGTTTATCATTTCTACCATCATAAACACATAATGGCAACCTTTGAAACGATTATGTATCCATTTTTTTTAGTTATTACGATATTATACAAAGAATTACTATATAAATACATAGACTACTAATACTAGTCATTGTTGTATCCACGCTCGTTTCAGCGAAGCCTCTCGGGCTTAAATTAATTGCATTTCTAATCACAAAGTAATAGTTTAGACGATTGGTGCCCTGCGTCTACGCCGGTTCGAGTCACGCACGCAAGTATACCGGATATTCGGGAGTTCTTTCTTCGCAGAGCAAGCTCGTGCGGAGGTAAACTCCCGAAGGGCACCACAAGAGATGTGATGCAGCAGAAACGGAACGGATTAGGGTTATTTCATATCGGTAAGATAATTTCTGAATCTTTCAAACCTTTCTTCTCCCCGCCACAATTATATGGTTGTATTTTATGTGTGCTCTACTGTAATATGTGTTTCTGTACGCTATATAACTAGCAATTGCTTCTTTTAATTGTTTACTTGGTTGGCACTTTTTACACGGCGTGTCACAAATACATAATGCCGAATACTTTAGTTACTTACGCAACGCTCACAATTATCACCCTTCATGGGTAAGTCGGTTCGAGTCACGCATACAGTACATAGTATGAAACTTTCGGTAGATCTGAAGTCTTTTACTCCACAAAGCAATCGGCGTCGTACGCACGTACAATAACATAGGGTACCCATCATTTGCTGGTGTAATGTGGAGATGTCTGGAGATGTAGTGTAGCGACAAGCGACACGGTATAGTACTAACTAAATTTGTCCGCCAATTTACCACTGAACATGTTATTTGTGATATTATCAAGTATCACTTGATTTGTTTTTGGTGTTGTTGGAAAGTGAGTGTTCGAAAGAAGTGGTTACATATACGGTTGATGTATGGATTTTATCACGAGCTCTGTATTGTTTTAGTAGCAAATTGTTTGGATTTATTTTTTTCTCCAGATTGTATAATATGATTCGTAATGCACGTATTGCCTCATTGGACTATTTTCGTCTTATACGTCAAGGGTTGCCATGCAACGTACATCCGGAAGTTGCCAGTGTATGTCGATTTGTTACACATACACCGCAAATATAAGCTTATCTCAACTTCCATCCAAATGCAGTAAGTGTCACTGTCTTGCAATAGCTTTATCGGTGGTGAGTACGAACATTTCTACGTTCGAAATATTCCGGTACTAGATGTATCGCTTTTTTCTCTTAGGTATTACTGTCTTGGAACAGCTTGCCCTTGCGTTAGTATTCGGACGAAATTCATTGGATTTCTACAGATAATATAACATTTGTTCGAGTCACGCATGCAGTATTATGCATTTATGCATTTCATATTTGATTTTATTACAAAAAAGAGACACTGTATGTAAGTCCTGTTTGTAATGAGGCCCTTGGGTTAGTATTCGGACGAAATTGATTGGATTTCTACAGACAATATAACATTTGTTCGAGTCACGCATGCAGTATTATGATTAACTTTGCGGTAAATTTGGAGATCTTTACTTCACAAAGCACACATGTACGTACGTATTACTGTCTTGACAAAGCTTTATTGTCGGTGAGTACGAACATTTCTACGTTCAAAAAATGCCGGTACTTGATGTATCGATTTTTACTCTTAGGTATTACTGTCTTGGAACAGCTTTATTGAACAGATGGTGAGTACGAACATTTCTACGTTCGAAACATTCCGGTACTAGATGTATCGCTTTTTACTCTTAGGTATTACTGTCTTGGAACAGCTTTATTGAACAGATGGTGAGTACGAACATTTCTACGTTCGAAATATTCCGGTACTAGATGTATCGCTTTTTACTCTTAGGTATTACTGTCTTGGAACAGCTTTATTGAACAGATGGTGAGTACGAACATTTCTACGTTCGAAATATTCCGGTACTAGATGTATCGCTTTTTTCTCTTAGGTATTACTGTCTTGGAACAGCTTTATTGAACAGACCGTGAGTATGAACGCAATACCGAACGTTCGAAATTGTTAAGTTGGAATTTCAACAACTGTTTTACAATCTATTGTTTTATGAACGTTCCATGCAAAAAGACTGCTTTTCATGTAATATGATAAAGGGGATTATATTGCTGATAATACAATAAATAATAAAAGCCACGATTATAACCATTGAAACGCGTTTCACTTCGATACGTGTTTGGGTGTAGGCTAGTTTTTTTTTTTTTTTTTTTTTGGTGTTGTTTTTATGCACTTAGGCCATTTATGCACTCTAATATTTTATTTTATTAAAAAAAGAGACACTGTATGTAAGTCTTGTTTGTAATGTGACCCTTGCGTTAGTATTCGGACGAAATTGATTGGATTTCTACAGATAATATAACATTTGTTCGAGTCACGCATGCAGTATTATGCATTTATGCATTTCATATTTTATTTTATTAAAAAAAGAGACACTGTATGTAAGTCTTGTTTGTAGTAAGGCCCTCGAGTTAGTATTCGGACGAAATTGATTGGATTTCTACAGATAATATAACATTTGTTCGAGTCACGCATGCAGTATTATAACCTTGCAGTAAATTTGGGGATCTTTACTTCACAAAGCACACACGTACTTAAGTAAACCATGCAAGAAGAAGTATGTGGAGGCAACTCGGCAAATGACACGGTTTATGTTTATCCCATATCCGTTAGACAATAGCTGAACGTTTCAATTTTGTTTTTAATTTGTTATTGCATCTTGTTTTGGTTGAATATATTATTATATTTGTACTTTATTATTGTATGTGATCCAGTTTACATAAATAGTTGTTGCATATTACAATTATCACCCTTCGTGGGATCACCTATTTACACTCGTACCGATCTGTATTGGTTTATGTGTATGCACTGTATGCCCTCGCCGCACGATAGACAAGGTGTAAACGGTCTCACATGTCTCACGATCTCATTTGTTTTGTTTTTCATAGACATCGAGCACATGTCATTTATGTATATAGGTAACATTAAATAACTACAACTCCATTGTCCGGGTCGAACTAAATCAGTCATATTATTTAGTGGTCAGGACACAAGACGCACGGAAAAACATCACTAAGTTTGGAGAAAACTTGTGAGCATCGTCCGAATCGCACAGTTTGTTGGTGCCAACTCCATTAACCCGTGCGGGGTCAGTCTGCTGGTAAACGCGTATGTTATGTTAAACAAATGGACGATGCAAGTAGTTTGATTGGATGCGCCAGTTGGAAAGTCGGCCAATCAGGCGATGTGTAACATTGCGCGGTAAGCTAAAGAACAAAATATCGGAAATGGCGATGTGTAGCACGGTAGCACGATAGTTAAGGTTTGCACAAAATATCGCGAGTTATATACATTTTACCGTGATATCTAGTGTTTAAATATGCGACCGAAGTGACGTACTTTTACCGAGATACGAAGTGTTCTTAAAATATGAGCCGATATTTGCCTTCATTATTTATGGGAACAACATACTTTAGGTACCTATTCTTAGTTTAATTTGTACTTTGTCACTTTTTTTATTTGAAGTAACTAAGTAAAAGTTCTTGTTATATTGTTTGCATCCAATTAATATATCTCATGATGATGGGCACTTCTATAAATCTTAAAGTCCAATCAAATAGCAATTAATTCAACCAGTTTTTTTTTTGTTCATGCTTGTGCGCTTTTTGTTCATATATATCGCGTTCACTTTCTGTTAAATGCTCGTATAAGGAAGAATAATTACTTAAATTCATATTTTAATATCCCAATTATGCGTTAATTAACATGATTAGCAAAATTAACTTGATTAGCAAAATGTTGGAGGTAATTTTGCCAACAACTTGTTATTCACAGAAATGATATAATTAAGCAATAACATTACTAGGACTGTGCAAGTCCATTCGATGTCCAAATAGATGCATGAATATTCGCGTTCAAATCTGATGCAATTGTACGGCAACCGAGGTGGCTCACAGCATGGCATTTTATAAAACCATTTTTACAATTCATTTACATTTTGAAAACTCATTTTTATTTTATAATTCCTTTTTAATAACCATTTTCGATTTTGAAATCAATTTTTAAAACCCACCTTCGTTTCTGATATCTGTTTTCATTTTAGAAACAATTGTTTAAATCCATTTTCATTGTTGGAATCCGTTTTCATTTTTAAAATTCATTTTCGTTTTCAAATTCAATTTTCATTTTAAAAATCAATTTTTGTTTTTAAAATCCGTTTTTATTTTTTTAACCCGTTTTCATTTTTAAAATCCAATTTCGTTTTCAAATCCATTTTTATTTTCAAAATCCGTTTTCATTTTTAAAATTCATTTCATTGACCTTTGAACTATAGGAATATATGCATTTTACCCTTCGAGCAATTTTTTCATCAGAATTTACCTAAAAATCACTGCTGTTTCCCGCCTATCCCATTAACTTAAACATAATAATTGTTTTAATGGGATTCTCATTTTGATTCGATTTTCGATTAGTTTTTTCAATCTCATTGCAACTTTCAATTTCAAAATCCATTTTCATTTTTGACCTGTGACCTCGCCCTCTGACCTCATACGACGTGACTATAAATTGTAACTCGGATTCTGGTAGTTTGTGTATTTCCACTAGTGACGTTTCCATGATAAAGCTTCTTTACGTAAGTTATTCTTCAGACTATAACCAAATTGGCGGCGGTTCCACGGCGTTTTTGGGGTCCTTTGGAGCGTTCTTGGCTTCGATTGTCGGCTTACGTTGTGGCGTCGAATTCCTATACATATATCGATGGCGCTGCCTTGTATACCGACAGTACCTTTATCCGATACGATAACACAGCAGAACCACGGCTATAACTTGTTCTAATCTGATTATCAACCTTACACAGTGGCGGATCCAGCAAAATGTATTTGGGGGGGGGGGGGGGGCAAGCTTCGCTTAAGATATACGGAGCGAAAATCGCAGAGAAGCTATGCGTAATCCAGATGATATGAATCGTCATGCGTTGGGGGGGGGGCATGGCACCCATGCCCCCCTCTGGATCCGCCACTGACCTTACAACTGATAAAATGAGAGCTCCAAGATTGATTAGAATATGTTATAGCCGTGGGTTTGCTTCGTTTTGGTACCAGGTAGGGTAAACAAGACAGCGTCGTCGGTGGACCTGACCACAAATGCATTTGACGCCAAAGTGTAAGCCGACCGATGAAGCCAGAGACCCTTATTGGACCAAAGTCGCCGCGGAACCACGGCTAAATAAATTATAGCGTGAAGAGTAACTTATGTAAAGAACCATGGAAACATCACTGGTTGAAATAAAACAAACTATCAGATCAAGCATGATAATAGAGGGTCTATTGATCAAGTTGAAATTATAAACAAAACACAAATCCAATATCGAATCGAAATGAGAATCTTAGTAAAAGCAATTAAAATCAGTTAAAGTTAACGCAATAAGCGGGAAACAACAGTGATTTTTATGTAAATTCCGATGGAAAATTTGCTTCAATGTGAAAAATACGTATATACTTATATACTTCAAATGTCAACAAAAACGTGAAAACGGATTATTAAAAATGAAAACGAATTTAAAAAAAAATAGATTTTAAAAATGAAAATGAATTTTGAAAACGAAATTGGATTTTGAAATCAAAATTGGATTTTAAAAATGAAATCGGATTTTAAAAACGAAAATGGATTTTGAAACTGAAAATGAATTTTAAAAATGAAAATGAATTTTGAAAACGAAAATGGATTTAAACAATTGTTTTTGAAAATGAAAACAGATACCAGAAACGAAAGTGGGTTTTTAAAATCGATTTCAGAACTAAAAAATGGTTATTAAAAAAGATTTATAAAATAAAAATGAATTGTAAAAATGGTTTTGTAAAATGCCATGTTGTGAGCCACCTCGGTTGCCGTACAATTGCGATAATTGGGCAAAGTGGATAGCGATAAACCCACATATCTGCGTATTAGCAGGTTAAGTAAAGCCGTACCACAGTACTCATAGTGTTTATCTAATAACGTGATTGTACTTCTTTATTAGATATCAAATCTAAGAAGTACTTCATGTCCAGGTGTGGCGATAATGTTAGTAGACGGTATATTTGTATGTAGCTGAGAACACACTATCATCAAGGTAAAAGCAACATTTTAAATCAACGATAGTTTTTACTCCAGCTTATAAGTTGGCTATATTAATTGATAATATATAGTTTTCACGTCTTGGCTCGTGTTACATCAGAAATCCTACATGTACATGTGTAGCGTATAAATGAGAAACTAAGGCTAACTAGCACATTGATAAATGACAACCATTTTCCGTACGTTCGTTTCCAAGCCTTCATGGTTTCATTTCTTCCAGGATTCACAACATCTTTGTTACGTTTACAACGCCAGTGAGACATATCATCGAATTGCCTTAAATCAGCCGTTCGTCAATCAAAAAGAAGATGTGGACAAGTAATGCTACATCAATCCCGACTACCGATGTGATGCCCGATCCCGCTATTTACATATTACTGCACGTGGTGTATGGAATATTAGGAGGATTGGGTGTTTTGGGCAACTTACTTGTGTTATTTGTGTTCATTCGAGTACGTTCATTACAGACATTGACCAATTCACTCATACTACACCAGTCCGTGATTGATTTGCTGAGTGCGTTTTGTTTTTTGTCACTGAAATTTGGTCCTACTCTATTACTGCCGTACGGCTTACAAGGCGATTTACTGTGCAGATTCTGGGCATCTGAATTTATATTGTGGTGGTTCTTTGTTGCGTCCACTTTCAATTTGGTTGCTATGACGATGGAAAGATATTTCGCTGTAGTACGTCCGTTACTCTATCGGGACCATTTTACATTCAACAAAGCTAAGGTCATTGTTGCTTGCATTTGGGTTGCTTCTCTTGCCTTTGAGCTGCACTGGCTGCTCGTCAACAAGGCAACTGGTGGGTTTTGCTATCCTCTATGGCCGAATGAAAATGTCCAAAAAATGTTTGGTGTTTTCGTCTTTTTGGTACTATATTTCGCCCCAATTTCTGTTATGTTTTTTTCCTATACGCGTATTCTGATGAAAATGAAGGCAAACGCATTACAACAAAGTACATCTACACAGCGAGCGAAGAAAAATGTCACAAAGACGTTGTGTTTCGTGTCCATTACGTATGCAGTATGTTGGTGCGTTAATCAGATATTGTATCTACGTTACAATCTAGGTGGAGCAACGGATTTCAATGGGCCAATGTTTAACACAGCTGTTGTTTTAGTGTTTTGTAATATGTGTGTGAATCCTTTCATATATACATTACATTATACGAAATTCCGCAAAGGTCTGAAAACTGCTTTCTTCTGCCATCAAAGTAATAATCGAGTTACGCCATTCAGCAGTTCGACTTAATCGTAGATGATTAACTGATTAAATGAAGATAAAGATTTTTTAGTCATGTTTGACACAGTACAAATAATACCCACAAGTGTATCGTTATAAGTATAATTTATGTTATATTATCAGTAACCAAGGGATTTTCAATGTGTGATATACATCACACGTGTATTAGTTTACCATGTGATTTTTTTATAATAACAGAAATGTGTTGTAACCGATAATGTTGGTGCAAATCTGTTGATACACAGATTGACATGTTCATTTTCTATGCGCATTTCTTTGTGTATTGATTGATGGTTACATGATGGTTTAAAACTTACCTATATTTTATAGACAATAGATTGTTTTAAGTTTGACACCGTTTTACGAATTTGCACCTGTAAAGTTCCCCGTTTCTAGAATTATAATAGATCACTGAATAGTCGTGGAAATTGTATCTACTAAGTTAGACCTATAATATAGTATCACCAATGTCAGGATTACATACGGTCCGTTAACTACTGATCGTAGTATCACTAGTTCATTTTGGCAAGTTTATGTGTGTATTTTTGGAATTATTTATTTTTCAGTCCCGCCGAAAGTTGGTTGAAATTTAAAAAAAAAAAAAACATCTGACAAATTTGAGCAAATGTAACAAAAGAGCTGAATCGACATACAGCGTACGCAATGCGTTCGCGGTAAATAAAACACCGTGACGTCAACAAATATATCATACAAGTATGCAATAATATATTTGCTTTAAGTAATATTTCTACCGATGCCGTTTCATTATATGTTGTACTGTGGAAATATGCAGGTGATAAATTCATGCTAGGCTATTATTCCCTTATATTTCTAATTAATTCAGAAATTGTTTTGTACAAACGCGTTGATGCCTCCGGTACATTGCAATGCTCCCGAACACCAATTTATAATTACTAAGCCGGATGGTTGTCTAAAATGAATTTGCTGTACTTTATGTGGATATTGTTGAACCCTAGTACATATGAAATGAAATGAACCTCAGGCGTATATAGAACTTACAAAGGATATTCGTAGACAATGTCTTTGTCTGAAATGCAGACCAAAACCGGGAAAGTGGTTGATCACAAGCAAATCAATTAAGTTGTTGCCAGGGTAACACCGACTGGAGCATGTACACCGTAAAGTAATTATCCGCTTTCTATGTCTCAACGCTTCAAACGATTGTACACTAACTAAACATATCAGTCAAATGCTGTAATATGATGTATTATATTTAATATGTTAATATAATTTATTAATTAATTGTGTGATAAGAATCTTACTTGCATTGAAAAGTGTGATAAGATTACCCAGTTTAGGTATGTTTAAAATATCTTGGCTGAAATTAGGTACATGTAGTATGGCGTGGTATTTGAATATCTCAAAACGGTAGATAAAATTAATGTTTCAATAAAATTAACCGAAGATTTCTCTTCAATTTCATTATACTGTTATTATACGTAAATTTTACTTTTCTGTTTTTAACTTCGAACAATTAAAATAATCGAGGTTATATATATATATATTAAATTGTTTTCTTCTTTTGCGTATTTTCAAAGTCTATTTCGTCATTTCTCTGTTGTAGTATTTTTATTGTATATTTGCTTGAATCAGTAAATAAACATTGAATACTAGTGTTTTCGCTAACGGTTATGTAGTTAACAGCTTTTTAGGGGTTGGGGATTAAGTAACATTCGAGGCTAGATCGTTCCGTCAAGCTTAAAAAATGTCCCATTTTAAATATTGGAAACACAGTTGGACACTCCAATTAGATGATATGAGAATAAGGTCGTTCTGAGAAAAACATTTCTCTCCTACTAAACGAGTATTGTTCAGGACAAAGAAACCAGTAACGGATACTGTTTACATCAAAGAAACAGTTCTTTCCTAGTAAACGCGCATTATTAAGAACAAAGAAATCAGTACAAAACACTACTTTCTTAGAAATTTTTTAACAAAATTTTGCTCTACTGAAGTTTAGCGGAGTGTTAGAACAATGGAGACAAGCCAAAAAGTAGTATTGTTGATGAGAATGTGAAAAGCGCATGAAATGAAGTGCAACAATGGTAAATATGATATCCTGTCATATACTTTCAAGACGTTCTGCTTCGGATTCCTAATAATTTATCGTAATCCAGTTAATTAACCGATCCTTCCTAGAATGTATAACATATCGCACAAATAGGTCGTAAACATGTGTATTGTTATCTATACTTGCACTCCCGAATGCACATGACTAATCGTGGCTACCTACACTAATTTAACTCTATAACACATCATTCACCTTTTCTAAACGTTCATGTGCCTACCAATCAAAATTATGTATGCCCAATGATTTTAAAGACTCAATGGCCGTAAAAAGTCACTGATTGACAGAAATCGTCTTTGCAAACAAAACGTGTAACACCCTATAAGTAGTCCGGTGCTTCACTTGTAATCTGAGTTATAAGGTACGTCAAACAAGAAACTAGTAAAAGCCAATAGGCAGTACAGTATTATACATCCCAAAACTAAAAGCAGTGTCTGTAGTATCCGACAGCAATATGGAGTCAGGTGTAACCTGTGCAATTCACGAGTCGTTCGCGTGACTGGGTGTGCTAGAAAATGTGTTTTCAATAATCAAAATGGTTTGAAAACACAATAGCGAAATTAACCATCTTGATCCTGGGCCGTGCATTGCCGTATTCACCTATACCTAAGCTTTCAGATGAAATACACTAGCTAGTTATAGTGGAATAACCTTGAACTAATGTCTTATTCACAGATCAATTATTACAATTAACACTACAATTACCTATTTATTTATTTTAAAATGACATTAAAAGTAGTACCATCCACATATTTTTATTTTCATATTGTTCATATTTTGTATTAATTGAAACAAAATATGACAGACATGAGTATATAAAAAATCGTAGAAACGAAGAGCGGTTGAATTGCAACATTCCGTTTCTCAATGACTATGACTTGTGTCCAGGCACATAATATAGAACTATAACATACGCTAATAAAAATAGTAACATACTAAGATTAATTATTATACGTGTATCTTTTCCATAAGGGTGCACCTTTCTTGTCGCTAGATTAGATGAATTAAAATACATATATTAACGTGCTGTTTTATTACCAGTCTTTATAAATTATTAAGTGATAGCAGGGGTTTAACCTGGTATCGGAAAACAATAACACCCAGTGTTGCTTTCCATCTTTCAAATTTGTCATTTTATATCGTCAAAGTTTCATAAATGGTAATTACTGTCTAACTTTTAAACGGTGGCCCACAGACGTCACATCATGTTTTATTTCTCGAAACACAAATTTAATTCACAAGCACACTTCCAGTGACACAAATTAATTTCTCCCTTGAACAACATTATTTTACAAACAAAACAATGCTTTAACTACACGCGATGAAAACTTATTTTTTTACAACACCAAATCCAATTTATCGTAACACAACTTTATTCTCACAAAACAAAATTTGAATTTAAAAAGGGAAAAACACCGAATACACGACAAGCTTTACATTCTCGCAACAGAAAATTAAGCTCATACACAAATTTCCTTTCTAAGACTACAACTATAATTTTCTAAAAACTTTGTTTATGGAAACGGAAGTTGGCAATATATTCCAGAACTCCCCGAGCAAATTGACCGCCATTTTGTATCGACTGCTAGTAATTGTATCTACGATTGAATTGCCTCTAGGGCACAATAGAATCTTGCTCTTAAGCACTCTACAGGCACAATTTCCCGGGGCATCCGGTTTACGGTACAGGCCACGAAAAACTACAAGTGACGACCGCGGATGTTTCTGTGGCATCAAACTGGATTGCGGAGTTTTGTGTCCTCCAAGAAATGAATGAGATGAAACGTGCCCACTATTTGTAGTGTACGCTGAGAATAAAAATGCCAGTAAGTACACTATGTTTCCAAATTCTATGCATGCTGGTTTTAAAATATATACGGACTACTAGGGGATTCGAGTAATTTGTTGGCTATAGCTTGTCCCACAGAAAACTCAGGCGCTCGGGCCGTTTCTTGAATAATTAAAAGGGTCGACACATTTAGTCAGCCGCCGATACGTTCGAGTGTGTCGACGACCGGGATCGACGAATGTACCGGTGACTGATTAAGTATACCGACCGACTTTTTATTATCCTAGAGACGTACCGAGCGCCTGTGACAGGACGCTACGGTCATGAATATAGGTGCTTTGCCGTTCGCATGGCCACAGAGTTACCGAACCTCTGTACCGAACGTAGCGTTAAAATATCAATAATTGCATGGTTACTAGCCTACTGTGATCCAATATAGCTCCGAGGGAAGGGAAGGTAGTACTATGATGTTGTATCTTTTGATGCAACCACGTCACTATTTACGGTACCGTTTTTCTCAATCATATGTTTTCCCGGTTTATCGCTACCAATTGTTATTAAAGTGTGTACAATTGTTTTAATGAAATGAGCCATTATTTCAATGCTAATGGTATTCCTAATTGACATGACTTAACAGCGTGACGTCATCACTTGATCACGAACTTTCAAAAAGAAAAACGGTTTATCAATAATACTTATAATACAGAGTAAAACAATGCAACCCCACTAATTGAGAATGTATTTTACATATTTTCTACCATAAGCACTAATCTCATGATCGATATTAACGCGTTTTCAGTAAAATTCTTCACAACTCCCATGATTTATCACGGTTGAATTGGGAGTAACAATGGCATTTTACAAAACATTCCAAGGATACTTTATATTTTTTTACTTCTAATTCGCCAAAAACATAAATATGTACGGATGGCCCATTAATAAGCGGATATTTAGACAGAACACAAAACGATCTTCGCGCATGCGCATGCGATTGTTTCCCAGAGACGCTAAGAACTTTCAGTTTATGATTGTACGTCGATTTTGAAACACAAAACACGTTTCTTGCGTGTAATGTTTATAACACGTTTTACTGGAAAAGTTCACCACTAATAAAGTTTACTGCTTGAAAGTTAGTGTCTGAATAATGACGCGACAACGGTAAACGCTATGTTATCCGGGTAATAATTTCCTATAATTTCATTTTTACCATTAGCAAATATACTACACTAGGACTGTGAGGGCATGCTAAACGTGTATGTAGTCCGTAGATTTGTCTATTTAATGTCCGATTGTGTCTGTTGTGTTAATTGTTAATTCCACCCACAGTCAGTCTATTATATACGAGAATGAATCATATTGACATGGTTATGCCAACTTTATTGGTGTACGCCCGAAGTCGTGAAACAGTCATAGTAAATTAATGGCGGGCGTAGAAATAACATAATATATAAATGGCAAAACATTTGCATACCAACTCATTAGTAACACGCGCGTTGCGTTAATTGCCTCAAAACAGCCTCAAGTGAGATAATTATGATAAACGTTAGAAACGAATCAACATTTACCCTATGACAATATTCACATCGTTGCTACGTTTTAAAACTAGTTTTTATCGCTGATTTGTTTAATATCTTCCAATTCGCCACTCGCGATCGCCAAAATAACTCTACATTTATTTTGCTAAATAGCATATGCCAAATGTGAGGCCGCGAATCCGCGTGTCAGCCACAGTTTATTATTACCCATGGCGTCGATGGATAAAGGAAAATTAGTAATATTTGTATTATTAATCATGATAACCGGTTCCGACTTACAAGACGTACAATGTAAGTACACACACGTATATATAAATACAGAATTACTTGAAATTGATACTCCGTGAACAATACTTTCATCGCACGGAATCCCTTGCCTGTTTTAATGCTTGGCTATACATAGCTGTGAGTGGCCGGTACACCTGATGAAACTTGAAAAAAAAAGATGTCTGCAGCGACACTAAATTATATTGTTCTTGTTTGTGCTATATTCCTGTAGACGATCTCTGTGACACTGCCTGTGACGACGCTGACAGCTGCGTTCAGTACAATGAAGAGAAGTTCTGTAGCTGTCACATGGGTTATGAAGGAGATCTATGCGACGATCCCAACTGTAAGCAGTGAAATACATTTCTAGCCTACAATATTACAAATTGCGTCACAATGAACGATTTTCTTATTTCATTCGCGCAAAATAGACGGTAGACAATTAGACAATATTCATGCAATACAGTACACATAACATTCTATAATCATACATTATTTCATATTCTCTATTATAAGTCCGATTAAATATACATTTACTAGTAAACAAACCGGAAATTATTTGTTCGTAAACAAATATACAAGCAAGGTGTCGCCTGATTTGCGATTGGGAAAACTTATCATAGAAGAGCATGTAATTTTTTTTTAATTTGAACTATATAGCTATATGCTTCATGATTGGTTATCCGGTGACAGGTGGTACGTTTACTTTAAAGTGGCTTTGTTACTGTTTCAAGCTGCGAATGACTAGAAATTAATGATAAGTATGATGTATTGAGTTATTAATTATGCCGATTTTTTGTTGCAATAATTTAGAAACTATTACTAATTTCAGTTATGCGATGTGGAGGCAGTTTTCTGGGTCCCGGTGAGCTGACGACACCGGGTTACCCAGCACTGTACAGGAATAAATTAAAATGCGTGTGGTTAGTAATGATACCCGAAGCGGAGGAAATAGGATTTTATATGCTGGAATTTGACACAGAAGTAGATAAAGACTGGGTCGAGATCGGTCCGGGATCTGATAGCGATTCTTTCGATCATGACGTAATTCAACTGAATGAACTTAGCGGAACATTAGCGGACCTTCCTTCAACGAAGGTTACAGTTCCTGGAAACAGGGGATTCGTTAGATTCGAAGCGGATTTCACAAATGCGTTCACGGGGTTCCGTATTTCATTTAATGCATCGAAAGGTAAGTTTTGAATATCATCCGTCGATTACAAGACTGTTAATGATATAGAATTGTGCTTAATGGCGATGGAGGGGGTGCATGCAAATCATTCAAATAATAACTAATTAGTGACTGGATTTTCTTTTGTTCAATTCAAACAGGCAAGAATTATTAAATGACCAATTAAAAACATAAACATAAAGCATATACACAATATTGAACGGGACTCATAAATATAAAGAATTTACACACAAAAACTGTATATATGTTTTTAACAAGACAGGGATTAGGTAAAATTAATACTTCTGTACTCATTAGAACTGGTAATAATAAATTCATAGACTCCAGGTAAAAGTCTCGAAAAACATTCGTTAATACGGTTTAAACAATGCACGCTTTTTAGACGCCTGCTAAGGAAAATAGTCATGGATGTTATTATACTTATATAAAAACGACGAATCGAGCAGTACGTTTCATCGTGAATGAAGTATACGAGTGCTTCCACAAATCTTCGTAACTAAGGTAATTGGAAAGTGTATGGAATTCATAGCGAAACTATTTTATGAACTTGTCAATGTATACAATTCAACTTTAAACAATTAAACACAATTTATAGCAAGCGGAAGTTTGTAATTGTAGTTCCGGTAGTTATTCAATATAATCAGATATTTCGGTCAATGATACTTACTTAGTAGTATCTGAATAAGTTGAATGTGTACGTGACTATTCCGGTGATTTGAATTACAAAAAAAAGATATAGCGATACTAAATGTCACAAAGAACGAAGGAAAAAATTGAGAAAGCATGACTTTTGTCGAGAGACATTTATTTCCTATGGCAGCCATATTTTGTCACCTCATTAAACTTCGTTTCACGTGGTGCAACGAGTACATGTTATTTTTATAGCTGTCGTAGACAAATAATGTCATGACATTTAAAGTAATCTAACAATAATGTTGTGAAAACGGTTACGTGTGCGTTGTCCGAAAGCTGAGATGTAGGGGGTTATATTTAGGTCTCTAACTGCACAGGGGATTCAATTAAGACGTTTTCTCTGTTTATTTTTTTATATTGAAAATGATATCCGTTCTTTGCTCGCTTATGGGTAATGTTGTCGCCGAGGACAGACGTTAATATCAACACTATCTAAATGTCATATAATGTTATATATATTTATCGCTGAAGTATATATATTAAATCCGATTAATTTACTATAATTTATAACAATGACATTATCATATTCTGAATATAGAAAATGTGTTTTTGCTTTTTTGGGATGTGATATTACTACAGCTGGAGTATGGCTGTTTCGCGTCGAGATATTCGTCGCTGAATTCTAAGCTAGCCTTCTATTTTTTCAGTGGCTTCTGCGGACAACTGTGCAAGCAATCCATGTCAAAACGGCGGGCAGTGCACTAATACACCGAGTGGTTACGAGTGTGAATGTGCGGAGGGTTACACGGGAACTAACTGTGAAACGGGTAATTTTTTCACACCAATGTATATTTATTCGTATCAATAGTTTATTCACGCCAAAATCTCGTTAGTGATAAAGTCGCGTCGAGTACTAGTTATGACAATTATGATATTAAAATGATTTATTTTAATTAATATTATGTATGTTGAAGTAATAGTTCCTGCGATTGCGTGACATGATATACAGGCTCAAACTGTTAAATATGTATAATGTTTTAATAATTACCATAAAAATGAGATCAATATATCACATCGGCATATTTTTTTAAAAATATATTGATAAATATATTGATTGTTACATCGCTTGTTTGTAATGAACAGAGGAACTTAGACCAATACCGAAAGACGTAACAGTTACTGATATCACGTCCAGTACTGGCACTGTGACGTGGAGTGCGGTAGAGGGCGCTGACGGTTACTGGGTGGACTATTTTCCGAGAGATGGTACTATAACAGAGTCGCAATTCGTCAGCTCGTCTGAAGATAGAAGTTTCACATTTGAAGGACTGACTTCTTCTACATATTACAACTTCTCTGTGAGTGCTTCGTTTGGTTCTGAAGTAAGTGAGAAGGGATATGCTGGTGAAACTACCCGTAAGTAACTTCGTTATAACGATGATATTTCAGTTGAAGAGAATTACATTCTATACAAATAATGGCCACATTGAGAGACCTGTGCAGCGACATATGTGCTAATTCGTGAATCATTTTTGCCAGTGGAATTTAGGTTTATTTAGTTGTTTAGCTGTCGATTTGAATATATAGAATAAGGCATGAAGTCATTGTTAACCTCCGCCAAAGCGATTATGTTTTTATTGCAACATACGTCTGTCTGTCTGACACGAGAACCAACAAATTACATTTTGGTTGTGATGTGGGTGCGGCTCCATTTGATCAGTATTTTAGAACTGACTTCTATGATTGTTAGGAAGGGTTGCCCTGGTAACAAGGATCAACTGTTTGAATGTTTGTAGAGATATAAATTTGATTGACCTGTAAACAGCAATGTTTTAAATGACTAATCGTTGCAAGATAACGTTAAAAGTTAATATTTTACGGAGGGATTGCCTCCCATGACAAATCAAGCGATTGTTAACTAAATTACTAAAATTGGCCAAGAAACGGTATTATTCAAACAAATTTTCAGCATCCCGTGGCAATAGCAACAAAACATGGCAAGTGGTCAACGAAGTCCTTAATAAGTCTAATCGTTCAACCGTTCCACAGAAATTAATTTCAGGCAATTCTGGCAAAATACTGACCACTAGTTCAGATATTGCAGATGAGTTCAATGACCACTTTGTTAATATCGGTCCAAATCTTGCCGCTCAAATTACTAGCTCTGGTGATTTCATTGATTACCTCACTGGCAATTTTCTAAACTCTTTCTTCTTTCATCATGTAAGCGACATCGACGTTTTCAAAGAAATTATTTCCCTTGACCCGAAAAAATCTGTTGGACATGACAGCATTCACCCAAAACTAGCAAGAGACCCCGCGCACCTAATCTCTCATCCTCTCGCACATATTATCAATTGTTCACTGAGCCAAGGCATTTTTCCAGACTCTCGCAAAACTGCTAAAATTACCCCAATTTATAAAAAAGGACCTACTACAGATACCAACAATTACAGACCCATATCTATCCTGCCTACATTTAGTAAAATTGTTGAATCAATTGTTAATAAACAGTATATTAAAAGTAACACAATCAAACTTGCACATACTAACAACGATTTTCAAAGAGTCTGTGAATGGTGCAGTGCCAACAAACTTACAGTCAATGTAGAAAAAACCAAATGCATGACTATTAAAACGCCTCATAAACACCTGGGCATTGAGGGCAGCTTGGATATAAATGGGTTTGAGATAGAGGGCGTTTGTTCAATCAATTATCTTGGCGTGTCCATTGACCAGCACCTCAACTGGAAACCTCACATTGAAAAAGTAAAAAAAATAATTGCCCCCAAAGTTGGTATTATCTCCCAAATCAGACATTATGTGCCCAAATCAGTTTTACTTTTGTTATACAATTCCCTGATTCTCCCGCATATTAGTTATTGTTTAGAAGTATGGGGAAACGTCTATCATACACTATTAGAGCCTATTCTTCTTTTGCAAAAGAAAGTTGTACGGCTTATCTCATTTGCTGTTTACAATGCACATACTGCCCCTCTATTTAAAAAACTGGGCATACTTGATATTCACAAGTTGTGTAAATTTAAGATATGTCTGTTCATTTATGATCTGAAAAGCAGCCGCTATGCCCATACTATCAATGACTATCTCTCCCCTCTACCTCATTTATATCCAACACGACTTGCGTCAGGTAATAACTACTATGTCCCCAGGATGAATCTTTCACTTTCCGTAAAACATTGGAATTCTCTACCTAAGCCAATCAAACAAATTACTAATAGAATAACTTTCAAAAGTTCCCTAAAACAACATATACTGAACACCGTACTTTAATATTTAAATACTAGCTTTATCATATGTATGATACAACTATTATTTGCAGCTAAACTTTATTTGTACTTGCCCACGATTGTTCCACTAATAATATGATGTGCAGAGTAGCGCATTAACAGCTCCATTTTTTTTTTCTTTCTTTTTTTCTCTCATTTTTTTTTATTATTATTATTTTACTTATTTATTTCTGGAGATTTTGTATTTCGTTTTTTGTTTGTATGTGTATATATGTATGTGTGTACACGTATATATACATATATATATATATATATATATATATATATATATATATATATATATATATATATATATATATATATATATATATATATATATATATATATATATATAGCCTGCATAGAAATGTATATTGGTTAGGATTGGGCCACAGACTAGATTAGCTCGGATGAACTACCTCTGTGGTCCACACCAAGAAATTATTATTATTATTATTATTATTATAATAAGATTACTAGAATTGTTATTATTATTGGTGAAAATCATATATGTTTTGACAGATCTGAATCAAGCTGAATCATCGTCATTTTCAGATTGTGTCGTTGTATGATTCGTTGAGTTAATAAACTACTAAGGATTCAATGTGTTACCACTGTGCATAAAGAAATTGAATATGTGTAAATAATGATAAATATGCTTTATCATACCATACATACAATAGGATAGAGGTATTAATCTATGGCGGAGATTTTCACTTTCGGGGTAATTTCTAGTTATAGCTATTATTTATTTTCATTCTAATGATTGTGTCAGTTACAAATGTTTGTTTATCGCAGTGGACCTTGCTGGTGGCCCCGCACCGAATGACGTCACTGTTACTGACATCACGTCTACTAGCGGAACGTTGACGTGGAGTGCGGTAGAGGGCGCTGACGGTTACTGGGTGGACTATTTTCCGAGAGATGGTATTATGACAGAGTCGCAGTTTGTCAGCTCATCGGAAGATAGAAGTTTCACATTTGAAGGACTGACTTCTTCTACATATTACAACTTCTCAGTGAGTGCTTCGTTTGGTTCAGAAGTGGGCGAGAAAGGATACGCTGGTGAAACGACCCGTAGGTAACCTCGTTCTAACGAGTTAGAAGTATATACAAGTTTCTATTACTGTAAATACACACTGCATGAGAAAATATATATTAACACAGATCAACGTGTACAAGAATGAGGCTCTGTCAACAATTATAATTAGGTAATTTCGGGGATGGTTTGACGCATCAAATAAATAACTCTAAAGACTCAAATTGATTTGATATATGCGACCAGATCAAAACTTGCAATAATATGAAGTTATTACGAGGATACCTCAAAGTATGCACGAAGACAGTACAGCGGAGGTCGAGTACGTACTTTGAGATATCAGCGAACTTCTGTGTGTGGAGTCCGGCCAAACCCTGGTGACAGCCATGTTTTTATTATTGGAGGACGCTTAAGCGCGTAATCATTCCATATTTGGAATTCGCATTTCCTAATATTTCCTAATAAAATACCGCAAAATTACGGCACGCAGCAACTTATGGCGTTACTGTCACAGATGTATAATAATGCTTGTTACTTGTACAGAACGTGAACGACAACCGCCCTATAGCACTGTGCAGGTAATGAAATATGTCGCTAGTACTTTGCGTAAACAAAGTGCGATGGTTAATTCATTAATTCATCCATTAATTTGGTTTTTGTGTTATCATAGTTGCAAATTCTGGTGCTGGGGCCGCTCCAGATGACGTCAGTATTGTCGACGTCACTGACAGCACTGCCACAGTCACATGGAGCAGCGTAGAAGGCGCTGATGGTTACTGGGTAGATTATTCACCCAGGGATGGTTTCGTGACAGAATCACAATTCGTGGACGCTGAAACAGAAAGAAGTTTTATGTTTGAGGGGTTGAGCCCGTCAACATATTACAACTTTTCTGTCAGTGCATCCTTTGGTTCAGACATAGGAGAGGCAGGTTATGCTGGAGCCACAACACGTAAGTACACGTCGATGTTGGTAACTCATTATTTCCATATTGATAATCCATGTACGCGTGTAATAGTTTTACGTTAAACGAGGCTGTACGGTTTAATCACACACAAAAAAAAGAGCAAAAGGAAACAAGACTATCCGATAAAAATATAATAGAGGAACCGTTTTATACATAAGTCATATTTAAACTATTTAGCTATTCAATGACAAAAGTTAATATATATATATTATGCAAATACTACCTCCTATAATAACAGGGTTATTTTACAAATGTTACAGTTGACAGTACAGGAAATGGTCCAGCTCCAGACAACGTGACTGTTATCGATATCTCTGATAGCTCTGCGTCGATAGCCTGGAGTGAAATAGAGGGCGCCGATGGTTACTGGGTGGATTACGTCCCAAGAGATGGGTCGATTCAAGAATCTCAATTTGTGAGCTCTGAACAAGGCAGAAGCTTCTTATTCGACGGATTAAGCCAGTCAACATTCTATAACTTTTCCGTGAGGGGCTCGTTTGATTCGGAAAAGGGCGAGGCCGCGTATGTGGGGGCCACCACAGGTGAGTTTAACATTAAAAATATAAACACTTAAGCGTACTTCCGTGTTACTTTCGTTTTTATTATATCAACATTGTTATAATATGTCTCGCAGTGGAAACAAATCTAAGAGGACGCACAAACTAATCCCGACGTTATCTGCATGTCTATCCTCGGGGGCGGAGCTACGTCACAGACGTTCCACGTTGCTAAGACGCGCACCACTGTACCATGCATTTCTATGGGCTCTGTGTGGGCTGCTGTGGAACGCTGGTCGAGCCGGTGAAAATTCGAGAAAACAACACAAACTCAACTTTGAAGTAATCCCGAACAACCAAATTTATATATGTTACACACATATGGCTAATCTTGTTACACTGTTCAGGGGAGTCTCAACAATCATCCCAAAGTACTGTTTTCTGCGAGTTTTGGGCCTTTGTTTTCACCGCCGCGGGTTGCCAGGCGGTGAAAATGCCCGGATGTCCGCCCCCGAGGATACCCGGGTCAGGATGTCTATCAACCGTGACTCACTTAGAACACAAAAGCTTTGCCACGATTTCAAATTTCATACGAATGTAAAAGCCCATCAGTACATTTGAGAAATGTGGTCATAAATTGTGTAATGTACAATGAACTATAATCCCATGGTAACACAAAACATTATACTGATATATAACAAATTAATAGAACCCATTTTTAAAAATCATTTCAGAATACCAACAATTATCCTATCACTAATTTGTCCTCTTATCTCATCATGTCTGCCATAGAAACGTATGGTCAAATCATTCTGATCTTGTTAAAATGGCCGTCATTCACTCAATTCTAACCTCAACTAAAATGATAGATTGGCGCTCCACGAACGTTTTTGGTAAATGTTTTTAATGTTGTCCTGTGTTAGTATGTTTCTACCAAAGATACAAAAGAAAATCAGAAAGGAATAGTTAATGTCATGAATATTTTTTGTTTAGGAGAATCCGGTGGCGCTGGTCCAGCTCCTGATAATGTCACCGTCACTGGCGTAACTGCAACTACATCAAGTATTACATGGAGCGCCGTAGAAGGCGCTGACGGCTACTGGTTGGACTATTTCCCGCGAGATGGTTCGATGAGAGAGTCTCAATTTGTGAGCTCGGAAGAGGGGGAGAGAAGATTTGTTTTCGAAGGGTTGGCTCCTTCTAGCTCTTATAATTTCTCTGTGAGGGCGTCATTTGGTTCAGCCAAAGGAGACGCCGCGTACGCTGCAGCAACTACACGTGAGTACTAAGCTTCCTAAATTGTGTGAGAAATTGCATACTAGTATGATGGCGCCCTCACATTGAGCTATTGGCAATTTCATTGCATGTGCTATTCATAGTGTTTTTAAACTTTCCACCGTAATGTTACATAATTTGTATATTAGTCGTGTAATTGTCATATTTTGCTCGAGTAAAACGTTAAAGGGCGCTAGTCGTCGCGCAACGCATGCGCTAGATATATGGGTATCATATAAACAAAAATGACGACTTTGGCCGTTGCGCAAATCAACGAGGACAAACTAAGACGTTACCAAGCTTTAATTAGGTATTTTGTAGGTGATTGGAAGGTATCGAAGGCGTCACCAGTGGTAATTATTGCCAGTCGCGCCCAGGTCAAACCTTATACTTGTGATTTCCATTAGAAGAGCGCATTGGATTGTGGGAAAATCAGTGTTTATCAACACAAATGTCGCACATGCGCAGCGCGACGACTATCGCCCTTTCACATCAAATACGCGGATTAACTTTTGAAAATGACCCATAATTGTAACCTAAGCGTATTACTCACAGTTGACCCGCCTCCTCCGCCGGAAAATGTCACTATAGACATGGTCATGGCAACCCGTACGTCCATCAGCTGGAGCGACGTAGAGGGCGCTGAAGGATACTTGCTGGAATACGAATCGCAAAATGGCATAGACAGCCGGTCAATTTTCTTGAACGCATCGGAAGGTAACAGCTACACGTTTGAAGGGCTACAGCCGGGAACTGCCTACAATTACTCTGTACGGACAGTAATGGAGATTGCTGGCGATGCAAACACAGTAAATGCAACAACACGTAAGTCTTGTTTTCGTGTTTAGTCAATGATCCATTATTTAAAAATCAAGACTACATTGCGTTGTTTCTCGTATGTGTACATGACTCAGTGACCCATACACAGACAATTAGAAAAGTAAATAATTAAAGCGGGGAAGTCGTCACTTGCGCATGCGCCAGACGACCATAGCGTGTCATTGTTTACCCAAACAAGCGTTTACCCATGAGTCTTTGCGTTTTTAGCATGCGTTGTTATCGTCGCTTGAGACTCAATTCCCGCGCGTGCGCAAGTGACGATCCCTCCGCTTTAAAAACAAATTACTTCTAGCTGCGCTCGTTAACACCATTTAAAGAAGTCGCCACGGTGTGTGTACAGCGAAAATCCCATGATGCATTTCACCTCAGGTGTATACCTATCGCCCGTTTTTTGAGCATGAGGGCTAGTTCATGATACATATTGTCGGTATAATCAGATTGTAATTGACCTCAGTACCAAAGACCACACACACATTTAGGATATGGAAATAATATCAATGTAGTAATTGTGTGTTTACATTTATAACGCTGTTCATAACACTAAAACTGGTACAGTACTAACTCACAGGAAATACTCATTAGATATGCACGAATCACTATCGATAACTATAAGAGTTTTCATATATTCGCCCACTAATAAATATCGTCGTTATTTTTTATTGTCATGTTCCAGCGAACAAATTAAGACATCCTGAAGGATTTCAACAAATAAGTCAATTAATATAACAGATTAAAATAAATAGCATCCTCTATCGACAAGGTGCCTCTATGGCGTAAATGGATAAAAATGGGCCGTTCACAGAGTTGATATTATTTTGATCTTGATTCCCCAGTTGAGATGGGAGCATTCACCACGACCGGGTCGATGATGGTGACGTGGGAAGAGCCGGCAATTGACTATAATTATCTCGAAGTAGACTACACTCCAACAGACGGCGGCATGCCTCCGCCGCCAATCAGCTTGGACCGTGCAAACTTCACCTACCTGTATTACAACGACGAATTGTACAACATTACGTCATTGTGGGATGGTTACAATTATACATATTTATCTAACGGAACATTCATGTACAATTCCACCATTGGCGGTTTGGTTGCTGGACGAAACTATTCTTATTCGGTGACCGCCATAGACGGCTATGGAAACCGAACATTGGTAGGAGAGACGTATGCCATAACGAGTAAGACTTTTTATATACTTGGCGCAGTTTTATATAACCACCACTCATGTCTGTTCGTCCCTGTTAGCAACGAATGAATGAGTGTATGTTGTCCGCCATTTTTTAGATGGAGGCTAGATATGTGATCGAATAATTGATTCAATATTATGCATTTTTCCTGAAAATTATCATAATACAAATCCACAAATGTTTGCTGTTTTGGGCTATTGTTGTGTGTATTTTTTTCATTTTTGAACATCTCATAAGCAACAGCCACATTTCTCATGCTGGCAAAATAAATGTTCACGCATGCTCGCGCTTCTTGATGTTGCGTAATTATCCTGCTACATATAATACCTCGTTATAGTTCCGAATCGGCCAGATACTCTGAACGCTGACACAAGCTCGATCAACTCTATATCACTCGACTGGAGTGAGCCGGACGGGGACTACACTGGATATCGTCTAAATGTAGAAGGTGTGGATGGAATACCTGCAACGTTGACGAAAGAAGAAAGATCATTTACTATTGATGATTTAGTGCCCGGTAGATCGTACGATATAAGCGTCAGTACAGTAACGACTGGCGGTGTAACAAGTGAACCGCGCTCCATCAGAACTTCGCCAAGTAAGTGAGCTCGAACTAAAATATTCTTTCATTACATCAAAATCTTACTACTAATCTGTCTGTTATGTGTATTTTTAAGCAATTGCGTATTGATATTTTTAATATTCAAAAATCCCGAGACATTTTGCTGTTAATATTATATCTGTGCAGTAGAACTTTGTTGAATAAGGTCATTTTAATTATTCATTTGAATGCCACTTCAATGTCTTGTGTTATCTCTCAGAATTCATTGCGGTATTCCTTGTGACATGAGGCAACGCTTTTAAACATCATAAAATAATTTTAGTTTTTATAAAGCATGTCAGCATCGGTCACGGTTAGTGTATCGGTATTCTGCGGAGTATATTTTTAACGCTATTCTAACGCAGGTTTCCGAAAAAGCGACTAGCTACGCCCACAGTGTGTATCACATCAAATATATTTACTGTGTAATTTAACCAGGTCCGATAAGTCCTACAAATGGTATTGCGAATGATGTGACGTCATCAAGTGTTGATCTCAGCTGGGATGCAGTGACTGAGGGGGAATTCGACCATTATGAAGTTACTTATAGGACGGCTGATGGAGAACCGGTTGAAACGGTTATAGTAGACAAAGAATTGACGAACAACATTGTTACTGGCCTTGACTCTGGCACCGAATACACCTTTGAAATCAGTACCATTAGCGAGGCTGGTGTCAAGAGTTCACCGCAAGAAGTTATTGTAACGACCTTACGTAAGATAGTTGGATAGGTTTTTCCTCACATTTCTTGTACAGTTTTTGTGGTTTTGAGAGATGAATATGCATTTTATTTGAAAAAGCAAGATTGACATTCATGTATATATAATAATAATTACGAATCATTCACGGTCAATGATCAAAACATGGCAATGTTTTCTTGTAATGAAAATGTGAAATTGCAATGTATTTATGTTTTCTCTACAATTATTTCAGAAAGTGGCGGTGGTGGTGGCACTCCGGGCGGAGGAGGGACGCAGGGTCCTCCGGTGACTGAGACTCCAGGTGGAGAGCATACACAAAGTCCAGTGACTCCGGACGGAGGACAAACCCAAGGCCCAGTGACTCCAGACGGGGGACAAACCCAGGGCCCAGTGACTCCGGGTGGAGGACAAACCCAAGGTCCAGTGACTCCGAGTGGAGGACAAACCCAGGGCCCAGTGACTCCGGGTGGAGGACAAACCCAAGACCCAGTGACTCCGGCCGGAGGACAAACCCAAAGCCCAGTGACTCCGGCCGGAGGACAAACTCAAAGCCCAGTGACTCCAGGTGGAGAACAAACGCAGGGCCCACCTGGCCCCTGTGAACAAAATCCTTGTCAAAATAACGGGGTGTGTATCGATGAAAATGACCATTACACTTGCCAGTGTGCTGACGGGTTCACGGGAGAACATTGTGAAATAGGTGGGTAGTACACTACACTATAACTTTAACTACACTTAATTAGGTAAATTTACCTGAAAATTTATGTAACTAGTTGGTACCGTCATTGGCTGAAGTTTCTCACAAGAAATGAATCTTCAACATGTTAATTTGATTTTCAGCTACTGTAGACACTACTGAATGTTCGGTTTTTTTTTCTTTTTCACGATATACTTCCTTTCCTTTCAAAAAAAAAACACCAGCTAGAGTATCACTTACTTTTGTTCATATATATATATATATATATATATATATATATATATATATATATATATATATATATATCGATATAAAAATATGTGCATATTTAGTGTATCATATGCGCATTTAAATCCTCAATACATTGCTTATACTAGATATCGACGAGTGTGTTAATGCCCCGTGTCAAAATGGAGGTACGTGTACGGATGGTGTTAATGATTATACATGTGCCTGTGTTGAGGGGTGGTCGGGGAAGAATTGTGAAACAGGTACGTGAAGCAGGTAGTGTGGTTACATAATGTATCAAAAGTGCGTCTTCAGGACATCTGTCTTGCACGCTAAGGTGTATCAACATCTACAAATATAATCAAATATCTTTTGTTCACAAACCTTCACAGCCTGTCATTTTGCCAATTGCGATGAAGAACTGCACCGACAAATAACACCTGTGTAATTGTCACATAAATGACATTACTGTTATTATTAATTTCCGACCAGATATAAACGAGTGCATCAGTGGCCCGTGTCAGAATGGTGCAACCTGTATCGATGACGTCAACGGATATAGGTGTGAGTGCGCAGCAGGCTGGGAAGGAGAATATTGCGCTACAGGTACTACTTGTGAAAGAAACACTATTTGTCTATGTAAATGAGTAGTTTATGACATTGTTTGATTTCATTCACAAACCTGACATGCCAACATATAAATATGATCTTCCCAGGGTATATTTATTGGTTTATAATAAAATACATAATTATATACTTTTGTAGCTTCCGATTTTTGTGCTAGTGGTCCATGTAAAGAAGGCGCTACGTGTATCAATAGCAATGATGGATATGAATGTTACTGCCCATCTGGATATGTTAATGACGTATGCACCACTGGTAAGTAGAATATGTTAATGATTTTTCTCGTCTATTGCTTATTTCAGTTAATTAACATGCCGGTTTCTGTGTTTCATGTTATACATATTGTCGACTATGTAGGACTGTCACAGAATAGTTTGTAGCACTATTAATGATTATTGTAAACTACATTGGTAATTATAGTTTGATGAGTGAAACCCGCATGCATCTCTCACTGCAATGTTATGATGAATAATACTACAATGCGTAGTTAACGAGTTAGCTAAGAATACATCCTACTGCCAACACAAGCACAACAGATAGACATCGCCGTACAACACATATTATCTGGCATAATAGTAAATGTTTATTTTAAGTGTAAGTACCGTGTACTCTGATCTGTGAGGCAGCTATATGATTAGAGTATACTAGATATGTATCTAATATCTTGATGGAGTTTGAGTGAGAAAAAAATAGCATGCAGCAAATATTCAATGTATATTTTGTATATAGACAGCAGTTAAGAAAACTATACACGCTTGTCAACTAAAATTGTTTACAAAAGTAAATACATATTTTAATATATATATATATATATATATATATATATATATATATATATATATATATATATATATATATATATATATATATATATATATATATATATATATATAAATGCGCGTTTATTGTCATGTTCCAAACTTCATAACAGTCGTTTTTTGTTTGTTTTTTCAGTTGAAGACCATTGTACAAGTGGTCCATGTGAGAATGGTGGCACGTGTCTAAATACTGGTGATGGTTATGAATGTCGATGTCCCCCTGGTTATGAAAGAACGAACTGTGAAACAGGTATGAATTTTCTATTTGGTAAATGAACGAATAACTGAAGACAAACAAAAACTTTCAAAACGGCGATTTTTCCACATTTATGTTTACATTACAGATACCGATGAATGTGCTAGTGGTCCTTGTCAAAACTCTGGGACATGCATCGATGCTATGAATATGTATAACTGTCAATGTTCAGACGGTTTTATGGGCGTTAACTGTGAAATAGGTATTTAGCGTTTTGTTCCAATGAATTCTTATACAACAAACAAATTCACAAGAATTGGGAATCATTGTGAACTGCATCGCATGTGAACGTATGACAACATATTTGACAGATTCAGAGATTGTACATTGTGGACTATTTAACATCATATTTTACTTCATTACTTGCATTCTATTTCATTTGCATACAGATATCAATGAATGCGACAGCAATCCATGTAAAAACGGAGCTACATGTGAAGATGCCATCAATATGTACACATGTACTTGCACGGAAGGATACACTGGGGTCAACTGCCAGACAGGTATAATTATGGCTTTTCATGTTGTGGAAAGTAGATTTTTGTACTTTCCGTGAAAATCTAGCCGTACAAAAATTGCTGAAAGTCGCACTCGTCTAATGTTTCTTTGCTTGTTTTTTTTTTGTTTTATCGGATGAGAGTTATTGCCTAGTTTTGCTGGATAAAATGTGCCGATATATAAATAGTACAATATTTTCAAAAAACAAAGTTTTTAATTTTTAATCGTTTCATATTTTCCTACATTGAATAGGATCTCTTGTATTTCGCTGAAACGGGAATACAGCGCCCGCTATGTGCGAGATTGTTCAACATGGCTGAACTCTAAACATGTCGACTGAAAACAGACAATGATCGACAGTTCTAACTGATTAATTTGGAATGAATAATTATATGTTTCTAATTAACTTAACTCTAAGTAATTGTACCAAGCTACAAGTTGTTGAAGTTGTTTAGTCTTTTTGCTGTTTTTTGAAGGTTGTGTTGTTTGTTAAAATCCCTACGTATCTCTTTATAAATGCTTATTAAAGCGGGAGGGTCGTCACCTGAGTAATCGAATCCCAAGCGACGATAACAACACACGCTAAAAACGCAAAGGCTCATGGGTAGACGCTTGTTTGTAAACAATGACAGGCTATGGCTAGCTGACGCATGCGCAGGTGACGACTCTCCCGCTTTAAGCATTATCTGGCATATACATTAAAAAAATAAAATTATGTTATTCTACGCACATATCTGAGCTTTGGTGTGTGTGGACTCAAAGCCTTCGTTAAAGGAATTGGAGCTGTGCTGAGCTCAGTTACAAATGGTTTGTTGATGTGCGTGAACAGATTGTCGACCTCGTGGTTCGGATATTTTGTCGGTATAATGGCGCCATTGTTCAGCTAGGCGATATTGCCTCCGACTCGTTTACATCGAAATGCTGACCAACTGTGATTGGAAACATCAGAGATACCGGCCGGCACAATTTGTTCAGATCAAAGATGGCGGTGAATATTTAAGTCAGGATGACGTAACAAACTCCCGTAAATTTGAACCCCTCAAAAGGTCTCGTTAATTTGCAACTAGATATTCAAACAACCTATTCTTAATTATTATTAGTTGTGGTGGTGGTGAACGCATGCTCAGAAGAACCTTGTCAAAATGGCGGAACTTGCACCGATGTTGACGATGGTTATACTTGCACGTGTTCCAGTGGCTATACAGGAACCAACTGCCAAACAGGTATGTATGACACAGCTATCTGTAATCATAACAATACTTCCTACCCTTCTTTTAATGATTGCTGTGTCTGGTTTACATTTCATGATATCTGAAGTGCATCACGTCCAATAATAATATATCAATTTGTAATATTGTATGTTGGTCTCTGCAGACATAAATGAATGCGTTAGCGGGCCTTGTCGTAATGAAGGGACTTGTGTCGACGGGGTCAATGGATTTACGTGTGAGTGTGCAGCTGGATGGGAAGGAGAGCTTTGTGAAACCGGTGAGTGACAAGAAACACGTGCACATTATGAGATTTATATACGAGTCGAGCTGCATGATTAGGTATCACATAGGAAACGTGCGAGTGTGACAAAAAATAGGGCATGCACACTCTAAACAGTTGGTGCGATGTTATATTATTCAAACTAAGGGACGGTAACTAGTGACGATTCACTGAATAAAACCTATAGTGTGGCTAAAGTGTAGACTGGAACATTTTGTAGATATATCGTTATTGTTTGTTTATTCTCAGCCATCGACTTTTGTGCTAGTGGTCCATGTAAGGAAGGAGCTACGTGTATTAACAACAACAGCAATAATGGATATGAATGTTACTGCCCATCTGGATATGTCAATGACGTATGCACTACAGGTAATTATATACATCAACTTACGCATTCATAATGCTGTAACTTAGGTTAACTATATTAATAAAAATATTCGGTATTGCCAATTACATAAATTAATGTACCAATGTATTAATATATGTATTAATTTTGTGGGTTTGGTAAATTTTATTGCACTTTTATTATATTTACTTTGTCGTTTAAAAATTTAACTATAACTGTGTTTTTCAAATATTCCATACCAGTTGAAGACCATTGTGCAAGTGGTCCATGTGAGAATGGTGGCACGTGTCTAAATACCGGTGATGGTTATAATTGTCGTTGTCCTCCTGGTTATGAAGGTACAAACTGTGAAACAGGTATGGGTAACTAATATTGTGTGTATACTTGATACACATTAATAGTGGGTTTAAGTGCTCGTAAAAATCCTTCCCAAATCTAGGTAAATTAAAATCTAAGTTAATGACTGGCTGTAAACACCGCATGCTTAGATGGTTAACCAATAATGCGGTAGTTTATTAACTTTTGAGTTTTCCGGGACAAACATTTCATTTCGCAGATATAAATGAATGCGCTAGTGGTCCTTGTCAAAATGCTGGCATATGTATTGATGCTGTGAACAGGTATAGTTGCGATTGCGCAGATGGTTTCATGGGCGTTAACTGTGAAATAGGTAATGTATATTTATAATCAAAAACGTCTTGTTCAGATGGTTTGATTTCACATGATTTGCGCCATTTGGTGAACTAATTCTATTATTTGTTGTGCATAAAATATAGTCGAACCAAAATCTGAAATTTCGAAAATCAATTTTTGCAATTATTGAAATATACATATTATCTATTTATTGTGTGGGATTATGAATTATAGTGCAATATTGTAAACCATATTTTGTCTCGGGTAATTCCGAATCTGCACTGTTATTTCTTGTATTATATTCAGTTATTCCTGTAGATGAAAATGACTGTTTAAGTGAACCATGTCAAAATGGCGGAACCTGTGAAGGCGGCGATGCAGCGTATACCTGTACTTGTTTAAGTGGATACACTGGTGTAAACTGTCAAACAGGTGCAATATGTTACACATACAAACCCCACTGTTTCAGTTTTAACCAAGTTAAATCAATAATCGTACATGTTTTATCATATGATAGCCACATATAATTGCTACAATAATTGCATACTCGAATGCAAAGCAGTGATTCGAAATGAAGTAGTTTTGTTATTTCAGTTTGGTCAGCCAGTGTTGCGTCGTCTTAAAGACCGAGTCATTTAGTGGTTGTATAAGTGCGAGTATTTGTTCGAACAACCTCTTATATTCGAACCACACTGCTGTTTATAATTTAAATTTAACATCGCAAGCTAACTTGGTAGATCATTAGACAGGTCTCGTGTTGAAATTATTTGCCATGTGCTTTGATGCTCGCAGATATGGATGAATGTACAAATACCGATGAACAAATACGTATATTATATCACTTCACTGTGACAAATTGATATATTTGTAACATTGTATGCACACTGTTCTATGTGGTATGCCTCTTGCAGTTCTCAAATAGTATTAACCTGGATATGACGTCATATACTGGTCTTTCTGATACCAAACACACATCTCGAATTATATACACTAGAAGAAATAATCATTCGCAAATGTTGATTTTTATTTACAGCTACCGACTTTTGTGCGAGCGGTCCATGTAAGGAAGGATCTACGTGTATCAATAGCAATAATGGATATGAATGTTATTGCCCATTGGGATATGTCAATGACGTTTGCACCACAGGTAATTAAAACTTCCACACAGGGACGCATACCTGTGTTGTCTTTTATTTTATATCATTGACATTGCTCACTCCGGAATGATTGTCTTTATTGTTATGTTGCTTCATCAGTGGAGGACCATTGCGCAAGCGGGCCATGTGAGAATGGTGGCACGTGTCTAAATACCGGCGATGGTTATGAATGTCGATGTCCCCCTGGTTATGAAGGAACAAACTGTGAAACAGGTATGGCATGGGCATACTTGTCGTTAATATTTTGGCATTCGACTTTGGTAAGACTATATTTATAATACACTCACGGTATCCAAAAACATTTATTTGTTGTGACTGTAGCATGTTGTGTGTGTGTTCTTATCTGTTGCGTACGACTTCTTAGTATTTCGGAAGATGCATGGTGGTCTACGGATCCCGGTTGCAGCTGTGTACATGTGCACTGATTCAGCATCCATTCTCGAAGAACACTGTAACAATAAACTTTGACTTTCGATATACAACTTATATATTATGTGTATAATTTTACACATAATGTACATGCTGTGCACTAAGTGCCAACGGGCCTGGAACTATGAATATATATACCATTACTCTCGAAATACAAAAGACACTTATATATCTAAATTGCATTGGTGTAATCCCCGTCCGTAAGACCAACCGATTATTAGGATTTCATACGCTAGTCAATGAATGGTTGTAAACACCACATTGTTGAGATTATTAGCTCAATAAAGGCGTAGTTCTGTGTTAATGAAGACAAATATAACTTGTTATTTGTAGATATAAATGAATGCGCTAGTGGTCCTTGTCAAAATGCTGGCATATGTACTGACGATGTGAACAGGTATAGCTGTCAGTGTAGGGATGGTTTTAAGGGCGTTAACTGTGAAATAGGTAAAGTCAATTACATTTAATGTACGTTGTTGCATTGTGTTAATGGATCAGTGAGTGTGGCGATGTCTTTAAATACGAAAAAGCCGTAACAATGGGTTTCCCAGAACGTAATTAACATCCAAAAACATTCACCCGCTTTCCTGAGATTAAATTCTAAAAGAAATTATGATGTTAACTGAGCCAAATTTTGGCGTCAATAACCGGTGCAGTTATATGATAGGGAAACATAGCTGTACTAATATAATACAGTGCTTAACAGGAAACAATCAACACAGTATTTCAGAACTAAATCTGGATAAAACATGTTCACAAAATCTCGGGTAATTCTGTTATGAATAAAGTAAGTCAAATTTCTTAATATTTTACTTAGTTATTCCTGTAGATGAAAATTACTGTTTAAGTGAACCATGTCAAAATGGCGGAATCTGTGAGGATGGCGATACTGAGTATACGTGCACCTGTTTAAGTGGATACACCGGTGTCAACTGTCAAACAGGTAGGGTATGCTGCAATAAATACACAGTGATTGAGTTTGGCGAACTTTAATAAATTCCTGCAATATTTTTCAATTTAATTTCACAATGACATTGCGAGTTAGGGGTCCATTATTCAGTTGTCTGTCATGTGTATTATTGTTTGCAGATATTGATGAATGCATTAGCGGACCATGTCGTAATGACGGCACGTGCTTTGACGGCGTCAATATGTACACGTGTGACTGTGCAGAGGGATGGGAAGGTGATACATGTGACGTAGGTAAGGACGATTTTTTTATTATATTTGCATATAATATATTTACATGCGTATTATATTGTTTTGTATAATAAAGCCTGATCCTACTAAATATGGAAATTCGTGCTCGATAGAGGTCTCATATGACGTATGCAACCCGTGTAAATTGTATTGTTTGTTTACCGAAAACAAAATCAAACAGGCGCATGTAGTGCATTACGCTCAAAATTAGCCTTTACGCTAGCTTTGCAGAATCTTCCGTATTATACTTTATTGGGCAGAGTCCCGTATGTGTATTCAAGAATATCCAATATCGGGTATGTTCGATACTCTATTTGCGTAAATATTTGCTTTTTTTCATTGAAATTTTACACATAAATTCCTAAATCTAGTTTTCTGAATACATACTGACTTTCTATTACGGAACCAACACTATTTAATGTAATCAGGACGTTTAATTATTAATTCAGGGGAAAAATAGAAATCAACACAATCAATCATTCACAGATCGTATTATTGATTTACAGCCATCGACTTTTGTGCTAGTGGTCCATGTAAGGAAGGAGCTACGTGTATTAACAACAACAGCAATAATGGATATGAATGTTACTGCCCATCTGGATATGTCAATGACGTATGCACCACTGGTAAAGACACTCGTGTTTTCATTGTTTATTAGTTAAAATAATTTACTAAGATGGAAATATAAAATATGTGTCTGCTGGGTTAACATAGACGAATGTATTTAGCAAAATTAAAACAACGTAATATGTAGTACAACAACGATAATCATTGCTTCTGTATACAAGGTGATCTTAATATCTGAATAACGTTCTTTGTATCCCAACATTATTTTTCAGTGGAAGACCATTGTGCAAGTGGTCCATGTGAGAATGGTGGCACGTGTCTAAATACCGGTGATGGTTATGAATGTCGCTGTCCTCCTGGTTATGAAGGAACAAACTGTGAAACAGGTATGAATTTATGTCCATGGGTATTTTACGCGAACATATTTTTCCATCTGCATAATTCAGTACGCCAATCTGAAAAGAATGACGTGCTTAATATACATACAGCTTTCTGCTATACCAAATGTGGGATAATTAATATACATCAAGTTAAATGTGTACCATCAAACAATATTTTTATTGATTCGTTTATTTATTTATTTATTTGTTTGCATTGCAGATACCGATGAATGTGCTAGTGGTCCTTGTCAAAACTCTGGGACATGCATCGATGCTGTAAACATGTATAGCTGTCAGTGTTCGGACGGTTTTATGGGTGTTTACTGTGAAACAGGTAAATGCACACATCACGCAATCCACAATATGACTAAGGTGTTGACACATAATCCTGCTGAACAGTTTGTGTCAATTGAGAAACAGGTATGGCACATAAACTATCAATTAACAATATGTGTATCGGCACTACATGGTATGTCTATTACGTCATTACATTTGTAGAATATATGATGTTTCTATACAATGTCTAGAATCAACGTTGCAACTTATGCTTGTGTCATTCGTAGTAGCAAATATATGAATATATTACACATTGTTTTACATCTAGTCATCCCCGTCGACATCAATGAGTGTCTAAGTGGACCTTGCATGCACGGAGGCACGTGCATCGATGGCGATTACATGTATACTTGTACGTGTTCTAGTAGTTACACGGGAACAAATTGTGAAACTGGTATGTAGAGTTTATAATGTTACGTGCTAGTCGATTGGCTGTTTTTAAATCCTTGTGTTTCATGAGAGGTAACTGATTGGCTGCATGATGCTCATAAATGATAATGTGCATGTCCTATCACAGCGAAAATCGATTCAGCTCGAGAGTTCAACATGCGCAGCGTGCAAAATTGAATCAATAATTGGAATTTTATCAAAAGTTACAGCCGGTATACTACTGTATCTATATAATATCTATCTAAAATCTATAGACCCGGCTATCAGTTATCTACTATTAAATTTTAGATAATGGTCAATGAAACAAAAACACATACAACCCAGCATCTACGTCTTCTGAAGCAATTAGGGATTTTTTTTTTATTTTCGCTGATTGCTTGCCTATTCATGTTATGAGTGATGATTGCTCGAGAGCTGACATATAATGAATGTAGAAGTGTGTATGATGCACATGATGTGTTGCCACATACATAAACTACTAAGGTTACCTAAATAAGTATGTCAGTTCATAGTTATAAACGCATTCGCTAACACATAATTGTATTTTATGCAGAATTAGTTACTGACGTTGACGAGTGTGCCAGTGACCCCTGTGATAATGGAGCTACATGCATTGACGGAACTAACAAGTTCACATGTATTTGTCCAAGTGATTATAGTGGAACTACTTGTCAAAACGGTAATACTCTCTTTTTTTCCAAGAATATAATCTAAAAAAGTTGGGTTTTAAAGAATTTGTGACATGAGAACAATATTCGTTTGTATTGTTTTAGAAGTGCAACTATGTTTGGATGGGCTATGCCACAATGGTGCGACGTGTGTGGAGACAGAGAGTACATACACATGCCTCTGCCTCCTGGGATATACCGGAGAGCACTGTGACATCAGTGAGTACATGCATTTCATATCGTAGTGCACATTGCATAAACTAGTATATTATATCATTATACATCTGTCACCGTATCGCCATAAGTCACAATGTGTCTAATTTTGCGGTATTTTACAGGGTATTTTCATCCTACCCTATTAGGAAATGCGAATTCCAAATATGGAATGATTACGCGTGTAAGCGTCCTCTAATGGATAAAAACAAACATGGCTGCCACCGGGGTGTGGGTGTGACCAGAAGAAGTTCGCTGATTCTGTTCTAAACAATTTGGATTTCGGGATTCTCATGATGTATTCTTGGAAGCAAAAGATAATAATAAGGTTATTACGAGGATACCACAAGATATGCACTCACAGTACGCCGTCGCATCGACCTTCGCTGCGCGTCGGTGGATACTCTCGCTGTACTGTCTTCGTGCATCCTTTGAGGTACCCTCGTAATAACCGCATATTATAACATATCGATGTGAAATATGTACCATAAAAAATACTAATATTTTCTTTTTTCTGGTGAATTCTTCAGATATAGACGATTGTTCACCAAATCCGTGCATTAATGGCGGGGTGTGCACAGACTATTTGAACTCATTCACATGCAGTTGTCCTGCCGATTTCATGGGAGATACATGTGAATTTGGTGAGTCATTTACATCAAATATAAAACATAATATATACAATTGTGACTTATTCATATACAATATTATTGTTGTATTTCATGCAAAGTATAATGTTGTTTGTCAATCATCTCGTGTTTAGCTGTAAGTGGATGTTCAGGGATGAACCCATGTCGTAATTGGGGTACTTGTGTTGATGAAAGTGATGGATACCACTGCGAATGTGTCGCTGGGTTTGAAGGGGATCAATGCGAAATCAGTGAGTACACACATATGCAAATATGTATCAGTCATGTGTCTAGGTCGTCGTATCCAGATATTAATATTTGTAACATTGTTGTGCACGGCATAAATTGAAGTGTTTTGTGACTAATTTCAGATATCAACGAATGTGACCCATTCCCATGTCATATCGGACTCTGTGTTGATTCAATCAATGATTTCACATGCTACTGCCCAAATGGCTATGCGGGTAAACTATGTGATGTTAGTAAGTACACAGGAATATAATAACAACATACACTACTATTATGTTTACAACAATCGCAATTTTACAGTATTAATTTCTGTTTAGTTGATGTTAATTCTTCCTTCAATAATAATATATTTGATAACAGAAATATTGTACTTACTTCATACACGGAACGTACTAGTACCATCCATGTGTCATACAAGTTACTATTTGTCCACCAATGAGCTTAAAGTAACTATGTTGAATAATACATATATAGTTGTATATTCATTGTAAGTTTCTCTTCACGTTTACAGCTATGACAAGTTGTACCACTGACACGTGTCTAAATGGTGGGTTGTGTCACGACATAATTTCTGACAGCTATTTCTGTGCTTGTCTTAATGGATATACTGGAACCCATTGTGAAATCAGTAAGTGTATGAATTACAAAATGATGACGTCATATTTAAATGGAACACTAAAAGCCCAAGTGGCGAAGGGCTACATGTGAAAATCTTTAATGCCATATTTTGCCATAATGCCATATGTATCTTGTATAATACATAACGTTCTAGTGTTCCTATTACGCAATAGATATAAACGACTGTTTGCCAAGTCCCTGTCTGAACAGCGGAACGTGCGTCGATGGCGTTCACGACTATTCATGCTCCTGTCCGTTTGGTTATGGTGGGAAGAACTGTGAACTAGGTAAGCCTGATATCGTTCAGACACAAGAATCTAAGCTACTTGTGATTGGTAATAGTGTATGCATTATATACTTACTTTTCGTTACGTTTTTTTGTTGGCAGTTATCAGCAACTGTGGTCCCAGTATTTGTCAAAATGGGGGAACTTGCCTGGAAGAACTCAACGGCTACGAGTGTGTTTGCGTACAGGGGTTCAGCGGACCACACTGTGAATTCAGTAAGATAGCAAAAATAAATAATAGTTACCATAAGTAACAACAAGATAGAATGTTCCACTTATTACTCATCCCTAATATATTATCACATATTTTTCCTATATCACCCTGAAACTAGTAATACTATTTATCTGACAATGTGGTGAATAATTAGATTGAACGTAAAAAAAATCGATCACTCAGAATAACTTGTATCCAAATATATTTTTTTCCCAGATACCAACGAATGTCTATCCAGTCCGTGTTTAAACGGGGCCACCTGCATTGACGCATTAAACACATACACATGTGTCTGTAAACAGGGGTATAGTGGTTTGCGGTGTGAAAATGGTAAGCCTAAAAGGTCATGCAGATATCGGTTCAATGAAACTGCGTCTTTAGTAATAAGCCATTGGTCGGATGTTTAATTATATTAACAATTCTTCCGCTTTACTTCTTGTGTTTGAAATTGTTACAGCAATTAACGCCTGTGAACCGTATCCCTGTTCTGTAAATTCTATTTATTGTCAAATTGTGGATGGTGGTTTTCTTTGTGCGTGTGAATCGGGATATACAGGGACGTACTGTGAGCTAGGTAACCAGTAAACATTTCACGATTGTGAATGAGATAATGAATGGTATCTTCCAAGTAATTGCATAATAGTGCATGTTTCTCATAAGACTATGTAATCTTCAAAAAATATCATTTCATTATATTGGCGACGAAGATGTCAGGAGTTAACGTAATCACCTAAAAATACATGCAATAAAACACATAAGTAAATTGAATTAAAAATCTTGGAAGATTTTATCAAGATGTTATCAACAAAGCGCATGGATTCCAACGACGAATTGTCATGACCGAACAGCGACAAACGAAAATGGTTTGATTTATTGCTCATTATCAAAGGAACCGCGAAACGAAGTTAATATCGACATTTGCCAAATGGTGACCGCAGACTATACGCGTTACCTAGTGTTGGAAATTATATGTTCAACTTTATTCTGAGCAGTGATTCCTAAATTATATTCGTTATTCGTATTGCCAGTGACTGTTTCTTCCAGAAATAGTTTGATTTTCACTAGTAATAAATAAGCTGCATCTGCAAATGATCTCGCATTTAAACATCACAAGATACCAGGATGCCCTTATGGAAATGGTGAAGTGAAGTGGAGAGATTCATATTAAATTTAGATCAATGAGAACACTTAACAAAACTCACCATCTATAATTAGGGCAATATAACTAGTCAACATGACAGAGAGCAGATTGCCAGCATGAAAAGTGAATCTGACGGCCACGGAAAAACTTAATAATGAAAGTAGATCGAGAACGACGTATTGCCTTACATCATACTACCTGTCCAGTTACATAATCAAAGGGATCTATGATCAAAACATCAAAGGCAGTCACTTTGTAACATACGTATCATCGAGCTTTAAAAACACTACCTAAGTGAATAAGGTGCAAATGTTTGAATTAGTTATTATTATATATATTCGATAAATCTGCACCCAACTTACTCTGCATCGTCTTGCAAGAAAAGAATTCAAACCATCACCCTTGAAGGTGAAAAATGATGTTAGCCAATTAGAAACGCACATTGCGAGTTGAGTTTATTTGACAGTTTATTATTAAATAATGTAACAACAGTTTGCATGCGTATCATTTGGTATGTATCAATAATTAATTTACAGCAGGACGCATGTGCATCATTGGAAATCATTCTTAATACACTAGCTGCACCATTGACATATTATTACATTATTCTGAATATACTGACGTCAAATTATTAAGTAATTTATAATTAATGTACTCTAGTTCAAATCTGCACCATTGACTTCTGATTGCTATTTCAATGCCGAGTTTAAATATCATAGGCATGCAGTCGAATTGTATATCATATGTATTGAATTTGTTTGCTGCAATTTCATTTTATGTAGTTTTAGATTAATAAATAACAAAATACTACTATGTATTTAGATAAGATAGAATGTAATATTCAAGAAATACATGCCACGGGATATATATTTAGTTCTCGTTCGTCATACTACATCAGAGTCATATAAAAAACAGTGACATTTCCCATTCTCGCATGAATCACGGATGTCATCACTGTATATTAATAGTATCACCATAATGATGTCTGAGTTTTATATCTCAAAGTTTCATATTTAATCTTTTGTACTCAGTGACAAATTTACTAACTCTCAGACCGTAACATATATTCCATAAAATAAAACTAGTTTCGAAAATACGTTTACATGAACCTAATATTAATTAAGTCGGTTATATATTACATCAATATATCATTAATCAAAATTATCATTATTTCAGCTGAAGGTAACTGTGATTCCGATCCGTGTCTGAACGGCGCTACGTGTACTGATGCCGGTGTGAACTCTTTCACATGTCAGTGCCTGCCAGGCTTCACTGGAACAGTTTGTGAAAACGGTAAATATAATTTCATTGTTCAGTTAAGATTTTAGAAGTGGATTTATGTTTCACTGGATTTATTTGTGATTTTTCTATGACTATTATAACTGTTAAATAATAACATACTTAGTGTAGGTCAGCAACAATGCATTTGTTGCAATCGACTCGTTGTTATCTTTGTTTGATCGATAATTGTGTTGGTGTAACGTTATTTGCATTTTGTATATTTAAATATTAACAAATACGTTTTTGGTACAAAATCGACACATTTTAAGCTGTGACATATTGACTGAAAATTTGTTTCTGACAATGTCGTGCATTGTTAGGTTTAGAATTGACAAGTCTGCTCAACGTTACATCAGTGCAGTGTATATCGACTATCTATTTGATCTTGTTTCTCAGATATCAACGAATGCCTATCCATTCCCTGTTTAAATGGAGGTACATGCATCGACGCAGTGAATGCGTATACGTGTGTCTGTCAGTCAGGATATAATGGTTTACTGTGTGAAAATGGTAAGTTTAATAAATCGTGTACAATTTAGTATTATCGACTCAATGACACTGCATATTCAGGAATGAACTATTGGTTAGCCGTTCTAATATACTAACAATTCTTCAGCTTTACACATGTGTTTGAAATTGTTACAGAAGTTAACGCCTGTGAACCGTACCCCTGTTCTGCAAATTCTATTTATTGTCAAATTGTGGATGGTGGTTTTCTTTGTGCGTGTGAGTCGGGATATACAGGGACGTACTGCGAGCTAGGTAACCAGTATACATTTCACGATTGGGAATGAGATAATGAATGGTATCTTCCAAGTTGTTGCATACATGCCTGTGCACTGCAAGTCGATGTCTCTAAAAGTGCATGAATTTTAAAATACTCTGTAACATTCAAGTAATAATCAGTGCGCAATTATATATTTGTATCTCTTACGTCGTTGTACAGCCAGGTTTTATAATAAACAGCGACGTACGGTATGATAAGAAGATATGCATGTTCGTCAAATAAGAAAGATTCACGTTAATTAATTGCAATAATTGATACCTTTTTCTTGTAGTTTCAATGGCAGAGCTTATAAGGTCAATTCGCAAATAATTACGGAACGAGATTACGACTACGAACATTTCAACAAAGACAACCCTTTCCTGACAGATAATTATCATTATCTAAATGTTTATAATTGTGGCAGATATTGTCTGTATGTATTTGTTTTTCCAGCTTAAAGACAATACTGCATTGTACAACAACATTTGATATTAAATATTACTCTGAATATTCTTACACTAAACCGGCTGAAGTGTTGATATCAGACCGATTTACTACATTTTAGAGTACTAAAGGAATAATGGCATGAATAATGGATAATTACTGTGAACGATTCATTCACAATACATCAATCAGTGTATTTTAAGTTTACGGCTGAAAAACACAACACAAATATAGAACGTGGAATATTATGTTAAGCAGTTATGGAGAATAGATGTTGGGAATCTATCAATATGACGATATGCTTGGAACTCTCTCTTGGAGTTGTAGTTATTGATTAATGCACTCGGAGTTTGCATGTGCATCATTGCTTTTTACAATCTATTTACTACCAGTTTGTGTGCAGCATTGGCATTCATCTATAAAATGCCCATCTACTCAATTATATATATATATATACTAAACCATCTTCGAGTATAATTGAAAAAAAACGTTGTAATTTGTGCTCAAATATATAAACTATGATAATATACACCAGGTAGTTGGTGTTTCACAGGCACTTCATTGCACTAAAGGTTTGCATGTACTTTATTAACAGTTGCACTGTGTTTTTTATCAATGACATAACACGTTTAATGCACTGTATGCTGCTTGTATCTCAGTGTCAAGTTTAAAATATAGTCACGCAATCCCATTGTATGTCACATAAATTGAAATTATCTCCTGAAGTTTTATTTTATCTTTATTTAGAGATATCTTACATTTTATTTTGCTAACAAAGTATGTTATTTTACCTTTATTCATGTCTCTTTCGTCATAGCACATCCGGATCGTACATTAAACCTTTATATTTTATAATCGCGAATTAACCACGAAATTCACGTACTGTGCAATAAATAGTGTCAACATTCTGGTGTATAATTGTAATCTTTCGTTTTGAAACTTCCCAATAATCTGAATGTTCCTACGATACCTCACCTTGTGTTACAAAATAAATTAATTTTGAATAAAAAAAATAGTAGAAGAAGTACGTTTATATGAATGGTGGGTTAAACGACTAATGTTGGTTATTGTTATTTCAGTTGAAGGAGGCTGTGATCCTGACCCGTGTGTGAATGGTGGTATTTGTACTGATGTCGGTGCAAACAGTTTCATGTGCCAGTGTCTGCCAGGTTTCTTAGGAACATTTTGTGAAAACGGTGAATAAGATTTCATTGACCAGAAATGTTTTAATAAACACTTTTATGTTTAATCGGCTTCATTTGTTTAGACTTTTGGACGAAGTCAAAATAAAAATAAACTAAGTTCGATTGTAGAACCATTTGTTAAGAAGCCTGACTCAGGGTTCGAACATGTCTCTTCAAAATCACATGTAGATTTATGAAGTAATGCATATTGTATTTTACAGACGTAGATGCATGTTTGAGTGGGCCATGTCACAATGACGGAACTTGTTATAAAACTGGAAGTGATTTTGTTTGTGTATGCTCATCTGGGTGGACTGGAACGCTATGCGACATCAGTAAGTTGATTGCAAAAAGAGTGTATAAACATATTCATTCATATTATCACTTTTGAACAACATAAACTTACGTATCTACTATTATTTTGTTCAAAGATATTGATGAATGTTCTCCCAATCCATGTGAAAACGGAGCGACGTGTCAAGACGAAATTGTTGGATTTACTTGTCTTTGTCCGGAGGGATATTTAGGAAGATACTGTCATATAGGTATCTCCAAATCAAAACATTTGTCATTCCTTTAATCCTCTATATTTTGTTATATTATACACGTGCTTATTTGGTAAAATACACATATCTATCATAGGCGCAAGAATGCATTAGGTTCACCTGAAATCAATTTGAATAAATTTGTGCGACACTACTGGAATAACTAGTTATACATTTATTCAGAGGTGGATAACTGTTTGTCAGATCCGTGTTTTAATGGTGGATTATGCTACAATACTGGTGGGGCATATGAGTGCATATGTCTGTCTGGATATACTGGATTACATTGCGAAACAAGTAAGTATTATTTGTGTAATTTTACAAAAGCACTAATGTAATTGTGTTATTGTACTCGTGATATTTTTTTTTCCATCTACAAAATTACATATTATTCAGACATCTCATTAACTGGTATATTCGTTTAATGATAATATACAATCGTGTTCTAATCAGCCATAAATCGCTGTACCAGTGGCCCGTGCAAGAACGGCGCAATTTGCCAAAACATGGTAAATGGTTATTTGTGTCAGTGCGCTCCAGGATGGGACGGTGATACGTGTGAAATAGGTTAGTAATGGAAACAAATATAATATTAAACGTATATTTAATACATAACAGAGAATTCACTTCATAAGATCAATTTTTATATTGTATAATCGGGAGCTCGGTAACGAATAACGCTTTTCATTTTATTTGCAGACATAAACGAGTGTTTTTCTGGTCCTTGTTTACATGGCGGTACATGCGATGACGATGTCAATTCTTATATATGTACATGCACAACTGGATGGAATGGCAATAACTGTGAACTTGGTAAGTTATATGCCAACTAATTAATATGCCTACTATCAGTAACTGCCCAATCGAAGAGGTAGTAGATCAGCATAAACATATAGTTCACCACTGTTTGTGTCCCCAGCCCCCTATCCGTTGTGTTTTATACGCAATATTTTTCATCGTTAACTTTTGGTTTCGTCTAAGATATAAACGATTGCTCGCCGAATCCGTGTATGTACGGTGGAACATGCCACGATATCGGAACAAATGCCTATATGTGTTTCTGCAGCGAAGGATTCGCCGGAGAAAATTGTGAAACGGGTAAGAAAATACAATTCTGATTGATTTTTGTCAATATCATTGAATACGAAATATCTGCTGTGTTTTGTCAGTAACATGTACACATTTTGGTGACTGAACAATTCAGTATACTGTACAATGAATAATAATTGCGCTCAATACAAAATTTGAACTTACGATCACCTGCTACTGGCCACGCCACATTCGCCGTCGAAGGAAGAACAATTCGAAATAGGCGTGTAAGTTATTTTTAACAAGACACTACTGTCTAGTTGAGATTTCCCCCATGAGACAGTTCTGTTATTGTCCCACAATTCCACATTCGTTATATGTTATTTTTTTAACAGTTATTGATCGATGTGAAAGCAATCCCTGCATGAATGGTGCACAGTGCATATCTACCATAAATTCCTACGTGTGCGTTTGTGAGGTTGGGTGGACTGGTCAAAACTGTGAACTAGGTATTGTATTATTGTTGTTATTTTGAATTCCTGAATGTGACAGTGATCATCAGGTTAGCAATGTATACTCTTTTAACGATTGGTGGGACTATGTTACACAAAGATTTATAACGATACATGCATTCGATATTCCTATTAAAGTATGGTCACATGCGGTGTAGATTTCATACAATTTACACGCATGCGTCAATCAAACTTGCTTTGACCATTAGCATCAGAGAACGTCATAAAAGGGTTGATTGAAGAACGTAACTGAAGGAGGTTATTAGACACGCGATTTTATTTTAAAACTCTCGGTTTTGTTTTTCTATCTGTGGGAAAGTCCTAGCTAAGATCACAGTCAATAATGAAATGTATGATAACTAGAGGGTATTTTGTTGATGCACAATAATAATATTGTTCCTCATTATCGTCTGAGTAGATCTTGTCACCACGTTGCGCCAATGAACGGGCAGCGTACATTTATTTATTATAAATTATATTTGTATATAGACATCAACGAATGCTCATCAAATCCCTGTATGCATGGTGGCGCATGCGTAAACGGCTTGAATTATTTCACATGCAGCTGTGCGTCTGGGTGGACAGGAGCTTACTGTCAAAACGGTAAGTGGTATATACGACAATTAAAACAACGGTATGTTGCGTTAAAGGAATTATGTGTGAAGGAAAGATAGTAAACTTGAATTGGTTGTGAAGTGTATTGTCATAGAACACATATTCAATAAATGCATTATTATCGCATCTACTCCAACAGATATAAACGACTGTGATCCGAACCCGTGTTACAACAATGGTCAATGTGTGGACATGGGAGTTGACTACTATGAGTGTTACTGCAGTGCCGGTTACACTGGACAACACTGCGAAGACCGTAAGTAACATTGTCAGTTGTCATGCCAACAAGAAATAATACGTGGAGTCATTTTAAGACGCGACAGTTCAAAAATGGTGTGAATAATATTCTCATTTGTTCTAGTGATTAATTATTGCGGTAGTCATCCATGTAAAAATGGCGCAACGTGTATGAATGGCCTGCAATTCTACGCTTGTAAATGTGTTACGGGCTTTACAGGATCAGATTGTGAACTGGGTAAGTAGTGCCTGAATACTCCCTTGTCATCAACCTAGAACAAATATTTCGATGTAACCATTCGCTTTACAGTCAACAAGTTATCGACACGATATCGTGAGATATGACTTGGTGTGGCATGTTGAATGTGGAGTTTATAACAATTGTATTTTCATATAATTCTTAGATGAACCTGATTGTAGACCCAACACGTGTTTAAACGGAGGTACTTGCATCGATGGAGTTAACTCATTCAGTTGTGTATGCTCGCTTGGATATACGGGAACATACTGTGAAATAAGTGAGTCCACATAATGTATACACACATTCACCGAAATTTAAACATTAGCGTCAATCATATGTATCAGATTTTTACTTCATATGAATATAATTTATTCATAAAAGCAACATTATCAATACGTTAAACGGTACTTTTCTCAGACATAAATGAATGCGAACGGAATCCCTGTATTAATGGTGGTGCTTGTATTGATGGAATTAACACGTATACTTGTCACTGTGCATCGCAGTACACTGGTAGAGACTGCGAATCTAGTGAGTACATCGACTTTATTTTGTTGAAAAGAAAGAAAAAACAAGTTAACAGTTAGTTGAAAACAAACTGCACAATCATATGTAAAGATATGCTCGAACATCACTGCGTATATATTTCACATAAATTTGTTATATTACATGAGTAAGTTGAAACAGTGCGCAACTGGTTTATAGTGTTGCGGTACTGATACCAATCTACACGTCTTTCAGGGATTGATCCGTGTGTCAGTAACCCGTGTAAGAATGGTGCCGTGTGCATTAGTCGCGTGCTTACATATACATGCACATGTGCTCAAGGATGGATGGGAACATACTGTGAGGAGGGTACGTATTCCGTTTATTCCTGCTTTGGGTTTTGAAAATAGAAACGAGCGGAAGTCTTACAAGAAATCGTTTAGCTACGGAATAGAGCTGTAGTAAGCATTTGAATTAACTGCATATCTTCTTAATATCAGATGATTTAAATTAGATATTCTTTTGTGTAGATGTCAACGATTGTATACCTAATCCATGTCTAAATAACGGAGTATGCAGAGATACTGGTACAAATAGTTATATGTGTATTTGCCCAGTGGGTATGACTGGTCAACGGTGTAGTGAAGGTAACAACATTGCTTCATAATTACTAAATAATCAAAAAAGCTTGTGTTTTATTTTGCTATATATTATTAACCGACGTGTATATGAGTAGTAATTGCCGAAATTATGTTGGTCGGGTTTTATGTGTCAAAGCACTATCATATTGTATGTGTGTTTTTTTATTGAAAATCAGGCATGTTGGTGACTTGAATCAGCATATTTTACGGACCAAACCTGACTAAGTTTCGTTTTCAAGTGTGTGTGTTTTTCTTTTTATCTGGAACACAGCAATTATCCGTTGTGATTGCACTGCATTGTAGCTAGCTTTGCGTTGAGGATAGTGTTATAACCGCGGTTGAGAACGTTTTTTTGTGTGTTTTTTTCGCCTACATTTGGTGAAACATGATGATTTCTGTGGGAACCGTGTCGAGGTGTCCAATTACCTTTAAGCCGGTCCGTTCCTGTTGCATTGTGACATCAGAGAAGCTATGAATATCATGAATTGTAGAACATCGACATTCCAATTTACAATCATATGTATGGTACAATATGCCACTGCTGACTGTCGTGAAATGGGTACCGGCCAGTTACATATACATACGTTTGTCAATTGAATATCGTTTACACCCCTCGGATACAATTGAATATCAATATATGCACATACGCAGGTATCAATGTGATCGAGAAATCGCACTTTACTAACTAACTGACTGGTTAAAATGTAGTGTTAAGTAAACGCTAGTAGGAGTATCTTTTTTTTAATTTTTATAAAATAATTAGATTTTTAGCGGCTGAATTATAAAGAATCAATAGTACCTTTCGTTTATTTCAGCTATTAACAATTGTTTGAGTGGTCCTTGCCAGCATGGTGGAACCTGCACGTCTGCAATGAATGCATACAATTGTTACTGTGCATCGGGATATGAAGGGGTAAACTGTGAGATTGGTAAGTATGGGGCAGTTTTTATGACTAACTACTAGACACTTAGACTAGTAACTGAGTGTTGATAAAGCTAAATATTGGTCTAATCATATATTATAACATATATACGTCGGTTTATTTTGCATGGCTTGTATTTGTAATACGTCACACTTTCGCCCCTCGACTATCCGACATAAAAACACCCCTTCTAAACATTCACACGCATGCAGCATGGTAATTTCTAATGACAGAAGTATCATGCTAAGCAACCGTTGATTAATCAAAAGATTGGTGATCATTATATCCCGGGAGCCACGCTGTCCACCAGCAGGGTATTACGTACACAACAAGATGTATATAAATTCGTTGAGTCTCGTCAAATCTTACTCAATACACAATAATACATTAGGGTTAAATGGCCGTGGAGATCTCGTGGAATGCGAGAATGCCACGTACCTTGTTTTTGCCCCTTGATTATTGTTCCATTGTCTTCCTTCATCGCATCAGCTGTGTTACCATGGCAATTTGAACAAAGTGCATGACGTCGGACATGAAAGTAACACCATTTGAAGACCAAAAACAAGTCTCGCGACACTCTCGCTCTCAACGAGATCTCAAATGCCGTTCTCAATGAGATTTCAGAGAAATTCGCCTCTACGAGCAATTGTTAGTAAAATACTTGTATTACGCTGTGCATGCTGGGCGATGTCGTCTTATTATCCGGTGTTACCTCACAGGATGATTGGCGTTTTCCCCCACTAAATCCACTGAAAAGAAAATGTATTAACACCAAATCTATATGTATTGTTGTTTCAGACATAAACGAGTGTTCCTCAAACCCTTGCCGTCATAGTTTACAGTGTATTGATGGGCCGCATTTGTATCACTGTGTATGTGAACCAGGTTGGACTGGCGATAACTGTCAAATAAGTAAGTGAACTGCTTTAAAGTAACCTAATAATTGAGTAATATATTGCAATATATGATATACTGAGCATTTTGGTATCATGCGATATATGAACAACGTGTACGTAGTCTGGTTAGGTTATTTTACGGCATGGCATTTCCTAAATTTCACTCAATAGCGAGTTTGCGTGAAAATATCGTGTGTTTGAGAGTATGCCTTTGTAAAGTGAAATTAACTAAGAATCAGACAGCGTTGTTGTTGTTGTTGTTGTTGTGATGTAACATGAATGTAGTAAATACGTGATGACTGCAACTTTTTGTATTTTTTGTTTTGCACTTCCAGCTTCAGTTTTCTTCTACTGATATTCGTCAACTTTCCCGAGTTTCCAGACTGAACACTTTATACAAAGTTTTAACTATTTTTAACTTTTTCATATTATTTAATGACACAATCAGAATTAAACATATAAGCATATATGTTCGTTGAGTCAATATTCAATGAAGTGGTGTTTTGAGTGTAGATGTTTTTAATAGATTTTCTCTATATTCCAGTAATATATCAATAGAAAAACATCTAATGTAATACAATATACATTGATGTACGCCTATGGCAATGATAATTTTGTTGTAAATATAGGCTTTTTAATTGAATTATTTGACTTTCATATGTCAGTACTGTTTGGTAGGCACAAATATCGTTTTCGGTCAAATAACAAAATTATGTGCAATTGTATTGGCGTGAAAATCTATTTATATAGCTGTAAATGCTTCTCATCTTTTTTGCTTTGTTGTTTCGTTGCAGATATTGATGAATGCGCACATCACAACCCCTGTAAACACGGTAGTACGTGTATTGATGGAATTAACTCACATACATGTTTATGCACTGATGGATATATTGGAACCAATTGTGAACTTAGTAAGTAACGGACATACATACATATGATATGAAACAATAGTGGTTTTAATTGTTATGAATACAGTGGAGATAAGTGTTTGTTGACTTGAATGGCGTTGTCGGATATTACTTAGAGATTAAATAACGAGTCAAGAACAGCATGTGCGCAATGATAGACGACACGCGGTCCGACCGAGCCTTGTCATCTAAAATAATGGTTCTTTATTTCAATTATAATTTATGGACTGTCGAAAAATGTATTACATGATAACCTTTGTTAATATGAAAAATGTGGGTTGGCTCATTGACATGTCTTACTTGAGAAAGAGCTTTGGAATATTCACAGAGTTGCTGTTGAACAATAATATGCAAATATTATTGTGTTCCATAACTTACCATAAATGATATGTGTAATTGCTTATTGTACTTGATTTGTTTAAATTAGTTGCACTGCATAGTTGTTCGCCTTCGCCTTGTCTCAATAACGGCATATGCGTGTATTCTGGAATGGAAGTATTTTGTCAATGCAGCAATGGCTGGACAGGACAGATCTGTGAGACACGTGAGTACATTGAACACTGTAATTATTGTATTCTCGGGGTAGACTGTCTACCTCGGGGCGGGGTTACGTCACAAGACGTTCCACGTTACTAAGACGCGCACCACTGCACCATGTATTTCTAGGGGCGGTGCGCGAGCTGCTGTAGAACGCCGGGCGAAGAGCCAGCGAAAACCGCTAAATTCGAGAAAACAGTACAAACTTAACGTAACTTTGAAGTAATCCTGAACAACCAAATTTATATATTCTGCACACACAGGGCTAATCTTGTTACACCGTTCAGGGAAGTCTCAACAACAATCCCAAAGTACCGTTTTCTGAGAGTTTTTGGCCTTTGTTTTCACCGTGATGGTTGCCAGGCGGTGAAAATGCCCGGATCTGCCTACACTAACATGTAATGGGGTCTAATGCAAAATTCGAATAGCAGGCCCACCGTAGAACATCACTACAGTCGCGTAGGGAAATTACAAGTACACTGTACAACAGTAAACAAAGTACATACCAGTGTATCTATGTACTCTGCCTATCAGTATATTCCAAATATGATTGACATTTTATTATGTGGGTAAGTATTATATTTGAACAATAAATTAAAAAAAAAGGATAACGCTTCTATTTGTGAAAATATAGTGGGCAAGGTTCCCATCATGCATTTCAATCACTACTATATACACAGGTGATTGATCTAGGTTACATCGCAAGCATCCCCCGTCCCTGTGCACATTCTAATACGACAATAATTGCTACAAAATTATTGTCAAAATCATATATTTAAATATTCGTTCCCAAACATAAGTGTCAATGGACTCTGATTGATGAATGTTTTTCGCTGATAAACAGGCATTAATAATTTATATATATTGCCGTTACGTTACAGAGTAGTTTCCATTATATCATGTTTAAAACAATAGTCAGTTATTATGACAAATTTTACTAGGTCAGTTCGCGGTCACAGTACTAGAGTAGTTTTTATTATATCGTGTTTAAAAGAATAGTCAGTTATGACTAATTTTACTAGGTCAGTTTGCGGTCACGTTACATAATAGTTTTTAATTAGGTCGTGTTTAAAAGAATGGTCAGTCATTAATATACACACTCAAACCAGTTATACGATTTGGGCGTTAGATTTATTTCGATAATAACAAAGCTTTATCATTCAATGACGTTACACACTCGCCATCTTTGTTACTTGGACACTCAACTAACTTAAAGCATTTTTTTCAAATGCAGATATCGATACTGTAGATACGCCCTGTGACTCCAACCCATGTCAGTCAAGAGGTGCATGTAGAACTAATCAAGAAGGCAGTATGTATTTCTGCGAATGTATTAACGGATGGGAAGGCAAACACTGTGAAATACGTACGTACATACAACATGCAATAAGCAGGCCATTATACAAACTATACTTCGTACTGTACATGTGTATCTGATTTTCGACAGCCTTTCAATTCACTTACACATAACTTCAGATAAGGTTGAAATGATAATATGGTGAAAAAACTTTTATTTTAGCTGTACCTGTGTTCACAACGTCCGGCCCCGTAGTTCCAGAACCGTGTGATTCAAGTCCATGTGCATCTGGATCAACGTGTGTTAGCAGTACCGACAGCAGTGCATATTTCTGCATATGTCCTCCAGACAAAGAAGGGCTACTTTGTGACAAACGTAAGAGTTAATATTTATATCAACAAAGTTATTTTTTTATTTTAATGTATAAATATTATAACCTCACCTTGTATATTTCTATGTATAGCCATTTCAACGCTCAATCCGTGTTTAAGTGCGCCCTGTTCGCATGGATCGTGTGCCACCCATGTAACAGATGACTCGGCTTTCTTTTGTGTGTGTGAATCTGGTTGGACTGGTACAACATGCCATACTCGTAAGTTAGTTGTTGTTGTTGTACCATGTTAATGAAACATACCTACGTGTTGCTATTATTTGAATTTATATTGCAAAATGCTATTTTCATTACGTAAGAGTACACTATCGATCATTAGACGTGCCAATAACAAACATGGCGACTGACTGTGTGTCTACGTGTTCCATACTTGTATTGAAATGTATCGGATGTGTTATTATTGCAGCCATTGTATCCCCCAACTCGTGTAGTTCATTGCCCTGTCAAAATGGCGGTACGTGCATACAGAGTGACATAGGGGACATGTATTCATGTATCTGCGAAGAAGGGTTTATAGGACCAAATTGCCAAACAACCAGTGAGTCTTTTTTCACACAATCATTTGTTTGTATATCCTTGCCCATATTTTGGCATTCCATAATTCGAATGCATTGATAATAATATAACGTGATGAATTACCAAATTGAGCTTGAATATTGTATATCACAGACTTTTATATTCAGAGATATAGTGGAGAATTGTTTACCTTTCTTGTATTGTTAGAGGGTCGTCACCTGCGCACGCGCGAAAATTGAGTCCCAACCGACGATAACTACACACGCTAAAAACGCAAAGGTTCATGGGTACATGCTTGTTTGTAAACAATGACACACTATGACCATCTGACGCATGCGCAGGTGACGACCCCCCCCCCCCGCTTGTTAACATATAGCAGTTCAAACGTTTTATCTTTGTAACTATGCAATAATTGTTCTGTAATACAACAATAGTCGAAAAGTGTTTTTATCTTTAGAATATATATGGTCTCGTCAAAGAATATTGTATTTTTTATTCAAATTCAACAGTACATGGCAGTGACTGTATAGAAGAATTAGTCATCGAACAAGGTGAACAAGTAACTATTTCGAGCCCGAACTATCCGAACGACTATCCGAACAACTTACACTGCATATGGAGAGTAACTAACCGTGATGGCCGCCAATTAAAAGTGACGCCTGTCGAAATGAACACCGAATGTGGCTACGATATGGTCAACTTGGGTCACGGTAGCGATCCGGATGACGACGAAACGTTATTGTTACACGATTCTGGGTCCACCACTCTACCGATATTCGTTGTCGAAGACAATGAAATGTGGCTGACATTTGATTCAAACCAGTTTTCATCAGATCGAGGGTTTTCATTTGTGATCGACGATGTGCCCGGATCTACAATTTCGGGTAACTACACACTAAGCATTAAATTTGTAATTTCTATTGTATTTAATAACTGTAACTATTTAATTTACACTGAATATGTCATCATATTTACACTTGTGTAGAACTTCTATATTTTAATAGCAATTGTGTTGCTAATGGTGCAATTGTATACTAACCCACCGTTTTATTTTGAAAGGAGTGAATGAATGCGAGAGCGGACCTTGTCGTAACGAGGGCACCTGTGTCGATGCTGTGGATATGTATGTGTGTATTTGTCCACCAGGATATCAGGGAGTTAATTGTCAACTTAGTGAGTTTTTACATTTCTATTAAAACTAAACGATGAATGTTTTGTTTGATCAACTCATAAATACATTGCGACTATCGGCTTATGTGGGTACGATAACAAGGAATGGCCTAAGTATGGCCTTCGAAATTATGTGATATCTTGTTTTTACTACAGCTACGGCGGTGACCGTATGTGGCAGTCATTTCTGTTACAATGGTGGTACGTGTGTCCAAGACCACAATGGTGAAATCTTCTTATGTGTGTGTCAAGGCGGTTGGACAGGCAGTTACTGTGAAGAAGGTAAGTTCGTGGATCCATCATTTATACCCGACAAATAGAAGTTGGCTGCAGTAAAAGATTACGTGAACTTCCACGATCTGACCTTATTAACCTTCCTGAGTGAAAGGTTTTAATATACATGTAAAATTGAAATAAAGCAAGTACAAATTGGGCAATCCTAAACTTGTCTGTGCGATTTTCCTACAGAGATAAACCAAAACTTGGAGGTCATTTTGAACTAAAAATTGGCAAAATGCATACAATTGAAATTTATAATTAAAAAACTAGTTCGAATTTTTAAAACCGTAAAATAGTATGTTTCAGAAAACTCATGGCAATGGCAATGTTTTGCTCTGTGTTTCTAGGGGTGAATGAATGCGAAAGTAGTCCATGTGAGAACAATGGAGTATGTGTAGACGACGTAAACAGGTTTCATTGTATATGCGAAGACGGATGGAAAGGCGAGACATGTGCCGAGACTGGAGGTAACGTACATTTAATTTAATCTGATTGGCGCCATCTTTTTTATTCAGTTACTTGTCACCATTACCGATGCGTGAAAGCCACATGTTACACTATTAATCACACGATTCATTTCATAGCATGGGACACAATGACACAGCTGCCAACACTGTTTTCCTGGTTCTTTTATTGTTGATTGCATCGCTGAAAAATCTGAAAAATAATTTACTTCATATACGCACTCAACTTAAGCTCGTCCACATATTCATGAATTGTGCAATATTTCGTTTTATACCCTAAATCGATGGGCGGGGGGAGGGGCTGAAATCATTGTATAAACATGCTTGACTACAAAGTGACCAACACTGACAGGTTTGCAGAAACAGAATGTTTTCATTGGATTTAGACTTTCGATGTTTGTCAATGATAGTTTTGAATCTGGAGTCGCACAATAGCAAGGGGTTAAACAGTATAATATGGTGTTGATTTAATATTGCAAAAAATCTCCACAGCCAAAACAATAGGAACACGGGCATATCAGAGTTATTTACATGATAAATCTATGTATATTACAGAAATGAATTTAAAAAGAAAAATGGTTTACTATTTATAATGATGATTGGTGTTTCACAATAATGTTGCCTCACACAGTGTAAATAACCTTCCAGTATATTATATCATATATTTGTTAGGAAAGTTGGATTAGCCAGCGATTAGAAGTTGTTTTCGTATCTGTTGGGTTGTTTTGAGTTATTATTATTTCGAATTATATTGTGCTTTATCTTAGTATATTCGTTGTTAAAATTGAGTTGTTCGCGGTGTGTATAGTGTGTAGTACTGTGTTGGTAGACGATGGTAATCATCGCTTATACTTAATTTTGAAGAGTATTTAAATATTTCCTTAACGGCGACTTCCAATTATGTATAATCTACATAATTTAATCAGTGTTTTAGTGTTTGTTTTTCTTGGTAGCGAATATCTAAAACGGTTCCGGTACAAATATAATTTCTCTTATTTTAATGCGTACAGCCATCACAGGTGACGAACCAGACGATTCTTCATCACTGGAATGGTATTGGATTCTCTTGATAAGCGTATTCAGCGCACTCGCGGTTGCCGTTGGAGGTTATCTAGCATACAAACATTTCCAAGATGCGTAAGTAAATTCATTTTTACCACCGTTGTGATTTTTGTTTGATCAAAGGCCGCAATTGAATCCGGTTTTAAAGCAAAGTCTGTTGGCTGTTTAGTCAGTCATCCGTAATTTAGTTATCCGTAATTTAAACTGCTCTCTTGTGAACCAATGAAATCTCCAAATATATGCATCAAATACATATATAGATATATTACAGAATATTACACTTATCTTTCTGTATTATGTTTTTCACTAAATGTCTATCTTGATTAATGATTCAAATGTTTTCGGCAGATGTGCGCTTATAAGCGATCCTCGTATAGAACAGGGCGCTCACTTCTTTCCAAACACCTATCATCGCCGCTTTGTCTTGCAATCTACACAATGTGTGCTTGCTGGCTATTGATTTGTGTTCTTGAACCTCCCGTTAAAAACGATTTAATATAATTAAAGTTATTTTATTTTATTTTATGTTATCTTATAGAGTGCCAATTTATGTTGTTTTGTGTATGCGTATAGAGATGAAGCCCAATAATTCAGGAAACACAAGATCCCCTGTGTTGTCACGTATGTCTCGTCTATTGAAATGCTCTCTATCTTGTTCTCTAATTATTCAATTTACAGTAAAAGAGAAAGAAACTCCAATATACGGGAAGCTGCTCTGCTGAGATCTTCAAAAATGACCAATGGGGAAACAGCATCGCTAGAAAACCATTATGGCTTTACACCAATAGATGACTCCAGGTAAAAAAAAAAGTGTGTGAAGAGCGACATCAACGTGCACAATGTCAATCGAGTAACATTATTCGTTTTTTTGGGAGGCACTATTTCGACGTATCCACTATACGCTATATGTTTGGTTATAATGTATACAATGCATTTGCTTCACAGCAGCAGCTCGATGAGGACTGTCCGAGAGGTCAACAGTTACGATCAACCGTGGCCAAAAAGTGCCGACGAATTTGTGGATACTAGGACGGAAATTTAAGAATATGTGTAATCAGTATTGAAAACTCTAATTCTGTATATTTATCGATTATTTATTTATCTAGTATGTAAATACAACAGATTATTGAGTAGAAAGAAATCTCATCGTTTCGAATAGAAATATGCCAGTTTTAGTAACATTTTCACTAGAATGTATACGGTATGCATATATTCCTAACATCATTGTTTAATTGGTTATAGTTTTTGTTATAACATTCTAATTATAAAGTGTTTCTGTAAAGAATGATTTACGTTTATATGTATTTTCTAACTATGTTGAAATCAACGCTGGCGATCACATCGGAAATATGATATATTCAACAATAATAATCTGCAGGTTTATGTGCAAGTGTCTGTTCGGTTCGGTTACGTAGGTTTGTTTTAACTTGGTTGCGAACAAAAAAATGATACTTCAGACAGAGAACGATCGAGCTTGTTTTTGCCCAAAAATGGCGTTCCTGTCTCACCTGTCATTGTGTCCACGGTTACAAATATTACGGTTACGTAGATCAGGGGTACTGCGGGCGCAATGTGGGTGAGAATGATACACTAATTTTAGAGGCTAAGTCTCGTGGTTTTCTCGCGCTTTCATACTAATCTCGTCGGTCGTTCGAATCTATTTTTATATTGCACCAGCTAAGAGCAAGACTGAATAATATGGCGGGGTGAAGCCGTACTCGGACAAATATATAACGTGACGCCAAATTCCGCAACTGGTTTATTATATAGCGTGTCACGTTTACACGAGGTGTTTCGACTACGTGCTTTCGATGATGGCGTTGTGTTAAAAGCTTTGCCTCGTCACTACTCTTTGTGAATTGTAATTATAAACATTGGAGAATAGCGCCATCAACGATCTCTAACTGAATTGTCATTTAATATTCATTGTGCGTCTTGAATTGAAGGCTCATTCTTGCCTCGTAAGTGGTGAATACATCTGCTAGTGCTCATCTAAATAGTACTCTCTAGTTGCTAAGTTCATAGGCGGGTGACCACACAACAATGTCGACACTGCAAAAGCTTTGACTTCACAGACGCGCTTCCTAACTTGAGAGCGTAACTTGTAGATTGTTTTGTGTTTTCTCGATGACCTTCATTGGATTTGCACACAACCTACAGTAAACAAGGATGCATTGTCAGGAACGTTTTTGTCGAAATGTTTTATAACTATTAAACCACTATTTAATGAGTAACATATTTCACAAAGATCGCGATGTATGTGACAATTTAAATTTATATTTCATTGACATGTGTTATTTTACAGTTTAATTATTATTATTCAGATTGTAATAATGTTGTTGTTTTTGCCACGTTTTATTCTAAACCTTGAATTTCGAATATTTATCATGAAAACATTTTGTATTGTTTCAATAATGATCCGATTTATGGTTAAAAAAGGATATATGGAAAACTGTATTTTGTCGGTTGTTTGTTTTTATCTATTTAAATGTTTATTTTTAGCTTGTCGATGTTTTTTCTGGTGCGTACTACTAGTAAACCAGAAACCACTAATCGTATCGCATTCGACAATGAAGCAATAGCGTCCTAGTATACAAACACAAATGTACGACTAATAATGTACATACATACATGTAACATCTAAACCAGTTATGGTGGAGAAAATGTCAATCTTTATTCAAAAACTGTCATTTTTTTAACACAGGTTTTGTCCTATTTAGAAAGAAAGCGCTTATTTACCCTAAATCTTCTATACTTGCACAGGTGGTTCCTACGAGAGAACTGAACTAAAATGTCTTGGGACTAGGTCTAAACGTCACTGACTATGAGAATTCGATCACGTGATTTTACGTACTTGGGTTCGTCTGGGTCCCTGAAATCGGGAATGCGAACAGCAAAACAGCAGTTTTCTTATGGTTTTGCGCATGATCGAGGCCACATGCAGTATAAAATCATGTTACATCGCCAAAGGACTCTTGAAGAACAAACGTTCTCTTGAGGTGCTTTTTTTTGTTTTGTGATCCGTCAGGGATAAAACCGAAAGACGTCTGAAATGTTTCGTGTTTGTTTGTCTCACAATACGATATGTAACCAGTGATACAGTCTGTGTATAGATTAGTCAATTTGCCTAGGGTCCCATCAAAGTTTGTGACATATGCCGAAGACACAGGCGCCTTATCAGCACGACACAAACCAACCTTAGAAAGATCGAGTATCCCGTTGTTGAATTGAGGAGACCACTTGGGACGAAAATCTTTACAAAATTGAACCTCGTGTTAGGCTAGACAGACATTCATCTACTTGTTGACAGTTTAGTCATTCCTAGAATAGCCTTAGTTACGTTTATTCACAATAACATGCAACTCGGACATGTTTATGTCGCTGTAGGTATGTCGGTCATTAAATGGATGTGTTTTTACCGAACAGACAAATGAAAGTATGTATAATAAAATATAATACGTGGAGCTTTTTTTAATAATACTTAGTTTCAACAAATTAAGAATTTAATACTAGATCTTACACTATCAGCTGTAGTTATGAAGGCATCCACGTATATACAAATATAATTATATTATAAATATAAAAATCATCACCAATCAGTGGTTTTGCAATATTTATCCTCAAACATTATCTCATATAATTTGATATTTGAATATGCGCATATTGTTGACCATAAAAGATATGAACGACTGCCGCTCGTGGAATAATATTATAATTTGAACAAATCAGTATACTCAGTTTCTTTTCCGAAAAAGATATATTCAGTAGTTGTTGACGAAATGGATAATGTACATGGCACTGCTCATATATCACATTCAGTCAGCTGCAATGTGTGCCGAGCGTTGAAAACGTGCTTGGAAAACATTACAAATACACTCGATCAAATCACTGTTTTCAGCATCAGTATACATTGGAATTGCTTCAACAAATTCGGACTATTCTACATTTTTGGTCACTGTCTGTAAAGTTTTGGGTCATAAATTTATTTACCTTTTTCACTTTAATAAATACTATTGTACTGGGCTTGATTTTCCTGGCCGGAACATGTTTTCATATATTGAGTAAATATGTCATTTATAGTTTGTATTGAGAATAAACCGCTTGAATTGCAGTCAATTGAGCTAAGATGAGTGTTTTGCTTATTCACTTGGTCTCCTAGAGCTATAGATACAGATTAGAGTTAGATTACAGGGTTCAATGTAAGATAAAAAATTATGTTCGAGGATAATAAACTGTGACATTTGTCATTGTAAGTGAACCTTGTTAATTAGTTTGCTGCGGTAGAGTAATTAGTTTTAGTGATGAATTGCGCCCGCATTCTAAGTCGAGGCAATCTGGCATGGCATATTTCGAGGGTTGAATTCTGCGACTTTCATTTAATGTTTGTTAATTTATTCATGCATTATTTGCGTGAGGTACATAATCCCAGATGAAATATGAAAACATCCATTTCCAGTCACAATGGAAACGGCTGTGTGAATATGGTGTTCTACATTAATAAATCGGACAACGACACGCGCTGTTTACATAATGAACATAATGATATTTGTTAATTTGATGTAAAACATACTGTAGAACACTTTGAAATAGCTGCCTGCAATTTTTGCGGATATGACTTATGGCATGAATTAACAGAATCTTAATTTAGCTAAAGTATCGACTATCTCATTGTGAGAATATACTTTATGTTAAATTAGCTGCACCTTGAATTAGCGAAATTACAGATTAGCTAAATTAGCTAAAAAGACATGTTTTACAGTATATGAAACACAAGCATTATTGTATGCGTAAAACCATCTGAATGAAATAATCACTAAGAACTAAACATACGCCGCACAATAACACTGGTTATCCCACTGACAGTTTTTTTGTTATTGTATCATTCATGTTATGTAGGCATTGATTGTATGCATAGTATGCGTGCGTGTACTAGATACTGAACTGGGTCAAATACTAACGATGGGCCATACATGCTGGATAACAAAGTAGATTTGAAGGCAACGTTGTAATATATGTCATTGGGAAAGATATGTTCCAATAGTACAGTAGCCGTACATTACCATGGTGTTCTATATTTAATGGAGCGAATGAATATTACATTACACCGAGACATATAAACTGTGAAACTCAATCAGTTCTTTACATTGCGTGCGATGAATAACGCCAGCTTTAATGAGTCCCGACTATTTTTAATAGGCTGTTGAATTGTTAATGGCGGAAAACAAATACAAGTGACCATTAACAAATGCTAGACTCGCCGCTTGATTGGTTTTCTGTATATCTTCATTAACTTCTTTATCTGCCTATTATACAACCTAAAACACTGGTTTTAAAGTGACCATGGCAACAATTGTGTGCGACCATGTTCATACATTAATTTTTCCACAATGATATTTGTGTTACATGTCATCTTCTATGTCCGGGTCACGTGATTAATTTGCACTTTTAGTCATATCACATTAACTTAGTGTATGGCTGCTAACATCTTTTTTTGATGCACACTTTAAAAACTAATTACAAAGTACAATTAAATAATATAACCCTTCTACCTGTTGAATATATAATAAATATATTACATGGCATCCTATAAATACCATATAAATATTTCAATTTTCAACTCAATTTTACATTGAGCAACAGCCGTCTTCGGCAAAATCAATTCACCCTTTTTTCATTTATTAGAAGACGGTATCTCGGCTGCATTCCATGTTATTGTCAATTAATATCTCAGTTCGAACAGTTGTCATGGAAAAGTTAGTCATTTGCTGAGATGGCATGCACAGAGGCGGACAATTATATAATTATTATGACCTTGAAACAACATTCATATAAACACACACAATGATTAGATTAATACTGGTGATATGGGTCAATCACTGTGTTATTAACATTCCATTACATTATTAGTATAATAATATGCATCGATTGAACTAAGCTAAACAACGAATGTTTTTGGCATATCTAACTCGGTTACGTTACTCCTGCCATTCACACCTATTATTAATATAATTCATTTTGATTACATCCGCCACCACTTTTGCAAATAACTCTCATCTGCTTTGCTTAGTTTCAGTGAACTTGTTAATTATATCCTGTTTAACTACTCAGTAAGTGCATTGTAACTGAAATTTCAATTTGATGTAAGTTCCTTTATATAAAGATCAAGTTCAGCTCAGACAAATTACAAATAACCCCGGTCTACTCTCATGAATCAAACAAAAATGCGCTAGCGACGTGTTTCAAGAACTAATGTGTTTATTTGTCAGTTTTCGACCAACTTGTGTTTATGATACGACCATCTGAAAGAAGTACGTGCCTCCTTATACGAGCGATAATTGTCGACAGTAATATAATATATAACCAATGTTAACTCGTTTCAGATAAACGCCACTAAAACTTATGAACTTTGATTTGTATCTTGAAAAGCAATGTCCTTGAATATTTCAGCTCTGCTTGGTGCCCGTTCATTAAGTGGTTGATAGCTAAAAGTAATCATCGCATATCTTATAAATGAATACCTTACAATCATTCACACCTTACAAATGCGCACGAATTAATCGAATGATTACATAACACCGCGGCCTAGACTGATAAAAAATACCCTTTCGATGTAATGAAATAATGCCCCTTACAATAACCATAGTAACAATAATTAACGTTTTGAGATTGTGTTATTAGGAGCTCCATCATTTTTTTCCGACGCACACTTTGCCAAATTGCCTGAAGCATGCCTGTAGCTTTGACAATGATATACATCTATCAGAATCTTATATATACGATTTCAAATGGCTCCGATAATGGACATGAATTAATTACACAGTTTACATGAATATTTCTGAATATTTTACATGGACTTTTCTAACGTGTTGTTTCTAGGAAACCTGTATTCAAGTTCCTCACGTTACGTTAGAGCACTCAGAAGACGTCTGTGGACTGAACATGCGCATTTAAAAAAATAAAACTAATACTCGTAGTATACTTTACCTTTTAGAAATGATATGTCATGCTGTCCATTAACCTTCTCCACCTTTGCCTGAAAAAACTGTAAATTTTACATTCCATCTATAATTACACTACCCATCTTACAACGTTGGTATTTTAATTAAACATTCATGTTGTATACTGTTGATAATGACGCATTCACATCTGCTTTGTTCTGTGGGAGATGTAATCGCAGCGTCTTTCAACAATATAATAAGTGCGAAATGACTGCAATTTAAATTGGCTTTGATGTTTCATTACAAACATAGGCCAAGTTAGTTATATCAAATGAATTCCGACACGGATTTTCTTCTATGCGCACTTCCTCTACTATAGCAACAAATATCTGAATAATTTTTGTGGCGAGTTCGTTTAGAAAGTGGATTGCGATAATTATTATGCTCATGTCATGGTATTTATATGCTTTAAATCGCTTATATCGGCTTTATCGTAATATACACGTTGCAATAATTGGTTCAACCAAGCCTATATTAAAGAAAATAAAAACTCATTGCTTTGAGGTTTTATTAAAAAAGGGACTAAGCTGTATGTAGTCGCATTGTTGCATAGTCTGTTTCATATACTTCTAAACGCACCGACACAAAAAAGAAACAATGAATTGGTACACATAGCGCAGTCAACCTATTACAAGGTACATATATAAATAGCATCCGAGTTAATGAGTTATTTGTATGTATATATTAATGAGGTTCTTAATATGCATCATTGTTATAGCTCACTGTGATTGCATTGTAACAAACATTGCCTCATCCTAGTAGCCACACATCATAGTAATTATCCCTGATTTAGTTTGGACTAAATTATTTATCTGCTCATGGTTGTGTAGCGTTCAGGTTCGATATATTTTTTTCCGATAAAAGAAGCAAATGACAATCTGCTGCCTATTATTACTGTTTCTTTTTTCTATAAATTATCAATGAGCGTGTATATTATACATATGTTCCTTCGGGTCACTGACTTAATGACCGCAAAGTATGCAACAATGTGTGATTGGCAGGTACTGTGTCTGGCAATTCTAAACGATGTGACAACTAATGGGTGTCTGTAATGCCCATGACGCTTTTGACATACGGTGAGCCATATGAAACTAGAGAAGTAGAAAAGGCCAGCCCCTGTCTTGGTTAAGTAGGCAGTGAGCCGTTGCGCCTAAATACAGTATTTGACATTTAGTTCAAATAGCATAAAGGCAAGGATAAACAATGCAAAATTGTTTTGCAAATTTTTTTTATTTTTAAAAATAACTTTCACGTAGATATAATTCTGTCTAACATGTGCCATATATTATTTAATAGATTAGTTCTCATCGCCTAACCTTTAGTAAGCTAATGTCTCGCCGCATTGACGACATTTAAGGAGTAATACCATACCATCCCAAGGTAAACTGACTTCTGAGAAAAAATGAATCAGTATACCGTTTAAATCTTTGTTTAAGCGTTTTTTGTTATTGTTGTTGCGTATATTTATTATTTTAATGGGGTTAAATTATTCCATAACTACCCTGCGTAGCTATGCACAGAAATATGGGTATTTAATTGACGGGGAGAATGCCCCTGGTGAGTCAGAATGCCATGTTGTCCAAATGTGATTTCTATGTAAATATGCGATCAGTCTACAACGTTAGAAACCAGTGCGCCACGGGCCGTGAAATGATTACGTGTACAAAATAACGATTGCAAGTAAAACAAATCGAGCGTTTTATTGCATATTGTTGCATCGCGTGCGTTGCATAATTCAAGCCGGGTCTGGAAGATTTTGTAGAGAACATTAGAGTCAATTTTATGTCATTGTACAAAGGGCTATGATGAAATCATAGTAAAATTTATATCACAGTTAGAGAATTGTACAAAACAAAACTAAAATGATAAATCAAACGTGTATGTAGTATTTTACTGTAAATTGATAATCTTTTGGTTTTTAAATTTAACCCCTAGTTGCGTAAATTTGCAATAGTTATATGAGTAAACTGACTCGCACGCAAACTAGTTATATATGTTGACGATGTCAGATACGGACAAAGGTGACAAAAAATATGAATTACTACGGAAAGAAAAATTAAAAACAAAGCCGAAAATAAAAATAACCGGGCACTTGTATAGCTGTGGGTAATAACATAGTATACACCAAAACTGAAAGTTCTTTGTGCTCATCAATATTATAATTTATCCTACTACATTAATGGAATAGCAAACTTTACTCAAGAAAGGGGTCATCGTCGTTCAATTGAAGACTATGATGATGTTAACAAATGGGTATATGAGGATTTTTACATTACCCTGCATAACCCTTTTGATAAAATGAATATGATTAATGTCAGTATTATTTAGAGAATAATGGCGATGTACGACCGAGACAACAATGAATAACCCGCAGTGAAGTGCAACTAACATCACTATGATAGCCGTGTTTTTTTAAATAATAATGAATCCTCGACAACGCCATTTTAGATGATGAGACGGATTTCTGTGAGGTAAAACCCAACACATTTCCAGACCCTTCTTCGATTTCAATATAGCAGCGTGGGGAATTCATTATTGTATCATGTGATAATGTAAATCTATAACATCATAAAACCCTGTATTGTGGTCGTGGTGATTTATAACACGCAATAATGAACAGTGTAGACCCTTTACCAACAGAACAGAAATAGAAAAATAATAGTCGTTATTTTAAGTAGGCGTAAAACGTACACGGGAAAACGACAAGGGGAAACGCGTTCATATATAATTGTAAGAAAACGGATTTGATCAAGTAGTATTTATAACCCCAAACTCTGCCCGTTCAATGGAAATAAAACATTTGGAGTCCTAGAGTTAGTTTCAAATCAGCGGAAGCAGTTGTGATTGGCAAGAAGAGGCATCGGTAACGGATAGTACCCATGAGTCTCTGTCTGTATTATATAATCGCGTCCGAGTAGTATCGTCTCTACGGTTAAGCACCGAGCGTTTTATGAATGTTTTATATGAAAACAGTTATTATCTAAGTAACATTTACTGATGTATTTTATGTATCATTACCTCACTCTGTAGAATCAAATAAAACACAAATACATAAAACATACATACAACACCCACGCCAAGAAATGGTTGTTGTTTTTTTCCTTCAATTTGTTGGTGACGTATGTTACCCAAAAGTGCTGTGAATATGCAGTAGGTTTCCTTTCCGTTTACTTCTTACATTTACTTCGTTATCCGAGAATAGCCACTGATTCGTGACTAATCATCGAATAGCCCCACGTGCTTTTAACTGACACTTGTGAGGTGTGTCATTTTTGTGGTATGTAAACATACAACTGATACATTTGAAACGTGAAGCGTTCATTAGAAATCGTCTTAAATCGTGCAGTCACGTACGGCTTTGCCGAGCGGCCCACTTTACTGGATTGTGTAGCCGTAGAAATGAGGCTTTATTCACACAACACCATTATTTCTGAATTATCGACACAACAATCAGCACAGTATTACTCTACATAGTATAACTTAACATAGAGGGTATCATTTTCCACATAGTATTAGTCTTCTATATACCTTGTAGGCAAACTATCTCAGTGGGTTCCTACTGGTAAGTGAGCCAGTATATACAAATTATATGCTACCTATTAACTGCTTGTGTGTTATCTCATAGCAACAACCAATTTATAAATATATATTCACATGCCTTTGACCTATACACCATGTTCGCAACTATTTGGCCATACTTGCGGAATACATCATAGTTAGAATAAATACGTTGAATACTATATTATTAAGAAATGAACATTTTTTTCCGTAAAAGAGCTGGATTAATTTGCGCTCTAATATCACTTGATCCTAGAACACTTTGAGTTCAAGTGACTTTTCCTGAATGTGTCAGAATCAGTTCATACCGTTGACTAAAAAAAATCTTTAACAGACAAGGTGTTTTCAAAGTGCAAAGGGTTAATAGTTTGTATTGTGTTGATAAATTTACCTCACATGGTGAACATGAAAGAGCAGGTGGTGTTGTAATGAGGCATATAATCACGTTTTCAATAGAAGCAGATGATATGACAGTAGTTTGTCATTTAGTCCATTGAAAAATGTTATAATTGGAAACATTGAATTTCAGTACGATGAGTGTCTATCTGTTTAAGGAACAGTACTAATATTATAATCCCAATAGGTAGCAGTGTTACATTACAATCAATTCAATCAATTAAATGCAGGTCATATCAGGGACTTTCAAATTGTTTGATTGTTATTGGCCTAAACACATTTAAGAAAATCGAAATAATTTTATCTGACCCGGACACCACATACGAACAGTATTAGTATTTATTGTCACATTGGTGCCTATAATTCAGGCAATAATTATTTTGTCAATTGAATGCGGTTGGTTAAACGTGTTGATGTGAAGGTGCATTTATAAAATATGATTATACTGGGTTGGGTCACGTTTGCTATTATTTCTTTATTCGAAAGTGGGTGAAAGGTTGTATGTCAATTACGAGTAGTATTTGAATACAACTTATCTGAAATGAGCACGTCTTATAACAGTTTTTCTCTTCATTTAAAATACCCGATACATTGTTATACATATCACTAAATGCATTATTGGGTTGTAATATTTACACTATATACACATATAGAAACGACCTTCATTAAAAACGTACAAGTTGTTCTCAATGAACGAAATGTAAATGACAATAAGGCAACAATCAACCATTAGAATTAATTACCTATTATAAGTCTGCATAGGGCCTCACCTAATACATATTTACAAAAGACGCCCTTATTATCATTTTCCATTGCCAGTTCATGAGTATTAGACAAAACGTTCACTAAATATATGGTATGTCACGTACACACTCGTATTTAAATAGCACATTGGGATAGATCAGTTGTCACAGTATAAACTACATTAGGTTCACCATATTATGTTAGCTTGTTAAATTTTCATTTCTTCTAGGTTCATGTAAATGATATATTCACTAAATATAGTGTATTAATCATATTTTAAGTCATTATATATGTAAGTAAACCTATGGCCTTAATCTTTGTTTTGAATTTAAATTATATTTATAGTAATCCATGTCTCACATGAATGTGTAAATCGAACAGCTAGTAATTGAACCTAATTAGTCACCATTAATTGTTTTTAGATCAGCTATATTATTATATACAGAGCAAGCGTGTATTGGTATATACCATACTTTCAATATTCCATTACGCCACTGCTAATGGTTATCTCAATACCTTATCTCAGTAAAGCCAAAAAGGTTATGTATTGCATTGCAATTCTTTACAACTAGTAATTCGAGCTGATGTACCCATATCTTTATATTCCTTTTCAGCAATCGCAGATGCATACATAATCTACTGTGCATTCATTTGCAGTACAATAAAATGTCACTGGGTAGAAATACAATTTTCTTTATTCTTGTCCCAAATTCCTCGTTACATTCTCCAGATATAAAATGTAGTTGTCATGCCTACTAAAAATCTGATGTAAGCACAAGCAAATAAATAAGTTCGTTGACAGCGAAAGATCATTGTATATATATTGTATAAAGATATTGTATTGGATTAATGATAACATATTCCGTTCTGCTCGACTTCATCACGTATTTTTTTTCTTGGCACGAGCGAAACGGAAGTAAGATAAATTGTGTGCATGGATCGCATGTATTTATATAACAAATTATTATGAAAAGTGCTACGGTACAATAATGATAATCAAATAGTCCACGGATGTTACTGATTACTTCAGTACAAACCCCATCATCCTGTTATCCATGATATGTTTGCTTTGACTGTTTGACCGTATTCCCCCTGCATGAATACTCAATGCTGCAGGGAATTTCTGAATTCCCGAAGAGGCACGAAGAATGTGATGTCGTTTGTTCGTAATGTGTTAGCACATGTTTTAGCACAATACACACACTGCTATGAATATATAGCTAGGTATACGTTTTGTAATGCCGTACTGCGGTATTACGTAATAAAATGTGAGTTTTGTAGTTACCTCACACGAGTTTTCTATTAAAATGTATGGAAAAAGTGCGTAGCTGTTACAAAACTGGCTGGAATTAATACAAAACGCATAAATAGATAACGAATAATGGATTTCAATTCGTTCTAAACATAGAATCATACCAGCCTTTGGTTCCCCGGGAGTTAAAATAATTACAATTGTATAAATGGTGGGGGGTGGACACTCGCCTGAACATGGATATGCTTGAGTTAAGCGATCTTGAACCTTGTTCCGTTTTTGTGTCCTGTACATACAAATGTTTTACAACGTGACACCATGTTACCTTGCTTGGCACTAAATCGATTCTATACCCATGACACAGTTCTGCGTAATATATACGCTCACCACCACCACAACACACACAGTCTTCATGGTAAAAACGATGTAAGATATAATTCACAATGTGAAGCCAAATTATGTTTGTTCATGGTTACATCTTTATTCTTATCATATAACAAATGGTTCAAACCAGATTTAGATTGACAGTAAAAACAGTAAAATTGTAATTAAATCGTCGTAATATTAGTTTTTTAAATTACTGATCGTGTTATCACACGCCCATGTAACCATGGTAAACATCAATCAGTTATCATAACGCTTGTGCATATGTCAGACACATAGAGTCGGACACACGGTTAGAACTTAAGAAGACAATACAGACAGATTTACAGTGAGTTACATAAGGAAAAACGGAAATAACGGGCAGTCTGAGCAAAGAACTACATTATAAAATTCATGGAGTTCTTAGTTAGTTGAGTAGTTTTGCATGCAGAACTGTGTGTGCTGAAACTAATATCATGTGCGACTGTAACTCGACGAAACTGAGAATATATCAAGGGACTGGATTATGTGTGAAAGTGATTATGTTCACTTGCTTGAATATTCCTGCTACTGTGCTATGACTGTAATGCCTCACATTTGACACCTTTAGGCAATAGTAGAATATAAATGGAAGATTAATATCCTCTCAATTCTAAGAACTCGCTTATATGGGTCAGTAAATTTCAACTTTGACATTCATGACATTACAGGCGGGGAAAGACAGAGATTGATGTATGGAGAGTAGTAGCAAATATGTTTGACCTCTCGTCAAATGCCAGTAGTCTAAGCGTACACCCATGGTGACTGTCCCACAGGTAGTGTCATTATTTGACCCTTAAACGCAACCGACCAAATATCTCCTCAAGACGAGTGTTCTTGTTCACCTGGTCTGGTTTCCTGGCAAAGAATCGAAACAACTTCTTTCATTATATCATCGCTCTCAAAGATCGTGACTAGCGAGGGCCGAGGGAATTGCTGTTTTGCTCGGTCAGGGCTTTGCACAGTTATTAATATCGAACACGTGACATCACGACAGACACTAGGCAGAGGTTTATTTGTGATAGCATATAGCCTGATCCCCCATGACGCATTTCTGGGATGGGGGTGGGGGTAAAACATACGAGTATCCGAGCGTTCAAATTACATGCGGAGATGGTTTTCCCTTAACCCCATATTCATCAGATGATTGGCTAATTCACTGTCAGTTCATTCACTTAAGTGACGCCTATATATAGGTCTAGTTCCCAAGTTAATCAGCTACTCTCAGGTAAAATGCTAAAAATATTATCTAGTTTTTAATCAACACCATCATTATTATCAGGTTTGGAACCTATTAATTCATACACCATCTTTACTCTTATGTCTTAGTGTAGAATGGACAGTTGGAATAGCCATGATTAACTTTATTACTACTACTATGCTCGACATGGACATGGAATAATTATTTAATTTAATGCGTGAATGTTGTATTATTTATTAGGAACACCAAAACTCTTTTCTGAATGTTTTAAATTGTTATAACATTTTTTACATTTCATGTATATACACGTAAATAAGTTTAAGTTTTTTGTTTTGTTCAAATCTAAATTGCCGGCTCCACACATATTCCTGGGTAATCGGCTTCTGACCCATCCATTATTGAAGATTCGGTTGGCGATTCCACTCTCTGATTTAAACACCCTAAATAGACAAATATATAATTGTATTGCGCATGCCGAAGTAGTCTTTGTAACAGCGCATTTTTACAGGCTACAAGCTGTTCAAACCTGTTATACTGCTCTTTTCTTTAGATATGAATAATAGTTGAACTGTGGCTATTTTTGATGGGCTGCAACAATCAACGTAATAATTATAAATGTAATCCAATGTGGCTACCTTTTGGCAACAGACAATGCACAGTGAACCGTAACTTAAATATGATACACATTTGAAAGTGTAAGGAACTACTAGGTTGTATTACTAACCAATGGTCGCTAAATGTCAACATACGATTTTAAATTGAGGTAGCCATTTTGAAAAACAAGAATACTAGGAAATGTTTCTAAATGGTGCTATTTGACTTAAATTTCAATCAAAAAATGCAGAGAAACATGTATGTAGATAAATTTAAAATAACTTAATGCACACCATAAATGTAAAAATCGGTGGAACAAATTAAAATTGCCCTTACCCAACTTGATTTATGCACATCGAGTCATTTCACTTTGAGAGTTAAAACCAACGACCCACGTTACAGTACATTTTGTATGTTTTCGAAGGTTACCATGGACACTCATTGATTACCACAAAGCTACATTTATGACACGTATATAATGGATTTATATAAAATGTAGGTAATAATACACTTTCCATTTATAGTCAAATTACCCCACTCCCCTCAAATGGTACCAATGATTTATTTTAGGAATTCTGACTCGTAGAAACGGCAAAGTATGGTTTCTGGGGTTTTGTCCGTTGGATAGAATTATTCATCGATCCTACTGCCGATTTTGTAAATGTGTCTAAACCAATGAATCTATGGATTATTATTTTAGTGAATGGTACCACTAGTTACGCCAATTAAAAAATAGAATGGCAGCAATACTATTGCACGTGTAAGAATGACATTTATATAGAGTATGCGTTTTGTTACATTTCATGTAATATTTAATCACAATTAAAACGAATCTCTCACAACATGATGCATCTCGAGGGATTTTACTTTAAAATTGTCTGTTTCTGTGGTTTTATAAACCTCATTATTTCTCACAATTAAACAGTCTGAGACGAGAGTCTGAATAGCATTCTTCGTGTAATAATTTAATGGCATTCTTTGTTATTGTAACATTGCATATCACCGCATGCAGTGGTTTTATGTAACTGTGTTTCCACGCAAACACTTAGGTACACGTTTAATTATAACTAACGACGTAATGTAACATCTAGATTTCAGACTCGCCGCGCGGTACTCCTATATTTTACTGAAATTACCTCTAATTTAACAGCAACACCCATTGAACAATACATTTTAATAGTTTGTATTGTGCAAGAGAAATTTTACCGTAGAAATGTTTGACTAATAATATGTCTTACCTTATTAATCTTGGGGTGTATTTGTCTTTCATAAGTACACAGTCCCAAAACATTTGTCTATATTGTATTTACGTGGAAAAATAATTGTGCATGTCATCAGGGACATCCCCGTTACCTGCAAAATCTTGCGTAATTCGCAAATATCTTTGAACTTGTCTTCAGCTTAGTGTCGAAACCTTGTTCCTCATCCATTATTGTAAAGGGTTTAGTTGACTGGACTGGACACTGGTGTTGTGTTTGACAAATATCTTGGTGGGTTTTGTTGCGTGGCCAGCTCAAATACCATAGAATGATGTTCAGTTATTCACACTATGTGTATATGTATGTCACAAAATATTAGACCTATTTTATTAATAAGCACGATAATTGCTTTGCTCATCGTTCAACAGTATTGGATAGGTGAAACTAACATTCCCAACCGTTGACCTGTTAACAATGATCATGTGTGCCAATTTACATGTCAAAAACGCAAAACAAGTGACTGATAATATTATTGTCAAATCATTAAAAGAAATACATATAGATCCCATGGTATACATGAAGTAGTGTAAAGTGTAAACAAATGAGCACATCCGGCTCTACATGTGAGTCATATTAGATTGTTTTGCTGGAAATCTGAGATCTACATCATATAGGTGATATAATTGCCCTTTGCGATCATCTTTGTAATAGTGTTTTTAACTATAAGCTTATTATCATTTGTCATATTGTCTGGCCTGAACTAGCTCGGGGGCAAATATTAGACACATATATATGTCAGAAGCACATTCTGTAGTCCCTTTTATCTCATCTATATCATTGGAATATAAAACAAATTTTAGAGTGTCTGAATTTAAAAAGTTGCTTTGTGCCATATTTTGAATAATATTTTTATATTAAGCTTCATACGAATAAAAAATAGAATAAGTCAACTGCACGGGAGCACAATTTGTCCCCAATTCCGACACTTTTTTAATATTTTCACATCAGTTTTCTTCTTTAAAAAGTAGGCGGAATCGTAACCAACCACTATTCTTTTTAGTTGCTTGATTGTCAATGTTAATGTGTAATGGTGTGATACAGACTGTACTTGATATAAAATGTTTAAAAATTCAATTGCCTTTAGAAGCAGTGTTCTTGAATGAGGTCGTCGTATATCATAGTTATTACTTAGGTCGACCCCAAATAAACAAATCTCTGTTGCTCGCTACGTTGACGATCTTATTTTTCAAATTATAAACAGTTATCATAACTTCTCCTGTGCTTATCTAATGCTCTTGTCAAGAGGCAACAACTCTAGCTTCTCCTGGATAATTTAGTAATGTCACTGTGTGACAAGACTTGATACTTCACTGATTGTGACCTCTGTCAACTCAAAGGCTAGTGATTAACAACGTGTTTCACCTGCACTTGACTGGGTGACGTTTTTTGGACTGATGCTGCCTCATCGAGTATTAATACAGTTCAGCAAAAGTAATGAAAAGGACATGGTGTCGTCTAACTATTTTAGATGTGCGCGAACTAAGTGACTACATCCGGTTAGGAGCATTCTTTTATATCAATCATTATGTATTGTGACAATAAATACATACAATCAATTTCTAAAATATAATAAGTGCTTGCACAATTAATTAGATTTAATAAATCCGTAAACAAACACAATATTAACCTTCTATTTCCATCCTGTTTACGTGCACAGGTATATTCTTATAAAAACTAATGATATGTGTCTTATAATATTAGAATAGGTACATAATGTAGTACTAGTATAATGAGTAGATGAATGTACTAATCATTCCTATTTATTGAAAAAAAATAGTTCACCTTTACATGTTGCATGATGCCACATGACATTATAAAATTTAAGAAATTAAGAAATTACATCGTACAACAAATTTGGATTGCATTTGCAAATTCCAAAAAATGTTTCAAATATCTATGATTTTGAACTATTTACAATTGTTTTGCAACACCACCCCCCCCCCTCATCCACCAACTAGAATATAAAGTGTGATTGTCTTTATATATATAATTTCCTAATTGATTTGTAAAATACATATAAAATGAAATTCCAATTTTAGATATTGCTGTATGATTTGGCTAACCATATCTGAACAAATTAAACTCATAGTTGCTGTCGACATAGGAAGTTGTGGCGCGTATCGCGTGGACGGGTTTCATGTTCTCTGCACGTAATAAGCTCGGTTATTAAGCATCCTTTTTGGGGGATGCCCGGTGGCCGAGGGGAAGACGTGTAGTGGCGTGAAGCTAGGCGATTAGGTGCCGTACGCGAGCGCCGGTTCGAATCACGCACGCAGTACGTATTTACTATAATTAGACATAGTCTTTACCTTGCCGTTTATTCGGTGTTATTTGCTTTCTGAACAAATTAGTTACGGTACACGTGTTAAATTATTATATTTATTAAGTATGCAAATGATAAACATAAGCATATACACAAGTAAATTCTGAGTGTATGAACTAATATGCGCAAGAAACGATACATACAAGACATTATGTAGTAGAAACTAGATAGCATATAGTTGAATTTTGTCTTCACCGAATAATTTAAATTTAATATTACCATACACTTGGAAAATACACATTGAGACCATTCAAATGATATTTACGTATCATAGCCACAAATGTGTCCACTGTCCCACGAAGCATCGCTCATATGCGCTACATAAAAATCGAAAATCATCAATATACATTGTACGTGGAAACATTTCGAATGTTAGATGCTAATACACGTGATCGCACATAACACATATCATTTTACCTAAATTGTGCCTGTCAATGGAACTGGAAATGAAAATTCCTGATCTGTATATCACATATTTCACACAGACATACGTCGGTTCAGAGTACTAATACAATAAAGTACTAAGTCTGTTATTTACTTACATGTGTATATTGTTGCTTATAAATACATACTATATGATATTTTTTGAAAACAATTCCAATAAGTGTTTAGTTTAGTTTTTTTTTAATTTTTGTATGGGGCAAATATCATATCGAATGATTCGGTGTTCGGTTGTACACTAGACTTTATTTTACTAGTATTGTAGCGGTTGATAACTTATAGTTGATACTTGTTTACTTACTAGTTGTAACGTTGCAGCGAGTCGTCAAAGACGGTAAATCTACGTGAGTAATGTTCTACTGTCCGTGTGTAATTACAATAGAAGCGTCTTCCATAACCTACTGATAACATGTGTAATCACTGCGTTTCAGTAACTTTGTCGACACTTTCATTTATACATTATATATAGGCGAGTACTTAGAAGTTGAGAAGGATTTTCAACTGCTTCGCAGGTGGGATTAAAAAGTGCGAATTTTCCCCTAGGCTATGACAATCCCAAACGGATCAACGTGTCGAGTGGTAACACATCGTCAACAGGTAATCTCTTTCAGTCGACAAACCGTCGCCTTTGTATCCCTGAAGTACTAGTATTCCTAAAAGATTGCACAAGCATTGAATCGAATCGTGTATTTTTTTGACGGAGAAGTAAATGTTAATGGAAAGATTCTCGATGTATTTAAATTTGACTTACAATAAATAAATATATGCAAGAGGTTTAAAAATCGCACCATCTATTACCATTTGTTCTATATTATGCTTTTGTGTGTTTTCTCAGTAGAATAAGAATTTGAATTATCCACTAAGTAAATCTTTTCTCTTGAAAATGATGCAATAACAGTACAAAACCAGGGCGAGGTCATGCAACGACCCCTTTTAGGAAAACGTGTACTGTACTTTTTTGTGGTTATAGTACGATTTCACATGTTGTCAATATACATAATTTGCATTCCCTGCTACTATATTCAAAATAACGCACACACTAGTACTGGTGTTGGTGGAGTTTAGTATTGTGATTGACCAAAATAAGTATGGTCGAAAGACATAAAATCAAGTTTTGTAGGTTTTAAATTATTAAAACAATTATATCAATTATATACTTAACAATATAATATAGTATTATACTTTATAACCCTATCAGCCAATCAGATTCACTCACTTGACAGTCAGTAAATATCACTATTAACATTTCAATTTTGAACGACGTCATATCAGCTACTGCACTTTGTAGACGTTATGATTAGTCTCACGATTGAGTTTTTTTTTTTGGTATTTTGTCAATGTATCACCATCACAACTGCTCACCACGGTATCGGGCATTACTTAGGCCATGTAATACATTATTTAGACCGTGTCGTGTTCAATATATTATGAATACATGTAACCGGAAGATATTCATCGAACAACAAAACAACAAAATTACATTCGTGACTAGCGCAGAAAACTAAATTTCACAAGGTGTTTCGGGATGTTTAACGTCGTCAAGCAACTCTTAGTGCTTCTATTTAAACCATCGAAATAATTTTATGAAAGCTTCCATAATGTCTGACGGTCATTCGTAGTTTATTAATACGTGCTAAAATCATGAAAGTGAAATAAAATTGGAAGGGAAATTATACACAAACAAACGAATCATGCATATTGTTATAAAATAACATTTCACTATAATCTTATTTGCTATGTTAGCTTATAAGGTAAACCCACTTTACGAGAAGCATGTGCAAAGCTCTCGCTGATCTGACTGCGTATAGTTCTTATCTCTCTCGTTGTAGTTTGAATTGTTACACAACTACCAGTTAGATAGTGTAGTGTAGTGTAGTGTAGTGTAGTGTAGTGTAGTGTAGTGTAGTGTAGTGTAGTGTAGTGTAGTGTAGTGTAGTGTACTGTAGTGTAGTCTAGTGTAGTGCAGTGCAGTGCGGTGCGGTGCAGTGCAGTGCAGTGTGGTGTAATGTAGTGCAGTGTAGTGTAATGTAGTGTTATGTAGTGTAGTGTAGTGTAGTGTAGTGTAGTGTAGTGTAGTGTAGTGTTGTGTAGTGTTGTGTTGTGTTGTGTAGTGTACTGTTTAGTACAGTACAGTGCGGTGTAGTGTAGTGTAGTGTAGTGTAGTGTAGTGTAGTGTAGTGTAGTGTAGTGTAGTGTAGTGTAGTGCAGTGCAGTGCAGTGCAGTGCAGTGCAGTGCAGTGTAGTGTAGTGTAGTGTAGTGTAGTGTAGTGTAGTGTAGTGTAGTGTAGTGAAGTACAGTACAGTGCAGTGTAGTATAGTGCAGTACAGTGCAGTGTAGTGTAGTGTAGTGTAGTGTAGTGTAGTGTAGTGTAGTGTAGTGTAGTGTAATGTAGTGTAGTGTAGTGTAGTGTAGTGTAGTGTAGTGTAGTGTAGTGTAGTGTAGTGTAGTGTAGTGTAGTGTAGTGTAGTGTAGTGTAGTGTAGTGTAGTGTAGTGTAGTAAGGTGCGGTGCAGTGCAGTGCAGTGTAGTGCAGTGTAGTTTAGTGTAGTGTAGTTTAGTGTAGTGTAGTGCAGTGCAGTGCAGTGCAGTATAGTATAGTGTAGTGTAATGTAATGTAGTGTAATGTAATGTAATGTAATTAATGTAATGTAGTGTAATATAGTGTAATATAGTGTAGTGTCTGTAATGTCTGTAATATGAATTATACGAATTGAATTCTATGACAATGACAATGAGTTTTAAACCTGACGGTTATTATCATTAGTGTACTCAATACTTCAGAAGACTCATTATATATGTTATTAATATTATTAGACTATTGTTCCTTCATACCAATTATACGTACAGCTAATTACAGCTAATTATCCTGAGATTTGTATACCGCACCTGTGTTAATATTGTTTTAATGGGTGTAATAAGGCATATAATCATAGAACACGGTTTTTCGTGTATTTCTGTATTCGTTTCATGGTAATGGGCTATCTACTTCTTATCCCAGATTAGAACGTTCGTTGTTACAAATGTTTACTAACGTTATGCATCTAATTAAAATAACGTGATTTGTTTGCTTACCGTATTTTGCAGTACCCACAACACAAAGCCTTAAAAATCTGTATAAATGCATCTGTCGTTTTGAGAAAAAACGCGAAGATGTTTCACTACAAAGATTGGTATACATTACACAGAGTGAATTACACTTGTTATGTTAGAATTGTAAACTTCCCACAGATGTGTTTTTGGGCATGTTATTTTCACTGTTTTCAGTATATGAAATCAACTTGTACGTACAACTTGTATAATTTGACATTGAATAATTACCTCATTGTACACTCTTATTTATTATTAATAAAAAAAATTTATTATGTTTTAATGTCATATGGAGCACTGTGTGTGTCGACGTTAGAAGAGACTCAAATATAATACTGCATGGTTAACTGACTGATTAATGTGAGAATTAATTAATTTCAGAAGTACATATTATTAAATGTATAACATTGAACGAACAGCATATGGCAATGTAACACAATTTTACACAAACTAAACGAGATTAACGACTGGTTGTGTAAGGTTGTTCCATTTTCAGTGGTTGGACGAAATAAGTTCTTTCATCACAGAGACGCTCATTCGGAATCTCGCAGTGCTAATCGGCCGCTCTGTATACGCTGGTTAAAATACAACAGGCGGTTGCCGGAGTGTATACTTCATGTAATTAGTTTTTATGTCGTCTCTAATATGCTGTGTGATGTGAGTGCCGATCAACGCCCATGTTTGTGAGGCGCGTATGCCAGTATGCTCATTATTATAATTAGCAGATATATGCGTAGGCTCGAGTTATAGTGACAAATCTCAGGTTGAACTGCTGACTGCGACGTCCATCACTCCCGGAGAACTATCATCAAATCCGTAAAGGTAGGAAATCAGATATTATACACTGATTTTAGTAGAGTATTCTCATTGATCGTATGCTCAGTTAGATCAAACGACGTGAAATATACGTGTCTGCGATTGCACGCAAATGGGACACGTTATACAGTACCTTTATTATGTCGGAATGTTTTTCTGGCAATCACAACTGACTGACTGTATTAGTGCACGGTAATGTAGTGAAAACGTCCACAAAATTGTTTACACAAGTATTTTGCGAGGTTGTGATAGGTATCGTGTCGTACAAATGCATGATCGCGGGACACGTGTTAACCTCTCGCCATATAATATTTCATACGGTTCAGTAATAAGTACATGAACCATTGAGCTCTTTGCTGCCATGGATACATAGTTACGTGCATATCACGCACAGACGGACTGATGTACCCATGTATATACATGATCCACACAAACGAGTCGCCGTTATCGTTCCTATTTATATTAAATCGACTATATTGTCGTTCCCTATATTGGCCTGTTAACTATTATTGAGTATTGCCTGCCCTGGGGGGGGGGTTAAATTCACAGGCGTCGGCCGCTCAAACTCAAGACATCGACCTCGTTCTAGAGAGATGTTGGTCTGGAAAAAAAGGGACGACACAAATTATTCTTGAGGGCCAAAAATGATTTTTTTTTTTTAAAAAACATGTACTTTTTAGTCGAAAAAGTCTGTTTTCTGGTGTCATTTCCCAAATTATTTTTAAATGTTTGTTCTAAATCTACCTATTTTTCAGATTTTTAGAAATCAGACCCATGTTTCCCAATTTTCGGTCACATCACGTATACATTTCACATGTTGGCAATGCTTTTTTAACTGCTTCAAAAAATCGGGTAGAAACAAATCTCCGAAATCCCTAAGAATTCTAATTTGTTCCTGCCACCTGTTACCGCTTAATAATCTGCAAATATGGGACACTACGACGATTCATTGTTGGGTAATCAAATTGTTTGCGCTGGGTGTTAAAATGAATTATTAAACATCAGAAAAGAACTTCAAAGGTATTGTGTTGGAGTCTTTTGTGTTGAAAAGACCACTTGTGCAATTCATAAAAACAGCATACAAATTATTGAAAATGTCAAATCTTCTATCATATATGTAATATCGCTATTCTATCAGGCGTTGCTTACTAGAAAATAGTTCACATTAAATAACTTCCGGGTTAGAATTGAATAAAACCATGAAGACCACAGGCTCAATTGCATTCACATTCCGATTCGCATGTTTGAAAGCAAATAAAAAACAGCGTGTCTCTGGTTCAAGAGTCCCCCAATTCTAGGCAGCCATATCGCAATATCTTTGATATCGTACTGTATCGCAATGTGTTTTGTTGATGTTTTAATTGTTTTTACTCAAATCGCTCACACGGCTTTTCCGGTTCATCAAAACGCAATATACCAGTAATAGGTGAACAAACAAACCGACAGTTTTCAGAAAATTGTACAATATGATATTTCCTTCTGGTGTTATTTTTAGGAGAAAATGCGAGACAAAAAAAGAAATAGTGTGCGAGCACGTATTTGCTCATTAATTGTAGTTGATTTGAAAAGTGTTTGACATTTCTTCAACCATGGCAACGCTATACAAGGCAAGCTGAAATCGTTATAGTTAGACTTCATATACGAAGTAGAAGAAGCCACGCCAATTTAATCTTGCAATTGCAACATTGTTATCTAACTAGACAAATGCTCCCACATGGATGTTCTGAAGTAGTTCATCAGCCCTGCAGCATGCTATTGAAACCCTTGTGGATTTGTGTTTAGATAAATACAATTATTTCCAATATGACTCATGGATTACCCTATAATCTCGGATTAATTCAGTTTGCGTGACGTTAAGAGACTTGTATCATGAGATTATATATTTATTGTGTACCTTTGAAATAATCCCACTTTAATTTATCGGCTTTGACTGTCTGTCGCATTGATACGTTCTAAGTATGTCGACATTTCCCCCATTATGGGACATGGATTCCTTAACGAGTTCCGTATGAAATAAATACTCCCCCATTTGTAATTTGCATGTTTAATAACGTCTACTGCCCTGAAATGTTCAGTATTTTACTGCCCAATATGTTAATGAGTTTATTATTCTGAATTATTGATTATTAATATGAAAAAAACTAATCTCCGTAAATGCAAAAAACGTCAGATAAAGTGTCAAATTAATCGCTATGTAATGTTTCTGATTTGCCTATAATTTGAATATCGTTGTGAAAATGAATCAAAATTGTATTTAGTATATCATATTTATTTTTCTATTCTACTGTACTTGCACATATATCTTTTTATATCATGAGCGACATAATTGATATTTAATAAATGTATGTTTACATTTATAATTGAGTCCAAACTGTGAACAATGCGATTGTCAAATAAACAACTTTTCAAGTTATAATCAGATATGTGGTAAATAGTAAATTTCTATTCTGTCATTTGTGATATAAAAATATAATATATGAGAGTGCAGAAGTAAACAAAATGCAGAATAAAATATTGATACAATTTCATAACAAATATAGCAATATATACGCTAAATAATTTGACTTTGACTCTTTACTTCAAAATATTAAATGTTCCATAGTTACAAATGACGTCATTATTACATAGAGCTGTGGAATACTAAGGCCAACCACAACGACCACACCATGACTAAATTCATCTCGAGTATAGACTTTTTCTGTCATATATCTAAAAAAAATGTTGACACTGGGATGAAACTAAATTAATATTCATTTTTTATGTTGGCTTATATTCTAATCACTTTTTCAATAAAATTATAAACTCATTGTTAATTACAGAACGTAAATACGTGAGACAAAACATGCAGAATAACGATGGCAGGGCTGGACGGTTTTAGATGACAATTCATTTATTTGAAATCTCCATGGCGCTATACCCGTTTATGTAAATCTTTATTGATTGTTTTTAACATTACATTGTTTTATCATTTTACTAATTAGTGTGACCCTATTTGTCTCATACGCCAACAAATAGAAAGCATATCACATCTGAAATATTATATAATTATAGTATCAACAGCATCAAGACTGGTCTAAAGTTTCATGCACGTGTATTATCCACAGTGTCTATGACCAACAAGTATCACAGTCATTATCCAGTACTTGGTAAGATACTTTGTGATAAACAAACTTCCAGTGAATCAACAATTCGTTTGTGCCAGCTGTAACCGTTCGATATTATGCAAAGATGGAATACTGTGGAGGTACATTGGTGGGTCTTCAAATTGTATGCCAGAAAAGTGAATGAAATATTTGAATAGTAAATGTAATATCGCTTGATAAATACTGTCTAGTCTATCAAGCGTTTCACTATTCCGCTCATGAAAACTCATCATGTCAATAATAAGTGATAACAAATCTTTTAAGATAGTCGTATAATATTACTTTCTGACGTTATTTTTTTAGAAAATGCGCAACACACACAAAAAAATAACTAAATAAATGACCGCATCAGGTCACACAATATTACGTCACTTGTTACCAAGAAAAAAACACTTTTTAACATTAAAGCGGACTTATAGCTATGCAGTGTTTCTCGTGCTAACGTGATTTAATGGATGTTTTCAATGCCAGGTCTATCAGATAAATCATGTTTTTAACTTAGCTTATGTTCATCAAATAAAGTGACGGGGGAATCATTAAAGAAGCAACATCTTTTGAATTGTCCTCAGGTAAATTAATGACATCTCTCCATTGGCATTCCTCAACTCAGCTCTTAATGGAAAATGCAGGGACGCAAGATTCATCTGCGTCTATTGCTTTAGAAATCAGTGTCACGAATGATCCCAGATGGGACTAAGTTTAATATAGGGCAGACTAGAGCATGATGTATGTCGTGAATGATGAGTCGGGATTACCATATGTAGTACTCGACATCCAGTCATTTGAGATATTAGTAGATAAGTTAGCGATAAACCAGTAAATATCAATATGAGTTTAATATAGGTATACGTTCAATATAAATACAAGGAAATTTAAAACACTCATGCAAAACATGATATTTTATCATGATCACGCCAAAACGCATTGCTGAAAATAGACGCGCACCACACTACTCCCAGTGACCTACCCCCTCCAAAAAATCAGCTCCAAACAGTTTCTAATGAACGTGCCCTTGCAGAGACTAAATATGTCAGCCGAATGACATATACATATATAGCCTGGTATTCATGGCCAGTATAAATTAAGTTTTCCCTTCGGGACAATTTACATATCCAGCAGCATTGAGAAATATCTGAGTGGAAATCATATAAGTACAGTCAAATTACGGATATATAAACACACACACGATTCGAACTCTCTGATATAAAACGCCAATGCTGCCTCATATTGCTGTCTAACTTTATATTACTAGTATGAAAATTATATTGTGATGTAACTTTATTATATTGTTTGTAACGCCATTATAGTATATGGCTACATCAGTATACAATATGCTTACATCATACTATATGCTTACTTCATTATGCTATATGATAACCTCATTGTATTACATACATTAAATAGTGATGGTGGTGCACCTTTATACATTATACACCTTTTCTATTATATGAGGTTGAGCGCCAGTTGGTCTTCAGCTGCCGACCAACCCCACAGAACAATCATACAGATGAGTTCCCAGTTAACGATCATTCATCTCTTTTTTACACTCTTTGCAATTCGCCATTATCCGTGTCATGAGAGAATGTTCCGGATGGGACGGATGTATTGCTCCCCCTGAGAGCCAATGAACAGTCGACAGTAGTCAATTGACGACTATCTACTTGAGAATCCATCATTTCTAAACCTCCAGGTAATCATCAACACTGAATTTGATCATTTCAAAACTATTCCTGTATGGTTGTATATCGCCTTACTTTCACACCTCACGTCTCTCCCCGAATTCAATCGGAATGGTATGTTCTACGTTCACGTAAATATCTCTTCTCAAATTCCGTCTTTCCATATCAAGCCATCAGGAGCATCGCTGACACTGTCTGTGACCTCATCTACTGCAGTCACTTTTTCTACATTTAACATTTGTCACACAGTCTCGGCCGATATCCAATAGTGCTTACTCAAATGCGAATCAACTGTCAACTCATTAACGCTAAAAAAACACTATGTCTATGCGTTTATTTACAAGATTCTGCAATATATACTGTGGCCTAACTGCCGTAATAACTGCGGCAAAAACGTACGTGCCACCGGTGATGCCATTTGTATATATGATACGATCACGTTCTACAAACATATAATCATGTTGTCATATAATATAATTAGTTCAGAATGAAGCAAAACATACACGATGTTACACAAACATGTAATGGTGTTGCCTATTAATATAATGACATCACACAATCATATAATGGTGTAGCATATATTATAATGATATCATACAATCATATAATGGTGTATTATATATTATAATGATATCATACAATCACATAATGGTGTAGCATATATTATAATGATATCATACAATCATATAATGGTGTAGCATATATTATAATGATATCATACAATCATATAATGGTGTATCATATATTATAATGATATCATACAATCACATAATGGTGTATCATATATTATAATATATCATACAATCACATAATGGTGTAACATATATTATAATGACATCATACAATCACATAATGGTGTTGCCTATTAATATAATGACATCACACAATCATATAATGGTGTAGCATATATTACAATGACAACATACAATCACATAATGGTGTAGCATGTATTATAGTGATATCATACAATCATATAATGGTGTATCATATATTATAATGATATCATACAATCACATAATAGGTTTAACATATATTATAATGACATCATATAATGGTGTATCATATATTATAACGACATCATACAACCACATTATAGGTTTAACATATAATATAATGACATCACACAATCATATAATGGTGTAACATATATTATAATGACATCATACAACCACATAATAGGTTTAACATATAATATAATGACATCACACAATCATATAATGGTGTATCATATATTATAATGTTATCATACAATCATATAATGGTGTAGCATATATTATAATGATATCATAAAATCACATAATAGGTTTAACATATATTATAATGACATCATATATTCAATCATATAATGGTGTATCATATATTATAATGACATCATACAACCACATAACAGGTTTAACATATAAAATAATAACATCACACAATCATATAATGGTGTAACATATATTATAATGACATCATACAACCACATAATAGGTTTAACATATAATATAATGACATCACACAATCGTATAATGGTGTATCATATATTATAATGATATCATACAATCATATAATGGTGTATCTTATATTATAATTATATCATATAATCATATAATGGTGTATCATATATTATAGTGATATCATACAATCATATAATGGTTTAGCATATATTATAATGATATCATACAATCACATAATAGGTTTAACATATATTATAATGACATCACACAATCATATAATGGTGTAGCATATATTATAATGATATCATAAAATCACATAATAGGTTTAACATATATTATAATGACATCATATAATCATATAATGGTGTATCATATAATATAATGACATCATACAACCACATAACAGGTTTAACATATAAAATAATAACATCACACAATCATATAATGGTGTAACATATATTATAATGACATCATACAACCACATAATAGGTTTAACATATAATATAATGACATCACACAATCGTATAATGGTGTATCATATATTATAATGATATCATACAATCATATAATGGTGTATCTTATATTATAATGATATCATATAATCATATAATGGTGTATCATATATTATAGTGATATCATACAATCATATAATGGTTTAGCATATATTATAATGATATCATACAATCACATAATAGATTTAACATATATTATAATGACATCACACAATCATATAATGGTGAATCATATATTATAGTGATATCATACAATCATATAATGGTTTAGCATATATTATAATGATATCATACAATCACATAATAGGTTTAACATATATTATAATGACATCACACAATCATATAATGGTGTAGCATATATTATAATGATATCATAAAATCACATAATAGGTTTAACATATATTATAATGACATCATATAATCATATAATGGTGTATCATATAATATAATGACATCATACAACCACATAACAGGTTTAACATATAAAATAATAACATCACACAATCATATAATGGTGTAACATATATTATAATGACATCATACAACCACATAATAGGTTTAACATATAATATAATGACATCACACAATCGTATAATGGTGTATCATATATTATAATGATATCATACAATCATATAATGGTGTATCTTATATTATAATGATATCATATAATCATATAATGGTGTATCATATATTATAGTGATATCATACAATCATATAATGGTTTAGCATATATTATAATGATATCATACAATCACATAATAGGTTTAACATATATTATAATGACATCACACAATCATATAATGGTGTATCATATATTATAGTGATATCAGACAATCATATAATGGTGTATCATATATTATAGTGATACCATATAATCATATAATGGTGTATCATATATTATAATGACATCATACAATCATATAATGGTGTATCATATATTATAATGTTATCATACAATCATATAATGGTGTAGCATATATTATAATGATATCATAAAATCACATAATAGGTTTAACATATATTATAATGACATCATATAATCATATAATGGTGTATCATATATTATAATGACATCATACAACCACATAACAGGTTTAACATATAAAATAATAACATCACACAATCATATAATGGTGTAACATATATTATAATGACATCATACAACCACATAATAGGTTTAACATATAATATAATGACATCACACAATCGTATAATGGTGTATCATATATTATAATGATATCATACAATCATATAATGGTGTATCTTATATTATAATGATATCATATAATCATATAATGGTGTATCATATATTATAGTGATATCATACAATCATATAATGGTTTAGCATATATTATAATGATATCATACAATCACATAATAGGTTTAACATATATTATAATGACATCACACAATCATATAATGGTGTATCATATATTATAGTGATATAAGACAATCATATAATGGTGTATCATATATTATAGTGATACCATATAATCATATAATGGTGTATCATATATTATAATGACATCATACAATCACATAATTGTGTAGCATATATTATAATGACTTCATACAATCATATAATTGTGTAGCATATATTATAATGCCATCATAAATCACATAATAGGTGTAACATATATTATAATGATATCATACAATCACATAATAGGTTTAACATATATTATGACATCATATAATCATATAATGGTGTATCATATATTATAATGACATCATACAACCACATAATAGGTTTAACATATAATATAATGACATCACACAATCATATAATGGTGTATCATATATTACAATGACATCATACAATCACATAATTGTGTAGCATATATTATAATGCCATCATAAATCACATAATAGGTGTAACACATATTATAATGATATCATACAATCATATAATAGTGTAACATATATTATAATGACATCATACAATCACATAATGGTGTAGCATATAATATAATGATATCATACAATCACATAATGCTGTAACATATATTATAATGACATCATACAATCACATAATGGTGTAGCATATATTATAATGCCATCATAAATCACATAATGGAGTAGCATATATTATAATGACATCATACAATCATATAATGGTGTAGCATATATTATAATGCCATCATACAATCACATAATGGTGTAGCATATATTATAATGACTTCATACAATCATATAATGGTGTAGCATATATTATAATGATATCATACAATCATATAATGGTGTAACATATATTATAATGATATCATACAATCACATAATGGTGAAACATATATTACAATGACATCATACAATCACATAATGGTGTGGCATATATTATAGTGATATCATACAATCATATAATGGTGTATCATATATTATAATGATATCATACAATCATATAATGGTGAAACATATTACAATGACATCATACAATCACATAATGGTGTAACATATATTATAATGACATCATACAATCATATAATGGTGAAACATATATTACAATGACATCATACAATCACATAATGGTGTAGCATATATTATAATGATATCATACAATCACATAATGGTGTAACATATATTATAATGACATCATACAATCATATAATGGTGAAACATATATTACAATGATATCATACAATCATATAATGGTGTAGCATATATTATAATGATATCATACAATCACATAATGGTGTAGCATATATTATAATGATATCATACAATCACATAATGGTGTAGCATATATTATAGTGATATCATACAATCATATAATGGTGAAACATATATTACAATGACATCATACAATCACATAATGGTGTGGCATATATTATAGTGATATCATACAATCATATAATGGTGTATCATATATTATAATGACATCATACAATCATATAATGGTGTATCATATATTATAATGACATCATAAATCATATAATGGTGTAGCATACATTATAATGCCATCATACAATCATACAATGGTGTATCATATAGTATAATGACATCATACAATCATATAATGGTCTATCGTATATTATAATGACGTCATACAATCATATAATGGTGTAGCATATATTATAATGATATTATACAAACATATAATGGTGTATTATATATTATAATGACATCATACAATCATATATTGGTCTATCGTATATTATAATGATGTCACACAATCGCATAATGGTGTACATTTAGCATATATTATAATGATATTATACAAACATATAATGGTGTATCATATATTCTCGTAAATTGTTACAACGTTTGTCGTATATACTAAATAACAGACAAACAGTGTGAACAATTGATTACATATAACATTAACATACATCGGAGCTGGTGATTAATTCTAGCCTAACTAGTTGCTTGCAAATATCAAAGAAATATGCGTTATGTAATCCCACGCACACAAAAATGAACAGTGGCGTGAGGCATGCATTTGTCGTCTGAATATTGATGATTGATTTGTTTACTGTGTCATCTCACTTTGTCACGTTAGTGTTCGAACGCTACTCGGTTAAACACGTATACGTTCTGACACTAATTGCATAGAGTTCCCTGTTAAACAAATCCGGGAAATAACGTTTCATGGTTGTATGCAATTTGAATAAATCAAATAGAATGTGAACTCTTCGTAGATGTATCGGGGATGTGTAAGCACCAGAATGCCCAATTGTTCCATGGTAGCCACGAAACGATCAAGCATAACAGTTTTCAAGACTGGGAGCTCTATCACAAGTGAAACATACTGAAACAAAACGCTCAAATTATCTTTTATTGCAATTTTCTATATTACGTTCTATGTTCGTAACGAAAAAACATATTACGGTTATTTTTAGTTGACAACAGGGTTTACCACTGCTATGTGGTTCTCATTTTTGGTGCCTAATTCTAAACACCAAAAACATGATATATTGTATATTTACCCACAATTTGTATATTTAAAAAAACCCACAAACTTCAGATAATAAAAATGCTGGTATAATAGATATAAGATTTCCCCACCATATAATTAGATTATGAAACAAAATACACGTCTATGTGGACCAAATACTGTGAAGGATAATAAGTAGAATTTAAATGGATAATTATCTTTAGGCACTCGAGTAGTTGTGCCTACAATCAGTATAGCTGTAAGTTAGTTAGTACTTACTAGGACATTGCAGTGTACAATGAATCTGAATAAAACATAAAGAACATAACTATTAAGTTGATGATGACGAATAATTTGGCCAAGTGGTGAAATATACAGGGAAAATAATAGAGGATAAAGTTCCGAAAATCGGGGAACTCCATAATTAAGATTACCTTGTTGTGATGAGTGGTTGTTACGCACAATAGACTGATGCCTGTTTATTATGTATGATAACAGCCATTTCCAGGCAAGATCTCGTCTACCCAGGTACGCCAGTTATTCCAGTGATACACGGTGGTCGATTGTACCAAATGCCTCCAGTAGATAAGTCACAACAAGAATAACATAGTGTACTGAATCAAAAGAAATTAAGACGAGATTTGATGCTTATTTTATGCCGATTGTGGTGGTTCAACAAGTGAGTTTTTGTTTGAACATTTGTATGGATGTATAGTTCTTGAGTAGTTCTGAATCAAGTTGGTGGTATTTTAGATGTGTACAACAGTACTGCTGACTTGTAAAAAAAATTGATAACAACTCTAATCAAGACGTTTTGTTGTTCAAGTTATTTTGTTTTGTTTTATTAGTTGAACGACACTTATTCTCAAGCGAGCAACGAAGTTGTTTAGCTGCCAATAATTATGGAGTGTACCAGTTGTTATTTGGACGAACAGAGATCATATGTTTCATTCTTTGGGATAAATTTCAAACTAAGGTATCCTGAGGCAAGTGTTATAATAACAAATTGCTTTTTAAATACTTGAGGGCCTCAATATCCTTTAATATGCTCTATGTTCGAGCTTAAGAAAATAGTTTGCCTAATTTAGTTGAGAAATTGCTTTACATCTGTCGCAGATACTTGCTGTGTACTGATTCAATTTTTTTTGGCAACTTATTCTGCAACTGTAGTTCAAATGCGACAGTAAGTTCTTTCTTTTTGTACAAATTATGGTTTGAGACATAGATAATATCAACAATGAATCAACCGATCGCTGATTCGATATTCGTGAACGGTTATTTTTTTTAAATCTACATAAATCGGGGTTAGGTGATGATGTTGTTGTTGTTCAATAGAGTTTGAAATCTCCAGTAATAATCTCACTGCTAAAGTAGGTCTAGAATGTTGCCAGGGGAGAACTGAATTCATCTTAAAAAATGTGCTTTAGGCGGTCTATGAGGCCCAGTGTAATTCCAATAACCTCAAAGGTAGTAAAATTGCGTAGTGATGTTCAGGTGATTGCTTTAGGTTGGGATTATATATGAAGGCAATCCCTTCCCCTTTCCACAAGCGGGAATCGACTATGGAGATATCCTGGAGAAATAACTTTATTTAGGATCACCAGTAGAATGGTATCCGTGACGAGCTATTGCAAGTACGACAATATAGTCAGAAATGTTTGATGGGTTGTCCAGTATATAATGTACGTTCTAGCAGCAAATTTGAAAATGTTTTTTTTTCTGACCTTGCAATTTACAACTGTCAACTCTTTTACTTCTACGAGAGTTGAAGGTTTTGATTGAATGCCGAGTGATGTTATGCTTTGCCATTCAGAGAGGAGCATTTTATTTATATTGTTTCTGAGTATTAATTTGGTCTCTTGCTCATTTGAATATGAATATTATTAGCAACACAACAAAATGAAATCTCTGCATTTGGAATGTTGAGTAGATCATTAGTGAATGCAGGTGTTCTGATATTTAAAACGGTGTTCACTGTGGCTATTGTCAGTGTTAGCTTGAATTTACATAATAATAAAGAGCGATGGTTGATTGGAAACACTTTGCTGAGTTCATTGAAATAAAAAATGAGCAGAAAACGTAGCATAGACGAACACAAACGACGATACGTCGTGGTCGCTAATAGGAGGATTCCTTGTAAAATGAGTTGTTTAGAACTGATGTGATCGATAAACCAGTTCAACTTTGAGTGGCAGCCTGTTAGGCAAACACCTCAGGTACATATTGACATGCAAAAGGACTTCACGTTCCACGCAATGTACATGTATGTATACGATGTTATATATACGTCTCTATCCTGAGTTTCTGATATTGCAATGCACGTTTTCTGAACTCACTTAACCAGCACTTATCTTATCGAATTGTACTGTTCCAGGGAACATGAATAATGTAGCGTGTTATTTAAAAATGGGGATTATGACAACACCTCTTCTCATTTCAAATGGTCGTTTATATAATGTTTATATATTTAATTGAACAATAAAGATAGCCGCATAGAATAACAATGTAAATCAGTTCTCATCGTCACAAGTGGTGGAGTGTCGCCTCTTTTGAGTATAATATGTATTCATCAATTACAGTATTTCTATGTCTATTCCACATATCTTAATACTTCAACTGTATCTGCGACTGTGCAAAATTATTCCCCCATACACCACATCTCAACAGACACTGTCATACCTGCAGAATTATTTTTGTATAACACGCTTTGTATACACCATATGAACACTGCAATAGCAAAAGTATTTCTCTATATGCCAGGTCTCTAAATACTTATAAACGGATACTGTAGAAGTATTTGTATATGCACCACATTTCATAATACCTATATGTGAACACTGCAGATTTATTTTTATATATACCACATCTCTAAATACCTACATATAGATGCTGTGATAATTGTTTTATGTATACTACATCTCTTAACACTCCCATGTGAACGCTGAAAAAATATTTCTATGTATACCACATCTCATAACATTCCCATGTGAACGCTAAAGAGATATTTCTATGTGTATCACATGTCTTAACACCCCCATATAAACGCGAAAGAAATATTTCATGTGTACCACATCTCTACATATGGATACCTACATATGGATGATACACCACCATGTGAACGCTGCAGACATATCTATATGTACCACATCTCCTAATACCTACATATGAACGCTGTCAAAATATTTCTAAGACATATTTTTTATACACCCCCCCCCCCCGCTTCCGGACGCTGGATAAGTATATGTATATATACCCCATATCCCATGTGGGAAGGTCGCTAGATCTTGGGAATTGAATGGAATTTACGAAGGATTTATCCTTCATTATACGTTCTTACACAAATGAACATGTCCCATATATATATATATACTTATATAGTGTATATATACATTAATGCAGACGAGGTTAATAGTGTTGATATCATTATGCGTTTTTGGAGAGGCAATTTCCTTCTGGACTAAAATATAGTTTAATCATAGTGTACATAGTCATTTTTTGACTCCAATGTTTAAACACGTAGTCATGTATGTCAGTTCATGTAAATGTATACCCCCATTGGGTCTCTATAATTTGCTGATCACCATCGGGATGTCGTTCATCCTCTTTCATCTCGTGATCTTGAATGACAATGTTCATATATTTCTTAAAGCATCGTGCCGTTGGGCAACTGCTTTGAACACACATACAAAACAACAGCATATTATGGCAGATCTTTCTTCTAAGTATGCATATAATTTAATCCTGATGTTGATCAATTTCACTCAGTATCTCTCAAAGAAGAGGGCGATTGTTAGAGAAATTACGATTCAGGTTGTTAAATTACTTATCACTATTAAATAAAACGTAATACCAAACGTTTATTAAGGAGCATAATTCATGATATATACTGACGTCGATATACCTAATTTGCATTAAGCATGTTAAAGCATCCAAAAAATGATAAATATGCAAAAATATGTGTTCATCGTTTCATACAAGATACTAACCAAAGCCGCAAGCTGTGATTCCAGTCACGTGGGTCACCTTGTCGTCGTTGGGGCATCACAATGATATTGAGTAGTAATACACATGAGTAATTTGCTTAATTAATTGACGAATAGTATGGGGCGACTATTGACTGGTAAAGCATGCATACGCATAGTCACTCGCCTTTAAGAGAACATTACGTGCATTTCATCTCCGACGCATTCAATATCTGGAAAAACACTCAATAGTTCACTCATGAATTACAATTTTTGCAATGAAATACAAATGGCAAACAAACAAAAATATGTATCGAGGCGTAATAAATAGTATATGTTGTTAATCTTTGTAATTTAACTTTAGATATTTGTTTTGTTTTTCCAAATTCATTGTTTCTTCTTTTTTACTGTTTTATTTTTTTATTTCTTCATTTCTTACTTTCTTTTCATGAAGCAGGTGACAATGGTTTTCGACATTCGATGACATAAACCACTACTGCGGGTGCTACTGTTATGCGCATGCGCACTAAATGTTTACTTAGAGGCATTGACGTGGCGGCCTTTTGTCGACACGCTAAGTTTACGGTTTCAAAAGTAGGTCGCCACCAAAATGCTGTTGACGCATTTCACTAAGGATATATCTCAAATAAGAAGACGATCGTAAAGGAAATTACGATTACGTGAATTGTCATTTTCATTATTTTTACAAATGATATATCACCTTATAAAAATGGTGATGAAGAAAAGAAAATATAACTTGATCAAAAGGTACAGGGAAAATATTATGTTTCGTCTGTATTAGCGAATATAACTATTGCTTTCTATGGCAAGAATGCATCTCAATATCTCAAATTATAGGTCTATTACATATGTTCAAAATATATATATATAGAAAGTGTTTTACAAAAACTATTCTGATGTCCGATGTATTAAAAAAGACAAATTTACTCCCTGTTAAATAATAATAACATGATAATGAATTGCTGACAGATTTTGACACAAAATAATGTCACTGGTATATGGGCTAAAATATGCGCACATGTTTTGTCAAATATATATATATTTATTTTATATTTATATACATATTTATGCGTAGCGTGTTTCAACTGACGGAGGAATTTGACAGAATAAATGGAATAAATTGACAGCAGTTTCGTAAACTCGTATGTCAACAATTTCAGAATATATAGGTTCATACGATCTGTTCGGCACAAAAGTACCCGGATACAACTCCTTGTTGATCGCACGGGGGTCACATTCCCGTCATTGTGGGGGGTCATCTCCACACAGTCACTAAGAAATGGAACCGTGCAAACGCAGAAAATGAAGTACGCAACGACGATTATTACGTTATTAGAGTTAACCGATTTATGTAAATCTGAAGCAATTATTAGTACATATGTGAGATGTATTATCGTCCTTCAAAGAGTTCTGTTCAATCTCCGATATTGCCATTTGCGTCATCTAGTATTAAGTAATAAAAAGGTTATATACGTGCGTGATGATATTCTAAGTCTGTAAAAGAAAATGCAAAATTGGGAACGAAAGACTTCTTTCTGCAATTTCGCAAATATTACTGGTTAAATTTATAAATCACCCAAGTTCACGCTCGCCCACTCTCTCCTTTTCTACACTGTCTGAATGTAACATTTCTTGAGTGGATAGCGCCTCAATAAGGTCGCGCTGAATTTGCTCACCTCCTGTGAAATCTGCATTTCCGTTTCAATAAGAGTTCAAAATCAGTTCAGGAGGCACAAGTGGTACATTAATTTCAGACTATGAGTAGCACACTTATGTCTTGGTTTTCCGTCATTTACATCAAGTGGAATTTGTGAATGTGGTCAAGTAGAATACTTGACTGGAAATCAAACTGATTTTCAAATGGTTTACATGAGTGACGCGTGACCGGTGCGTTACAGTGCAATGCTACGCCTTTAGAAGTTAAGTTTGTTTTCAGTTTAGGCTCAAATGAAACTTTTTAACGAATATATTAAACAAAGTGGCAATTTGTCATTAAATCAAAACGGTTGTGCACAGCACCCATACACTTTCGTCGAGTTCTTCATCTTGATTTGAATATTATAATAACATATAGAAAGTTTATACTTATATATTCAGGATCACACATGTATATGTGAAGAGAGATAATCAGAAACTTATAGTTATGATATGTACATTTACACACTGTAGGAATGCAATACACACAATGATGTAATACTGTCAACAATTGTTAACTCGGGAAATTGATCTTTTGTTTGTACTTTGCCATTGATATCCTTCCGATTAGCGCACTGGTGTTATATTACTCTCAGTGTAGGTTTAATATTTGAAGATTCCAATGTTTCTATACGAGACGGTTTAAAAAATTTCACTAGCTAGAAAGTGATTTGTTATTTGGAAGGAGAACTTTAAGGTACATGAACCACCGAAGCGGCGATGTGTACAACTATTGGTCATGCCTAGGTTCTGCATTCATCTCCAAATATTGAATGTGTTACTGTAGTAACTATGAAGTTAGTGACGCAATCTCATTATTGCATTCTTCTATTGATTTTTTTTTAAATCGCGGCCAGCCTGACCCTTGTGTGGTAATAGCCATAGATACATCTATCACGTGGGTGCATATTGACTCCAATATACTCGGTGTTCACCGGTGACTGTCGCGACAACGGCAAGGCATGCACCGATTTAACAACAGCACAAATGATAATGCTAGTTTTAAAACACACGCGTCTATGGTGTAAAGTATTCTGATTTAAAAGTAAGACCCCACTTTTCGAAATAATATCCTGTTTTCTGAATAATGCATTATTCGTACGTCTAATTCCCAATGTAGACGTCGTACAGAGCTTCAGATAATCGAGTCTAATGAGAATATATAAATGTTTGGCGGTTACTTTGTAAACCACACTATATAGTGTTACAGTATATATTGTGACAAACTACCGCGTTTCGCGGATAATGAGCTCGCTTCGTTTACGAGCAGTCATCATTTTCCTTCCGAGATAGGTGTTTAATCTCCAGTCGGGGACAATTCATCTCCCCTGTAACATACATGTCATCACTTAAATGAAATCTGTCTCATATTTAGTGATTAACATCTTGTCTCACATGCGACACGTAATTTGTCAAATTACTCAAATAGTTCGACGTTCATGTCGGTACAAAATACTGATTGCATGATGTTAAAATGAATGTACGAACAATTTGAGATTTTTTTTTTGCGTTCATTCACATCATTTTTCTGAAAAATAAATACACTGTGGCTATACCATATGTTATGTAATCAAACACATGCATATATACATATGCACTAACTAAACATGGTTTACGACACCATTATTTGTCTTTTGTATTTCCTCGTTTGGTTAAATGATCCTCGGGAAATATTGACGGATAACTGTATCAGATGAATCATGCACTAAATTTCTGAAATACATCTACAGTGGTATTGTAAAATAACATTCAATGCACCGGGTGTTATTCATCCGCATACAGCGTTAAGTGATTGAAACGTACTCAGGCGCATACACGACTTTCGAATGTCTTTATCGTACATTGAACCCCTGCGACGACGACACCCCACGATTCTGCCCACTGGCGATTCCCATCAATAAACTCCCACAAACGAATACATGTGTCTCGGAATAAACTCGGTCCTGGCAGTGTTTGTTAATATCTGAGTGAGTTAACGTTCGTAAACACTGACGTGATTCCTAGACACTATCATAAATAGTACAGCGTAATAAGACACCGAAAGTGCATGTTGATGCTCGTAATATGATAAATATACCTTTTAGGCTTTGTTAATAAATAAATAAGGTGTAATATACATCATGTACACATGTTTCCAATGAAGAGTTTAAATTTCAATCTAAGAACCACTATTTTACATTCCCTGGAGCGTTCACTCGTGAGAGGAATAAGCGTGAAAACCCATGCACTAAGAAATAAAAAGTACATAGCAAATTGGAATATAACACTAAAGAATATTTTTGGTTATTCTTGGCAAAGAAACACGTCTGTAAAACTACTCGTTTATGCATGTAATCATGTCATTCTGACATACTACCAGTGAAGACAACAAGATCAAAATGCACTGACAATTGGATGTTTGGTATCACATTGACAGTTTCCCCTGTACGCATTCTTTGATTTGTTGTTATGTGACTTAATATGCTAATTTAGAGGCAGTTAGTTTTTAGTATAGGTCTCTGTATTAGTATTTCCATATATTTAGAATATTCAGGAGTGTGCTTTGTTTCAAATTACCGTGACTGAAAATAGGCAAGCATGCGTACCTCCACATTTATTGAAACATTATTAAAATGACGTTAACAAACAAATAAAAAAATACCTTAGGTGCGTAAGGCAATATGAATAGTATCGGAATGTAACTTTAAAATAAATTCAGAACATTATAATTACCTGCTTTGCAATAATAGTTTACTTGTAAAGCAATCTAATTAGTTGAATGATTTCATATCGAGTAGAGTGATGGGCGCATATGGAAGACTATTAGACGCCGACCAATGATAGCAGTAGTGGTGGAACGCATTCACAATATTAATATGAACGTTATTAATTATACTGATGAGTGGTTAGGTAGTTACACAGAGATATCAATTATTTATGAAAATAAACAGCAGCGAAAAAAAGTCATTAATTTTGCTTAAATAAATAAATTAGTCCAAACATTTATTTTTTTAAACCGAGTTCGTTGTCTTTAAATAAATGATATGTTAAACGTTAGAATCGATATTCAAGAAACGTATTTTGTAAATTAATGGGCGATGCACGAGCAGCTATTCAGAAACCTAATCTGCCTAAACTTAATAGGTGACAACGATTTGATGATATCTAAATGGTGTTTGTATTTGCATAAGTCCACTTAATATGGGTGATAATGTTAGGATTATACCCCAGCTTCTATTTTATGGTTGACAATATGACGACTGAGTCTTGCCATTTATTCTCCGAACCACATCAACGATTAAACGTCTCTACTTTCTCCTGCTTTCCGGTAATTCCAGGCATTTACAATACATCTCAGTAAATTTACTGCGTCGAACTAAATACGTACAAATTAACAAGTAACGTCTTTATTAAGTGCATGTTTCCGGGGTATAAAATAACGACTACGACAATGACGACGTCAGAAACGTGAGTTAAACATTCATCTGTAGCTGCGAATTTGTGTGCGATGCGTCATTACAAGAGTAACAAAAAGCAAGTTCACTCACTTGTCATGACGCATGCCATGTTTTGTATCATGCTCACGATTATGTGAAAGCCAAAACAACTTGTTTTCATACTTCTGTTAATGCAATGTCTAAAAGTACAATCCAAAAAATATTCCTTGGCAATGGGCTGCATTCCACTAATTATCATACCTCCTTCAGACCAAAAAATGTGATGATCCTTTGTGCTGAACAGGAAATACAATGTTAACAACAAACAGGTTATGCCTGTTCTTTGCATGAACTTGTCGCGGTAAGGTCGTTCACCTTTTATGTATACGTCAATATAAAATATATGGTATATAAATGGAATTTGAATTTTGCAAAGCGAACAGACATAAAGCATAAAAGTTTCAATTTGAATAAAAAACAACAAAATATTTCCAAAGATAAAACGATGACGACAACCCGACTGCTTAACTATTGCACACATACATGTATTAGCGAAAGCAGACATTATTGATCTGTGACGGGATTACGTGTCATTGTCACAGGGGAGTGACAGATGAAACAAACAACTTCAATCACTGCCAGACGGATGCGCACGATGAATTGAACAGCGAAATCAAAATATGTGTAGCTACAGCACAATTATGTCAAACTAGTTCTGATTAATTTAGCTATAAATTCTGTGTAGCTGTCGTTTGCACCACAATGTTGTTAGGTAACCTATGAATTCATGTGATATGTTTACCCTATGACGCAATGTCATCTAACATTACATTTGCTTATCCAACATACTGGTTACAAACAGTTATCAAAGAAAAACTAAATTCAATTTCAAGACCTGAGGCTCAGCCTATCCTATGATTATATAAATAAGGATGGGTCATATAGGCATATACAATCAGTCTGTGGGAACATGGTTATAATGACAAAGTAGAATAATGGACAAAGTAGAAATACATTAGCTGTTGTGTATAAAAATAATGACAAATTAAAATGAACGTAGCCGTAACCGTAAATGTGGCTGTGTACAAATACAAGATATTTAAATTACGCGACATGTAATTGTTCAATATCGAAACATAAAAACAGATGATGGGAATCATGACTAACAATTATTGATTCAAGTCAGGTGGTTGTCTTTAGTTCCTTTAATATTAAGGTTGTCTCCATTAAGAGTCGTAGCCAAATGAACACATGGCGAGGTTATAACCTTCGTACATATATACACTCCCATAAACAATACTGTCTGACGAAATAATGAATGTATTATACACAAAAATACATTGAATATTACAAAACCTACATTGAAAAAAAGGTGAATTTTGTTTGGACAGATGTGTACTTATTGTGATAGCGCCACCTATGTGGGTGGATGGAAAGAAATAAAATCACCTCATATTTATATTTACGAATGTCCGCTTTGTAATTTTAGTGTAAAACATGTAACGCAATCAAGTTAAAACAATTATAATATGGGCGGTCCGATGGGAAATTTACAAGCAAACGTAATTCTGAAATAGAACACATATGTAATGTCGCAAGATGCTAGATAAATGGTTATAATAATATTACCATTGATAATTATTATAAAACTGAATTCGAACTGGGAAATCAGCAGTAATAATAATTCATGAAATCAGTACGACTGTATTGATGGGCTGTAGTAGACAGCTTGTTTCCCGCTGGTTATAAAATATTTCTCTAGCTACCTTGAGACCAATTAACCTACCTAACGATGAGTTATAATTATTGTATAATAAACACGTTGGTCGCAGTATAGTGTGACAGTAAGTTCATTTAATGTGCCAAGGCATGGCATAACAGTATACTATGAATTTAAATTAAATTTACTAAAATATCATTATTAAAATGAGCAAATAGTTCATTGTGAATATATTAAATTACTCAGTGATAAATTGTGTAATTGATTAGTCATCTACCGAGCACTGCATTTAAATGTCTCACATATTCTCACCGATTATTAAATAATACAACGTATTGAAAACCATACTACTTGCTATTATTCTACTTCCGGTATGCATATACGCGATATAAATCAGTTTTTCGTTCTTGTTTTTGTAAATATATCAAAAATCATCCAGTTAAATCTCGGCATACCTAGCTTACATGTTGAAGCCCATTGCATGTATACGGAGCAATACGTGATATGTGTATGTATATTGTGTATGCATAAATACATATTGATTACTAATGGCTGCTTAAACGATGTAAGGTTAAGAAACAAAATGCTCGGGCAGCTTTCAGTTTATTGCCTGCAGCTTTTTGCCATGATATATTTGCATTAAAAAAGAGGCAGTTGATTTGATTTAAGTGAAAATAAAACAGTGATTTTTGTCTGTCAATCATTAACAGTTGATACTGCAAATAACGAATACATACGTACTCATCCTATAAGTGGGCCTATCATAAAATGCAGAATATGATAATCATTGTGAGCTAGGCAACCAGTCAAACGAGACTGTGTGACGTCATGCCCATCACGACACTGACCAAGCAACTATTAAAATGCATTCATTAAGAGGCAAACATCGTGGTTACACAAGTCCCTCTTCGCAGTTGTCGTCACAACCTGTTTCAGGGTAAGCATATGTTCTCTATCAACACCATAAATGCTTTATGGTTTTGTGAGAGTGATGGCAAACAAGCTATGAATTTCAAACTAAATCTCCGATTCCACTCGTCGTCAAAGTAGCATCGTGCTATTCATCTTTTCATCAAGTGCCGCCTATTTTATTTTCATTTTTTGTTATATAAGTTATTTTATTTATTAGTTGAGAAACGCTGTGATTCATGTAATGTGATCGTTCAAACCCCGCCACGGTAATACCCTAAATTGGTATCGTTTTAGACGGCGTTTTGAGGGATTGATATACTAAGTCTAATTCCGCGCTCGGATGCTTATTAAAATAAATAAGATTTATTCATCTTTCTATCTCATTGCAGATATACATTCATTGTGCGTTATGTGTTGACGTACTGCATTGCTTGAAAGATACGGGAACATTGATATACACAACAATACATAGCTCGTGGAAGACTGCGAATGAGACACCGAAAACACTCTGGAATTGACCTTCGTGTATACATGCTGTGTTTTTATTCATGGGTTTCAAGTCTGCGTTGATTCTTACTGCAGTGATTTTAGCCACCATCACTACTAAACAGGTAAGGGGACATTTCTTTTTAATTCTATATTCTGCACCGTCGTCTTTTTGTATTTCATCGGTGTTCAGCGGGTATGTGTCAAATTTCATCAGCTGTTTACAAACACATACGGTAATTACGGTACTCATTCGTTCAAAACACCTGGCCTAGAAACGACGACTAGGCCTGCTTATTTCAAACTAGATTTTAATTTAATTCAATCTGGCATGTATTAGGAGTTTTACGCCTGGTTGAAACTGGCTACTGACGCTCGTGTTTCGAAGCACACTATCGCTATCTTCACTTCGAGTAGACTCTTTTCATTACATTCATACAAAGACATACCACGCAGAAAAAAGACTCAGTAGTGTAACTTCGTTAAAATTCCCCCCAGCATGCCTTTTTCTCCCCCAAATTGGAGAAATGAGGTTTTATCAAGATAGTCTTTTATCTCTTCACGTCGGTAATTCCGTCTTTGCTGTGTACCGTCACGTTCACCTTTCGAGGTAAGATGTCATTAACTGTTGTCTGACTTATTTATACTTTCGCCGCATGGGTCACAATTGCAAACACATTTCATGTTGTAAAACAGATCGCGTGTTTTCAGTAGACCCATCATTCTCAGCTGTTCTATCGATCGCCACACCAAACGTGTATTTGTATTATATAATCATACCTGCTTATTCGACAGTAGTGGATGAAAACTCATTAGATCTTAAGTACGTACTTCCTATTCTTGGAGACTGTCTCAGTTTTTAATGTGGTGACATGGTCGGACCATTTCTTCGTGCACATACAAACATGGAAAAACAAATGTGAAATTATTATAACAACACAATATAGTCTCAAATAAATTAATCAATTAAGAGGGAAATATTAATTATGATATTTTTGTGTTCACATTATTCGAAGAATGTTAGTTGAAGTAATATATACGCTAAGGTGAATTAATCTCTGCTTTAATTTATAAATGCCTGCTTTAAGAATTAGTAAAGTTGCAATTGCTCGTTCTAACAGGGGTCTGGTTGTAATAATTTACGTCGAAATAAAGATAGCCGCCCGTTCGTCATCAGTGGCAGCCGCAATCACTTACTAGTTTGTGAATGTCTAACTCGAGTCTTATTTTCAGATTGATTGTAATTATATTTTGTAAGATGTAGTCTTCAGGCACATTGCAAGTGGGCATCAATATAATATACAGACTTGAAGGAGTGTGTTCGGAACATTGAACTTCGCATGTCACTTAATATGGGTTATTAAAAGAAGCCGCAAAGAACAGAATTGGACGGAGTAGCCGGTTCCGTTAATCACCCGCAGTGCATCTTTTCAATGTGTTTCATAGACAAAGTATGAACACATAGACTGTTACCTAGTGTTCGTAACCCCCCACCCCCACCCATTGCGTGAAATAAGAAATGAACATAAGTGTGTATTTATAGACGCATTACGCATTCGAACGAATAAAACAACCTGATTCGTGGTTTGAAAATTCCCACCTTTGCATTCTGAGTGGCATCAAAGCATAGCATCTTAAGGAGAGTAAATATCGCCCCAAGTGATTTTGTGTGCTAAGTCCTATTAAATTTGAGGGAATATTGTAAATGAAATGAACTGCGAAATGAAAAGCCAATGAAGAGCCCTTGAGGGGTTAACGTAGGTACGCGCTTCACGTGCGCACTGATTGGTACCCGGTTCACGCGCGTTCACAGAGGCCAATTAAACACGATTGTGTTCCACCCGGTAATCATTTGATCTTCATACCAAATTCTGTATTTAATGGAAAGTTCGGCAAAGTAGAACAAAAATATACGATGATTTGTCTAGATGTTCATAAATCAGCAATCGTCGAGCTCACCTCTAATAAAACTATTTTTGAAACCATCAATGTATTTTAACTAAATTGCGATGGGCGGTCCGCGCGCGTCTTTAGAGTAACTCGACAAGCAGGACAATGGAGAAAACGAACCCAGTGCATTTCCACTGAAAGGTTTGATAAATTATAAACATATATGCGTTCATGCAAACAATAACATTTTTTTATTTCATATTATTTGTGTCAACAGTGTCGTATGGTCGTATTACCCCCAAGTTACTTGAAATATACTAGAAGTGGTGTCAATATTATCACGTGTCCCATCCATCTATGTGTAAGTTCTATGAAAAGCGCGTTCAGCCCTGGAATCTGAATACGAAATCTAGAACGCGCGTACTACACGGCAGGTAAATTCCGATTACTGGAAATCGTTACGTATCGCAATATATTATCAGAATTGTACACTATCAGGTGTTTTTAAAATCCTGAGACTCTTCGTCACTCTTCGTCGCCCCTTTGGGATAGTGGTTTAGTCCAAGAAAAAGACGTCAGAAAAATTTGGAACTTACACATAACAACGTAAAATAATAATAACTATTTGTGGCGTAGTTTTTATTCGAACATGTTAAATTATGTAAGGAGGTTAAAAACGTTACGCTCGGTTATTTGATGGCGGATATCAAACCTCTCTGAATAAAATTAGCATATTTGGGGCAGATAAACAACTTCACCTACGCTCGGTTATTATCTTCCGCCGAACATGTTAATTTCTTCCAAAGAGAAATACCGCTACTAAATACCACCACTTGCTGTTTATAATATCTAAACATTACATGGCTTTATGTCACTATGATACATATGATAAAATGACATCACTGAGTTGAACATGTTTTTAAATTTCTAATTTTAGCTAAAAACGTACTAGTGTTATGGGATGGTCATTTTGTTTCAATATGTAACAAAAGTTGGATATTTACTTTTTTTAATTGTTTGGAAATTTGGAAAGCAGATTTCTACAATTGATGTTACATAATGACAAGGCTAATACATACACATAATTGTACTTTAACGTAATGATAATTGTTCTGTTTTATTCGCTGTCTTGTCTAGTCGTAGTGAAAGAGCGAAAGTGTAGCGAAGTTTTGAAATATGATATATACATATATGTGTGGTGTGTCTCATTAATGCTTCTCATGTTGATATTTGTCTACGTAAATGGCTTGCTCCTTGTTGGTGCTAAATCTTAGTTTTACAAACATTTCTCAGTTTAGCTAGGTTTGTTGTATTGTGGGCGATGGCGGTGTTCTTCTGCAGTGAAAATGAGGAGTCGGTTTTATGATGCTCAATTGACATTCTCAGCGGTTTCCAGGAAATGATTTAGTACGTGCAGTTCTCCCGGCATGGCGACCTGAAATGATGCGGCGTAAGAAAATTAAAACAGTAAAAACATTCCCAACTGAAATGTAATCTCTGTTGTCGCCTCAAGTCAGCATAAGGACACGTAAATATTAAAAGCGTAATATTTATGTGTCACTTTATGTGTGTGAAAAGTGGCATGGTGGATTTATCGTCCTACTGACTTCTCCAATCATGGTGGACCTTTCGACGAAAGTAGCACGTAAGGTATATCCATATTTACCACGAATCAACGAATTTACATATCCCGAACGGAACATTCAAAAAATGTGTAAGCAACCAAAAAGTACGCAACAATACTTGACAAATCAGCAAAAGATGGATATGTGGAACCGAAGGCGCATATTGTCATGACGCGTCATTCAACTATAGGTAAAACGGTGTATTTGCTCCTAAGCATCTTTAGGGTTTACCATTAGGAATATTGATAAGTTACACATATCGCAAAGTTCTTTCAAATGTCGGATTACGGGAAATACAAATATACCAAAAACAGTCAATCTGTTCGCGCAGGGGTCCTACCTGGAACGCCCTAACATTAAAGCGAAAGATATTAAGAGGAAGCCCCTCTTCCCTAACCCTCTTATTACAGTTAAAATCACATATCTTCACTTGAACATTCGCATATATCTCACTATCCGATGTCCCCCGGGAGCTAATATCTTCGGTGAGTAGTGAGAAGTAGCACGGCGGAAACATTACAAAAAACCTCAGTTCCATCTCGTTATCGTCTCATCTGACGGTGATTGCGGGTGCATTCATAAGTACTCCCTTGTGTGGAGGGATTGAGACGAGGTTAATAAGACAGAGAGACGTTGACGATCACAAAGATGTAAAGAGGAGCGAGTGGAAGGTCATTTACATATTGACGGCTTTGGTGAGTATTACTTCTTCGACTTCCTCAGGTTGTCATTACGTTAAAAACCTCAGAAAATTAAAGGAAACATATATACTTTCCATATATTTTAACGTTTCAGTAATTATATGAAAGTGTTATTTTTAAACTAAACCATCAGTTATGCATGTAGGTGATATTCACATAATATCGCCAATAATGCATGTGCTATTAAACTTTGTCGCAGCTGTTTATATTTCACAGCACAAAATACAAATTAACCTTTTCTACCTTGAAGCAACAGGGAACAAATCAGTTAGCAGAAAAATCAGAATTAGGATTGGGAAAACTCATATCGCTGCTGTAAATATAGCCCAGACAGGATGGTATTAGCCAACATTCACTACAAAACTATTTTCATTGTCTTTTTATGAAAATTGTTCATTTGTTCACTTGTTTTGAAGACTGGGTGTGGTACTTCCTGATACATGAACCAGTAATCCATAAAAATATCGTAAATACACATTACGTAATTTTGTTTATTTCACAAAATCAATTACAGTCCAATCGTTCTGAATGAAAACAAAATGGCCGCTTATAATTAAAATGATGTTGTATTACTTCGTTCATTTAACTTTGACACATTAAATCTCTCAATTAGATTTCGAAATCTTATATTTGGATTGTGTTTAGTATTTTGCTTATGTGCCATATTATTCAAAGAAAAACGAGACAATAACTTAAAAAGTGAGAGATTGGCTATAATTGGGTTGTTTATATTTTATCGCATATAGTAGGATTGCATATATTAGTATGGTCTCTTGGTAGTGCTGGATATACTTTTGATGCGTGTAAACGTCACACTGCGCAATGAAACACCAACAATATATCATTACATATCAACTGTGTATTCAATTTAGCTATATGACCTTATGTATGAAATCATGTATGTTGAAAGGATCTCTCGAATTATCTCAATTTTCCGACTTACTTGACTTTCGCTTTAGGTGTCATAGTTCAGATTCTGTGTCCTTATTAGCTGGTCAAATCAACCAGTAAAAGCGTATAACAGTTCATTTGCACTTCATATGCATTGCGTGAGTCCACGTGTTATGGGCATGCCTAGAAATATAACATGTTTAATAGTGATGACACGATGACACTGATTATTCGCCGAACGAAAAAGCAGTTAACGGCGTTATGTTTACGTTACATTCATATATAAAGCGTTGCAAGCCCATGTACGGACGCACAGTGCATACACGTACACTGAACAAGCGTGGGATATGCATCTGCGTACGATTTTCTAAAGCGTAATATCTGAATAAAACAAAAGCTCGTGCTGACCCTAAATGTCTACAAATCTTAGCGTGATATGCAGGTGAATTGAGATACTAAGCGAAAAGCGAACGAATTTACATTTAAATTAGAAGGCGAAAGTAACAATGTTTAAATGGATTTAATTTGGTTCTGTGCTATAAAGAGTGAAACTGTAACAACACACGTCTATTAAGGTACGAATAACTACCGCTATGTGGCTTTATATTACTCATTTGTTTTCATGGTGAATGTCAGAGAAATCTTCATCATTAATTGTTTTATGTTTCCTAAGTGTTATGTTCTGATGTGGGGGGGGTATGGTCGTTTAATTACAATGCAGCGAGTTATACAGCGGGTAACCTTATGAGCAGAAGTGAAACAAAATGTATCCGAGCGTGCATCATTGCAGAATCTGCACCCGTTGCATCTTACTGAGACCGTCACAGTGTTTTTTTGCATCATGATGGGGTCGGAAATTGTAGAGTTTGTAATATGTCCGGCTATACGGTCTTCCGATTAAAACTGCACGCATTGTCACACACACACGTCAAACAGCTGTTAGAGAAGAGTAACATTGTCTTTTAATAACAGAGATTTCGCTGTTCTGTGTCATGACATTACGCAGCGTGCATTACGCACATAAAAACCGACAGCAGCATATACAACGTATAAAAACGAAATACAAGCGAGTTACCATTTGTCTGTTTATCGTGTTGCTAAGCTATTTCTAGGGCACAGTTTAGTAGTTAACAGTCCCATAAACATGGATGTATAACATCGTATAACAAATGTTAGCTCTTCAGATTTGAATTATGACGTCATTTTTAATGACTACTAATATGTACCTTGATTGCTTGATTGATTGATTGATTGATTAAGCACTATTGGAAAAAGCTTACATTAGCAGATGGGACATTTATTTTATCGGCTAAGTAATCTAACAGGAACGCGAAGCATATATGAATTCCTGAAACTGGGTAGTGCGCAATTACGTCACCCTGGTGATAACACTAAAGATACGCTGAAAAAACGTGTTCGTTAATGTAGACACGAATATAAAAATAGTTTAATTCATTTGTGATGTGACTAATCTATTAATTTGTCCCAGGATAGAGCGTGAAATGAGTGATATAAAAATGAATACAGTTGTTTATATATGTGTAAATCATACAATATGCATATTAGAATGGAATTGCGGGAGATATTAAAATTCGTTAATATGTTTTAGAAAAATTGATGTATAATATCCAAATGGCCAATTACAGTAATGCTTGCATATTTATCGTGTATCAGTGACCAATAATATAGCTCGTTATGAATGCGTTATTTTGCTCTCTTGTATGGATAAATGCTACTGGTGCTTGCATGCTGTAATGATATTACGATAGCATAAATTATGAAGAGTATTCTATGGGTTATACTGGTCATCCAATGAAGAAAATGAAATGTGGTTTCACCGGGGAAAACATTTTCTTTAACAATTGAATTTTTGTCATGTTTTTTTTTGTATTTGCACTCAAAATTGTAAGTTTTATACATTGTATAATTCATTTCGGTGAGTTTCCGAATAAGTTTGGTATGTGTTTTCTCACAATATACCTTACATAATTAAGTAACGAACTCATCAGACGGAGAATTTCAATTCGATTCGATATCTCGTGATGGGTGTGATTGTTAAATATTTTATCAGATTACTACTTTACAAAAATAAGCAAACGCGTCAAAGTTCAGGACAAAGTGAGCCAGTAATAGCTTTGATTGGCAGACAGTCATCTAGGTCACGTTACGAACCTTTTCATCTCATTTAATTCCTTTGAGAAAAATAACTACTTAACACCTCTATGGAGATAACGAAAATGAAAGCGTACATCTGCTTTTGTCAGTTGATATTCGTCCTCATTGTTGAAACAAAAATTCAAACCAATCAGTCAGTCAATTATGATTGTCACTGCATTACGACAGACTTTTTTAATAGTTGAATTGTATTAGGAAATCCAATATTTTTTTTCTTTTGTCGAACACGAACTCACGCGTGAAATTACGAGATTGCGAAATATGCCATGTATCAGGAGCGGTTGATTGACAGAAAGCATAAACGTCACGCTACAATTATCGGTAAATTGAGACGTTGAACGGACGCTCAAATGCTCTAAATGTGAAACCTCGGTGTATAAATAGACTCGTTTACAAGTCCAAATACGCCGTCAGTAAAAAAAAAATGCTGCGCTGTGAGGTGGTGTCAAGTTCACTGAATCAGCAAATATATACTGAATAAAAAACATGGATATTTTAAGAATTATTTAATTAAGAAGACCATTATTGAATTTATACTCGGGATGTATTATATTCCATGTCCTCATGGGAACGAGTTGGTGCGTGCAGTGTCGTTAAAACACACCTCCCCTCCGGCATCTAGAAGTTTACATAGCTTCTATTATGAACTTGCTCTGAAATATGAAGTGCAATCTTGTTATCAGTGCCTTGTCATGTGCACGCGTTGATGATACATGATATCTGAAAAATAAATGTATCGACAGACCCTCTCAAACAAAAGGCGAGGGACTTGACCTGCTTTGACACAATAACCTCAACCAATCATTTTGGAGTAGCGTATTTGTGTGACGTCAGAGTGAAAAGATTGTTGTATAGAGGTATTATGTCAAGTTCGATGGCAATCGGCTGATATTTTCACATTTGTGCTAATAATTTAATTCCGGTTTGGTCTGCGGGATACATATAGTGTTGCCGATGCACTGGTGGTTAGGCATAAGAATTCGTGAAGGATTGAAAAATAGTGAACGGCGTATTCTTACTTGTTTGTGTGTCTATCCGTATCTAGCCATATCTCATTAAACATTATAACTGAGAAATGGCATCGCAAATAAAAGTCGATATGCAAGTATATAGGAGAAATCATAGCTCTTCTGTGACGATAACATTTCTAAAAAACTAAAAATAACAAATATAATGACACAGAATGTACCAGAAATTTTTAAATACCATCACAAAAACTGACCGACCGACACAAGAAGAGCTATCATGGCACACATTTTCACAATTCCGCAACCGGATCTCAGTCGTGTGTGAAAAAATTATGTTTAAACTTGGTACATTCATTGAATGCAATATTTTGTATGTATAAAAAATGACAAACTGGTGGCCATTTTGTTTTAAAGAATGCTGTTCTGGATTTATTTATATTGTCTAATTCAAACTATATACATAAAATGAAATAATACATTTTTACCATTCCGAAACCCGATCTCAGTCATATATGGAGGAAATTGATGACGTAATGGGCTATAATGCACTTCATTATATTTTTCGGACTGGGTTCAAATGGCTGAATGAAGGCGCTATATCTCAAAGATATTGGTCAACCTTTTAAATATCGCCTTGGTAGTCAGACAATATTTCACGTCTATAATACAAACGGGCACTATGTCATTGGCAATGACAATTGGTATCTACCTGTCAGATTTGTTTGCATTGATGAACGGTCTTAAATTAAAATAATTTGGACGATGACACGTCATAAATCATAAAAAAGCTTCGTCAATATAAGGCGCAAATTCTCGGACCTGTATATCATTGCACACACATGTATGGACGTTTAGGCCCCAATATGACAGCCAATGGTAACAACTGTATCATTCAGAGAATGTGTGCCAGACTTTTTTGTTTTGGAAACAACATCGTACACGTTCTTCAAGTTAATCTTGCTCCGCTGATTTTTATTGTGCTTCACCACAGGCATGCTTGTTAAAAACATTTGGATTTTTGTTAACAATATATCCTAGATACAGTCGAATGCGATCAATAAAAAGTACTTTATTCTTAACAAGGACACAGAGATAAAAGTAAAAACATGTGAAATTTGACACCAGATCTCCGAATAATCACAGCAAAACAGGGGGTATGGAGAGAATTGTGATGTTCTTTTCCCAGGTAATGAATGCGCCGTTTGTACCCTGCAGGCAATTTTATCATACGGTTTCTATGTGATGTACCCGTGTAGTGGCATTTCAGTCGTGGTTTTGTAATTTGTAAAGTGTTGTTGCACGTAATTTGATAGAAACGTGCGAGTAAGTTCTTGTGCACTTTGAACACTATTTTTCGCTCATCTGTAATTTACACCACCACCTTTTTTATCAAGCCATACAACTTCAAATAGGATGAACCGTTTTCGCGGTAATACCACTAACATTCGCTTGCAATCGTAGCATTACATTCCCTCGTAGTCATAGTTTTATTTTGCTAAATCTGTTGTTTTTGGTTATGGCCACTGTAGATCGTAATACACTAAAAAAACAATATGTAGGTAATTCCTCTGCCCGAATTAACCATTCATCTCATTCATTGATTTTTCTGATTGTAGTTCCATGGTTAATTTGTCAACGTTTTATATCTCAACAGAAGAATTCGAGTGACAATATACACCTCAATTTCATTTCCTCTTGACATGTGAATGATAAACTATTGTCTCTGTGGTTGGATGTGGTGTGGATCAATTGTGCGTATCATAAGCATTCTGTTTGTGTGTTCATACATACCTTGTGTCAATCTAGGCAAATAGGTTTCCCGTTGTGGTATCTTGTTTATGGTATTGTTTTTATGAATGCCGAACGTACTAATATAATGGTCGACAGAGATTACATAATAAATTCTGATGCGAAAAAATTTCCATGTCATAACTTTTGCTCATCAACACCGATGTGTGAGTGGCGTGTGTATGAGACTATAATGTTAAATGATTGTCAACGACAAGTTATTCATTGCCAAGAACTGAACACTCACATGAAAACGCTTATTTTAGTTCACATCCCAATTGAAAGGGGTACCTGAATTCCTTTCTCTATACGTGAAGCGTGTGCTGCTATTTACTGGGAAGGTGTGGTAATTGCAAGTGGACACTGTACTTTAAGGCCCTGTTTGGAAAGAGAAATATACGCCTTTTCTGATACATTAATTTTGCATGTGTTCTATTTCTAATTAATGAAGGTAACAGCGCCCATTGAAAATCTAGCTATTGATCTTTGAGGCGATGAGCATCTCGTTGGTAACATTGACAAACATTCTGACTAGTTGTTGTCATCGTTTCGAGTGAACCTTGCCACGGTTAGGTCATTTAATTAACCCTATATAATGTTAATCCTTACATCCTCTAGAGATTTATTAATACTACACCATGATATGTGGGGAGGGGGTGTCACATATAGCATAGGATGTATTCACTCGTTTCGAAATATCTTACACCTTTTCTAATTTGTCTTTGATATCAGTATATTATATTTTGTGTTGAATTGCCATGTATTGTGTTGTGTTGTGTTGTCTTGTGTTGTCTTGTGTTGTCTTGTGTTGTGTTGTACTGTATCGTGCGTGTCAGCTGCTTTAATTTGTGTTGTTCTTTCGGTATGCTGTTAACGTTACATCCAGCAACATCTTTCTCACATACAAATGGTTCCTTTCTTTTGGTAAATAATGCAAGATGTTTCAAACACATGTGTATACGTGATGATAGAAATCTCTTGTGATTTGTGAAACATGTTTCTGGAAATTGTAAAAACATCCGTCGTACAGTTATACTCATCAAATGGCCATTAATATCCCTGAAATGGGGCATTGATTATAACAGCAACGACCCATGTGATTGTGATTTATATTTCGAAACTACAAATACGCATGCGCATGTATAATTCTTGACGGCGTCAGTTTAAGCCAACATATAAATTACAATGTTTTTCATAGATACATATCATTGAATAACTGATTATACGTCGTGGATTGCTTATTTGATTTGATTGGGGGATTATCTATCATGAATGTTAAACGAAAACCATTAAATGCTCCCGATTACAAACACTGTCATTTTGAATATTAAAACCCGATGAAACATGTTGTTGTTTCATCAATCGATTTAATGATTGAAATGTTTATTTTCTATAAAAAAAAAAAGAGTTCATAGTGCGCGGACCGCCTTAAGTAGTGCAATAAATCCATTCTTTTTTTAATGATTGCATGTTTTCGTATATTTTAGAAGTATGCATTTATCCTGTCCAAATCTCTGCTTCCGTAACCAAGAAGTGCCGTCCGCTCATTATTGTCACAGCTGGTTAATTTATGTAATATCCAATATTTGCCAATTATATATTCATTTCACCGGGATAACCGAATGCCAGTATTCGTTGAGCAATGCTTGAGTAGGTACTTTTTGTGTCGTCGTGTTTTGCACGAGGTTAATGTGAGTAATTCGTTCACAACAATTAACGCTAAGAAGACGAGATTGTTAACCGTGTATGTTTCGTCATGAAGCATTCATCTTGTTTCAGTGATATGAGGTCTGTGATGACATTTCCGTAATATTGACAACACTGGGGCTTCTTTTTTCATTTTGTTTTGAGTGATTGTTTTAGCAATGGAGTGTATGTAAAGAAAATGGATAGCAGTCTAAATAGCAATACTAATGACACCCAGATTGTTATTGAAGCATGAACGGCAATAATCACCGGTGATGACTGATTGCTCGTTAGAATCAGGGACAAATCTCAGCACACCGAACATGCCAGTCGTTCAATATGGGGCTCACACGTGTCAATGTTAGATTAATGCGTGGTGTTATAAACGCCTTCACGCACGATATGACTTTTTAAAAAAAGTAAACTCAATCAACACATCTACCGTACGAGCGCTCTGACATGGTATGTTATGTTTGTTGACCTATGGTGTGTAAGCAACCTAATTACTCGAGTGAAAAGATGTAAAAATCACGATTTATATGTACTTATTCGATAATGCAGCTCTAAAACAGTTATCATTAAGTGGTGTGCTTGCATGCAATTCAACTCTGTGTGATGGGAGATGTTAATATCGTGTTGTCTGCAAAATCAACTCCCGATTTTATGTCTCGTTATAACGAAATAGACATATATCAACGATGTAGCTTTCAATGATTCTCATTTGAATTGACACATATATAACATTCACATGTCGCAATGCATTATTTGTCATTTGAATGTATCATCAATCAAATGATTGCATATACGACTCAATTGACCTGACACATTAATATTGAACTTAGCTTTATTTCAGTGTGTCCATTTAACCTGAACAAATCAGTATGACAGACACAAAAACCGATATATATGTTAAATACATGTTTAAACATATTTATTGGGTATTATCCTTTGAATTACAGTACTTGTATAGTAGTATGTCATATATAAATCAGCGTATCTCTATGTGTTTTGTATACTGCAATCGCTGTATTTTACAAGACGGGGAATAATACAGTTGTGTAAACTATGAATATTCCAATTGGATGTTAGTTCAATGTCTCGAGTTTGTTTGTTTTCGAGTTTGTGATATCACACTATAGTCTGAGAAGTGTTAAAAAACCCAATTCCCTTGACAACAACGAAAGTGATTCTGTTTGAATAGTGTTTCGTCGAAGGTCATTGTGTTTCTTTGATCAAAGTGGCAATACCTTGCCGGTCGTCATATAGTCGACGAACGCTTCATATGAGGTAGATTCAGTGCGATACACTTTTAAATGCTTGTTTTTTGTTTTCTGAAATTAAACAATTCTAAAACTTGAGTTTTATTTATTTTTGTTATTTTGATAGATGCTTTTCAGAGGTACATTTTTCGATACTCATTCGACTTGTTAACACGTTAATTGGTGTTTAATAAAGCTGTATATAAGTATAGCAAGCCTATACTTACAGCAGAGCCGTCGCGACAGTTTCGATTGCATCGGATCTCATAACTGCCTCTTATAGTTTAGAAGAAGGTAGTGAATTGTCAGTATACGTTCTGCCCCTGAGCCTGTAATTCTCACGTGCTGATATCGAGGCAGAAATGGTTTTGAATTACCATTGAGTATACATAACCGACAAACTCAATTCTCTGACCGCTGTAGGGGTACAATTCAAAGAATATCAATGCGAAAACGAGCTAATTGATTAAAAGCCGGAATGCTATTGCATACTGGGTGTACATTGGGTATGCTGATTTAATAAGAACAATAAGTCTACGAAACCTGCCGAGAAAACCTCTTAGAGATATAGTGTTCAAAACAAGAACAAATATCACTTTCGTGGGACAACATTTAAGGTTGAGGAGTCGTATTTATTTAAACTAGTTTGGATCCTATATCGAATGTGAACATCATCATATACGTAATCCAGACACAAAAAATAACTATGTCGCGAATATAAGTGTGCTAAATGCATACTAAATTACCGTGTTTAGTTGAATCAGACAGCGGTGCGTCTGACTGCCTTCCGTGAAGCAGTGTGTACACCGTGATATAAATAAATTTCAGATGACATATATCATAAGTGGCGTTTAAAATACACGCATGTCAATCATACATGAGATGGTGTGACTCCGCGTGGGTCCCTTGTGTAAAAGGGTTATCAGTACACTCTCGCTGGCTGAACCTCAAGCCATTCATGTTTAGCGAAGGAAACGTGCGCAATGAGAATTCGAAAAAAACACCATCGGTTAAAATAAGTAATCCACGTTGGTGATTATACGATTTATATTTCGATATATAATCTGCACTGTCTCCTTGAAAAAAAAAAACGTGTTTGAGATTATTTTAAACGCGGTTTTTTAGGCGATAGATACGCTATTGAATTAGAAATTTAAATAGGGGTATTATTTTCTTCGTGATTGAATAGACTGTTAGAGGTACCATTATGTTGATCCTAATTGGATGGCATATGGAACCACAGTATATGATACAGGAAAATTGTGTTATTTAATTTTGTAAACATTTTCTTGCCAGTTGTTTGTACTGGGTACTAATGATACTTTCGCATTCACCATATGCTATCGAGAAAATTGTATTTGAACAATAAATGTATTCTGTCGATTTGGGTACATTTTTCTCTGTACTCACGTTAGTTTAATATTTATATTTTTTGTTCATGATGAGAAATAATAATAATTTTTAAAACGGAATATTTTTTTTAAATGGTTGTTTATTCTTGTGTCTTTTGCCATCTGATCGTATACCCGAACAAATTCGAACAGTTCGAATGAACTCGTGATAAAGATTATAATTTATAATTAATATATTTTTTAAAGGTATTTTTCAAGTTTATTTGCCAAAATCTGGGTGGATAAAATCGAGCGTTAACATAACTTGTGATATACGGGTCGGAACATCGCATAGTTTGTTTTCGTTTTGATATTTTAACGTACCTTTGGTTTTACAAGTTGTTCAACTACTACAACTTGGCCGGTATTATTTCCCATTAAAATCTGTCTTTATATATATATATATTATGAGACGTTATAGGAATATACTGAAGCAGTCACTAAAACGTTTGATAAAAATAAATCTGAGTCTGTGTCGTATAATGTACAGTTACCAATCTGGTAAGATTTTGTGACGATCACGATGCAAAAATCTAAGGCATCTTCTCGTTGATAAAAAAAAAATCTTCAACGAGAAGCCTCTTGCGAAGCCGATATATTTTATTCACACCATGTATATGTCCGAGATTACAATCCAAACATGGGAAAAGTACAGGGGGTTATCACTTAATTGCAATGAACGGCTACGCACGTGACAAAGATGCAGTCCAATCAGGGACTACCAAACCGATTTTATCTTCTCCTTCCTGCGCAACTACGACGATGAATCCTGATTGGCCTCCTATCAACAACACCATCAACAACATGCAATGTGCGTAGTACCTCAAGGCGATTGCAGCAGGACCTTTTTACACGTGTTTACAGCAGTTGAGCATCCGTTCTCGGGGGATATTTCATACGCAGATCCCCAATGAGATTATTGATCCACTAGTGGCATATTCTAGTTTCACATTAGAACACGTATGGTCTATAATTAGACGCCAACAAATAAAATCATGTCCCATAGTGTATATTCGCATTCAACCCTTTTCCCCAAGCATGTTTTGCTCTATATATATCGCAAGCGTGATAGAAAGAACTGATTGGGTTTTCGGGCACTATGTAAGTTGCACGAAAAACATGATTTAGTTTCCGTAATTTGGGCTGTTGCTCTTATAATAGCTCACGATGGAGAACACGTCTGGTGAAAGGTCTCATCGGACGAGCTTATGAAATGTGCATATTTATATTGTTGTAAACATGCATTATGTATGCATTTGTTCAGAGAATGTCGACGATATTAAATCATGTCGAACCTGTTAATCATTAACCCCGAATTAACGAGTAATTGGTGGTGGAATAAATATGCTAGATGTCACGACAGTACTAACTAAAATATCAACCGATCAGAAATCATGAGTATGGTTTTATGTTTATTTAATAAATACGTCTATCACAGTATATCAAAATAGACAGATAGTTACGATAGTGAATACAGTGTACGCGTAGCTGATGGAAGGTTTTAATACCACGTCTTCCGTCACGGTGACGCCACATTACTGTTAAAATGTAGATTCATGGCGTGGTTAACATCGGAGAAATTATCTTTTTGCAAATTGCAAATTGGAGGAATTGCCATCACGAAAGTCTGTATGTGTTATTATCGTTTTGTGATGTTTATTGTAATTGAGTAATAGTAGCATAATTTGTGTATGCCAGCAGCCACTCTGTTTTTCGACATGATAATTTTCAGAAACGTAGGGTGGACTTGATTGCTCGGCGCTCCTACGGTTTCTCCGGAAATTTAGAACCACAATTGCTTACTCGATACACGTAATTGTTATTGATATTGCCGCCGTAATCTCAAGCAATTTTTGTTTCGGAACAGTGCATATTATATTGCACATTCAGAGCCCAGACAAACGAGACGAACAATACAACATGTCAGTTAATTCGATGATTCGATGCGACCACTTCCCTCAAGAATGTGTTATATTTATGACTCAACAGAATGATACACTTGGCGCAAAATTACATAAACCTAATGTCGGAAAATCGAGTCGTGTATTTTCGAAACATAGAAAACACTTTCACTTCCCATCACAGTCGTCGCTGCTGCTGCCGCACACTCACACCGTCGCCGATCCTGCCGCACACTACCCACTGTCGCCGCCGTTTGGATGTAGGTAGATAAAAGTATGATGCAGACTTGCGGTTTTCAGAGTCACCTGTTATTTATGCCCGTGTACGTCATCATATCATCCATTTTGTCCACCCTCGTTCGCCAAAATTGAGTGTTGAATTTAAAAAAAAAAACGGTATTTTTTTGTATTTAAAGCCCAAACATTACATAACCGAATAGGAACCAGGTACTATGATATTAAATATATGTGTTACTACCATCAAAATCTGACACGTTTCCAAGAAATAGCCGTTTTCAAGCGGTAGATCGTATATCGTATAAAATTCAAATAAGATGCTGACATATTCGAGTATAATACCTTGCGCAAAGGAACAGTTATATCTAATATAGGAGCGGATAGAAAGCCCACAGTGGGTGTTACGTAATCTGTCGAATATATAAGCATTGATATAATAAACAGAGATTCATAGTCAGATTGGACAGTGATTCCACTTTTGTTCGACGCGTAATTATCCAGCAATATTAGGCACCCATCTTGTGTTTACTTGAATTAAAGTACATTTAAAAAAGTAGTATAGACTAATCTGTGCATTAACCGTCTAGCAAATGATATATGTGACGTTCTTAAATAACCCATGCTGTTGTTGTTTTTTTGGAGTCATGTTATTGAGAATATGCAAAAGCACGTACGTGTGGTCAAACTGCACAATAAGTCAACACATATTATGCCTTGCATCGTAATGCGTAATTATATCTAAGAAAGCACTCAAACAAATTCTATCCCTTTTTCCTGTCTTCTCGCTCAGTTCTGCATATCACTCCCGTATATATTAAAAACATGTTTACCTCATTTGTGGCGCTCGAATAAATGTCATCTCACATGGGCGCGATGAATGAAAATTTGGCTAATAGTATTTGCAGAAGTTTCTTTTATTATCATCACGCGCACAATAAACTGTCATGTAGGATCTATGTACCAGTAACTCTGAGTGTGTTAATATGCATTAGTTTTTGTGTGATTCGAACGTGTTACATGCCCGACTACTACACTGTATTGTAATGGTTCATCAAAGCAGATCATTAAATATAATCATCATCGAGTCTTAGCTGCCCCCATCTTGACATCCTCTGACATTAGACCTACGGAGTAGTTTTTTAACAAACCCGAGCGATATTGTCTTCACTAATAGATGTTTCAAGATGTGTTTTTTTTTTCCTTCACGATATATAGACTACTGTTGATACTTGCAACTTGAGAAGGCAATATTCCTTTTGTTTGGCATAATAATATTTGTTAGTGTTGCACATATAGTAGTTAACACATTGTATCGCTTTTACATTCTCTATGTTATCGGGCGTTCAAGTTCTATGTACGAAAACATCGATTTAATCTATTTATTCGAGAATAGCCTTTTTTAAACCTCTTCGATGTTTTCATTTTAAGAGACTTCCAAGTCTAGCACTAATAATGAAGACAGATAGTGATGAAGTGAAGTCAAATTAGGCACTCATGTTTCTTGTATGGCCCGAATGCATTATAGTACGAAGTAAGTGTTATACTGATTGTCATTTGCCTTTATAGTGTACTTACGTTGTTTATCCCGAATCAAACTATATCAAAGAGGATTACCATCGTTTTATTATGTTTGCTTTTGAAAACCGCTGTTAACTGAGTATTTATGGCCCAGTGCTCTACTGTTAGTAAAATTATCGGACGTTCACCTGTTTGAAAATTTTCAAGACAAGCTCTGATTTTTATGAATACTGCATTCGTTGTTCGATTACTTTGCTGCGAATTATTTTGAATTATTTAATGGTGTTAGTAGGGTTCGGCCATTTGTTGTTGTTTTAACAAATATCTACGTGTGCACTATCGCGGATAATGCACGCTCCTTCCGACACGCTGTCTTGTTGGTTTACAACATAAACATTAGTTGACATTCATTATAATATATGTATATGTGTGTCGCGAATTTGCATAAAGACGGCATATACTTTCCGAGAGACATGTGTGACTACGGTGAATATATTAAATAACATATGTTCAGTTTCACTGTTAATATGCATCATACTTAAAAGGAAGCAAAAATATACACTGTTACAGTATTAGATGTATTAAACAAGTATAACAATGTTAATCTGATCCCAGCATTTTTTTCATGTTATGTATTATTATACATCTGTCATCATAACTCTATAAATTACAGCGTGTCGTAATTTTGTTGTATTGCACTAGGTTTATATGACCTCCTTATTAGGAAATATGATTTCCAAATAAGGAACGATTACATTTTGCATGATGACATTTTTGAAAACGGCTTTCATGGAGAGAATGTTTTTCTAATTTTCGACGTCGTCCTCAGTTATGGTCTTCTAGGTCTGCAGTATGTATAATAATAATACGATTATGTTGTATTACAATGATAACACTAGTTTTGCACTTAGATAGTACACCGTTTCATTTTGAAACAATCAATGTATTTATAGTGTCTCATATACATCAGTAACATATGAGAACTCATCGAGGGCAGTGGGTAAAACATAAGTTTGAGTGTTAGTGAGTCGCGTAATTACGAATTTAAAACAAATTCACACTTAGGTGATATATGGAAGATACCTAAAATACTTCAAGCGATCTAGAAATTTGAAGCGCTTGGGGATTGTCAGCCTATAACGTGAACAGATCCAACTGCTTTCGAAGATTATTGTATTTTACGAACCGACAAGAGCATGTAACAGTATTTTCTTAATGCTTACACAATTATTATAAACTGGTGAGTTATGTGTTTTACATTTGCAAACTTGCATTCTCCGAGATTTAGCGGTCCCGTGAGATTTGTATTCGTGCGCGCGCGTAGTCGATAATGCCGTTGGCGGTCTGTTTTCACATTGAATGTTTTGCTCTGACTGGGCACACATTTTACTCTGAATGACTATCAGATAATGTTGTTGACATATACATTGGCTTGTGACATGTAATTTCTCAAATATTTAATCGCGACATTGTCCCGTCGGGATTCGAAGCAACCAATGGAACTTGGCTGAGTGTCGATATCATAATAACAAGAACATTCGAGTCGGCCGTTGGTCAGATTCATAACACTTTTTGTGCGTTGATTTCAGCAAATACATCACACTTGATATTGTGTTGTCAACATTAGAATTGATATTTCTTATGGATCATACAATACTGTACAGTTAGTATACTGATTCATACAGGTCGATCTGGTGCTGATAGTGTCTTGCGATTTGTTTGCATAGATCTCTGAGTACTGTGGTGAATAAATTGTGACGCACGTTATTCATTATTCATCTTTTTGAATCAGGGTACAGTTGACGTTTTTGTGAACACGTAATACGTGCAGTACTGTCTAAGATTGCATTGAATTGTACAAGTGCTCCATCAATAAAAAGGCTGTTTTTGCCCCAGGTCCTGCCGTGGTATAAATATTGTTGGCAACTGATGTTTATCTCTAGTAGTGTAAACATTTTCTCATGTATGGAGGCGATAAATCGTTAAATGACTAGTAAAAACTAGAAAATGGACAAGATCATTTATTGGAAACTAATGAAGAGATGGGTGTCTGTCTGAAACTTCAAGAATCTGACAATCTGCACATTTCTGTGCCTTATAAAGTTTTAGCGTAGCTGAAGTCAATACCATACTGAGCAACAATACGTACAGATGGTTCAAAATAAAAAAAATGGAATGTAATTCTGGTACGAATTGGTACGATTTCTTATGCGCCAATGTACTGTAAGATTAGCACTAATCTTTCTACACATTTTCTTAATGTGCTCCTTCTTTAACATCAAGCAACGTTTCAGACATACAAAAACAATCACTAAACACACGCATTAGTGTTTCCTCTAGCGAATACAAGTGTGTGTCCCGTAAACACAACAGACACGTACATCACATCGTACCCCGGTCATCTTGTTTATCTGTATTATTTCTAGGTTGTACATTATCTAGGTTTTGTTGTTGACGATTGATAGTAAATACACAAAACAAAAACACGCACATGTGTGTGTCTTTGTGGTTGATCAAAACACCAAGAATTTGTTTTTTCATTAGAACGTCAGTGCGGTCAGGCTTTGTATTCCACAGGGTAATCGTGACTGACAGGGTTTGGTTTTTGCTCTCACAACAAAACAAACAGCACACTTCTACAACGGTTATTGTCAAAATAACAATCAAGTGTTAACGTCACGTACGCTATCGGAGAGTCGCTAAAAAATACAATTGCTTTACAGCAATAGTCTTGTTATTGATAACAATTTGTGGCGACGAAGTATTCATGAATACCATGTTTCTGCAAGTTCAAATGAGGCTGTGATGAGGGAATGTATTTAATACTTTGAATGGTGCATTGAAACATTCATAATGTGGCTGAAGTTGATTGGCATAAATTCGACACTAATTCAATCGAGTTTTCTTTTAATGTTTTGAATGTGTTTTATTGGTACGAATATAGATGTTTGAATGGTAAATTATTACCAGTGTTTCGGTTTGTGAAGTTAATTGTTGCCATAGAGACGATGATAACAAAGGCCCGGTGCGTATCCATTTCCAGATTTTATAAAAGTCATGCACGTGATTGTGTTTGCTCAATGGTACACTGTGTGGCAGTTTGGTGATGGGAAGTAGTCTCCCAAACGGCATCGGAAAATAAACGGGGAATTTGCGTTATTCTGTCAATTACCGTTATCTGCGTAAAACAACGTTCTGAATATATGGTAACATAGCACTTTCCTGATATCTTGAACCTCTATTTCATAAACAAATCAATACACAGGAATCATTTCTCATCGGATGTACACTTTCCTTATATATATATATATATATATATATATATATATATATATATATATATATATATATATATATATATATATATATATATATATATATATATATACATTTATTCTATATTTAGCTATGCGAATATTCGGGATATTTAATAAAGGCTACGGTGTTTTATTCGTTGTGTGTACTCATACTACGTAATGTCACAGCCAAATAATTAATTTAACATCACATAGAGTGGTTCTACGCATGCCCATTGTAAATCTTTACTGTTTTAATAAGAACGTATGATGCCGATTAGGATGGAATCTTGTTAATGTATTGTTTAGTGTATAAGCCTCTGAACTCATAATTTTGTTAATACGCCATAATTATAATCACAATTCAACATTCAGCAATCAGCGAATTTCTAATAATCGGAATTTGAAACTCGGTCAACAATCAAACTTAAAGTTTATACATTACAATTTATTTGTTAACCTGTCTAGTTGCAAAGCTGTAGTTTTAATTGCGCTCTTGTTTGAATGATGTGTTACTGTGGCAACGACATTGTGGCATTTATTACGTGATTAAATCGTATGATTTATCAAACTGTGACGTAACGTGTCTACTATAACGAGCACCGCGAAAATTGTACGTGTCGCCATAACGTTTAATGTTAATCTACGAAAGGTTTTTAACTTATGTAACCCTATCAACGTTGTGATTTTTCAACAACAAGGCGTAATGACTCTATAACTATGCGTCTGTGCATTGAGGCTTGCTCGTGTCTGGGAACATCAAGGAAGAGCGTGTCAGTCGTCAATTGTGGCGGTGACGGTAAATGCCTGGTGACATTGCTATTTACGGTTTCATAGCTACCCAAGATCTTAATTGCTTTCTTCGAAAACGATAGTTGCTATTACTTTATTGCGAAATAAACATTGGTATCCCGGAGATAACTTCCGCAACAAAATGGTCACGCATGGTGCCTTCTTGAAGATAACATGTAGATTCAAATATATAATGCTGGTGAACATAACGGGGTGAAATGGCTCGTTGTTAACCATTTGTTTACACCGGGTGAGTGACAGCCTTGAGAAATACGTCGAGTAAGTCTGTGTTGGCGTCGAAACGAAACGTGAACGGCAGTGTCTGGGATTTGATTGCCTAGAATATACTACAAGGTTTTCATATTGCTATCGTAAAGTGTTTAGCATGTTGATGGATTTTTTTTTACTGTTGTAATGATTGTGATTCGGTAAGTTTCTTCCTGATAGTACGCGAAGGAAGAATTGTTTTGCTTATAAATGAACGGTATCGTCGCGCTTTGTGCCTAGAGATGAAACATGACAGAAATTATTGCGAAACGCTATTGTCCATTACCAGATTGTTGACATTTTTAACGCTGCGATACGATACCCAGACTGTGTGTAACTGTGCCGACCGCCTGTCTAACATAACGCGATGATAATCAGTATTACAACTTTATCTAGCAATTCTAAAAACAAAACAGTCGATGTATTATATTTGAAAGCCAATCTGTCAAAAGGAGTTAAATACCTGAAGCTAGGAATTCAGCATTATGTAGTGTTATACAAGCACGCACATTTTCGGTGTCGGTGGGATATTCAAATGGCGCGTAAGAGTTAAAACCTGTGCAATCTTTCAATTTGTTTTTAATACCCAAGACTTTTTTCTAATTGACATTCACATTGAAGCGATATAACAACCTATTTTCGGAAATATTACTGTTAATGTATAATTTACTGTAAGCGTGTAAAAGCCTTTTTTTACTGGCTCTCTCAAATGACGGCATGACGCAAAAAAAATGAAGAAGATTGCTTGCTAACGACTTGATGGGGGCTCCTAGCATCTTTCAGTTTTCAACACGCAATTGAACGTGTTGTTACCGTTTCTATACCGCCTTATTCCACGCTCGGTGTGAATGATTGGTTGCTTAGTAACTATATAGCGGCTTTTCAGTTCATTTGCCTGTCTGATTAAATATCAGAGGGCACTTATAGAGTGTTCCGCGTGTATAGAAATATGCCAATGTTCAGGTTGGATGAGAGTGAAGGGTCGTTTTTATCCTTATTATTATAAAGAATGTCGTGGACATTTATTCAAATATGAACTACTCCTTTCGATACTTGAAAATATTAAATAATAGTGTATTTTGTGTCATCTACGCAGTTACCTAATTTGTTGTTGAAACTCATTTCGATTTTTTCTTGTACGAATTATTATAATAGTGATTGTAAGTAGCCTGCTCATCTGTGTGGGATATCATCGCCCAGTGGCAATTCACACCACGCCTCCGTTACCTGAACCAATAAGAAACGATCTGTTATAATGGAATAAGTGTTATTTTCATTCTTACCAGCATCATTCTGTTCGTGAAATATTGCGGGGATTTCGGGCGAAACTTGCTCGGGTGGCGAGTCGTGGTAATGTTTCTCTGCGCGGAAAAACAAACTGCGAGTTAACGGTGTTGTTTTCTTCTGCAGATCATGGCAACAACTAACTTTACTGCGTTCAATTCAAGTGTGTCAGTCGCGAATGTCGAGGTGTGTCTCCAAACTCAACTGGAAGAAGCTTTTCTGGACCTAAAAGGTACGTGAATCATCGCTGTTTTTGTTTTTGTTTTGTTTTTTGTATGTGACTAAAACGTGCAAAATGAATTCGCCGTCGATCGTTTCCTCTCCGTGATACGGATACATAATCGATCAGCATATTTGCAGAAGTTCCTCTAGTTGATGGGTTTGAAAAACGGATTTGCACGTATGTATTGTTTATTATTACACTTTGACTACAACGCTCAATAATGCTTTCTTTGATGGATAATATACCCGCAAGATGTTAGCATTCGGAGTCCTTAAATTATGCTTTTTTTTATAATTAAACAGTGTTGACTACACATTTTTAACATTGTTAAACTCTGCTAGAAGCAGAAGATATTAAAAACTGGCTTGTAAATATCAAAACTCTATGGTATACATTGTTTATGTTTTAAAATGGACTGGTTATTAAGCTCGTGAAGAGGTTTAAAATTTAAATGATTTCGAGAATTCGTGTCCAATAGATTTAAAATGTTTACTCTATGTAGTGTGTGTTTTGTTTTTGGTTTTTATCCAGGTTTGTTATTGTGTTGATGCCAAAAGTGCTAAATAATTTAGTCTTAATTACGTGGCTAACCCCCTTTGACGCATAGCTAGAGGTGCACAAACCGCACTACTACCCAAACGTCCTTTTGAGAATAAACAGGACTCCAACATAATGTGAATGTTCCACAGAAACGAAGCAGAGCCCTAAGATCTGAACTTTCCTGGGAGAATTAACCCAGTACAAATTTTACAGACATTGACATTAATGTGGTCATAACTCCCACATAAACAGATCGATTACTATTTTGTGTGAAACAAAGACTGTGCACATAAAAAATGAAAATAATATTTTAGGGTTGCGAATGCTCTCACACCTGTCTACTTAATACATACACTTTGTACACTTTGTACCTTCTCACTTCTGTTTGCACGAAGTGTATACAAATAGCGTTAGACTAGGCTGTTGTTTGTGGTGTAGTTAGTATCGCAATGACTGTATGTTTGTATGCTACAATAGACTTGATTTTGTTTTTATACTTGATGCCTGGCTCTACGGAAAGCTATATAAGAACACTTTGTTTTTTACTGGGAATCAGCGACAGATCGTTTCGCAAAAAAACACTCCTTTAGATTGTTGAATATTAATAATGTTTGACACGCGATTCAGTCGTAATAAATACAAACGTTTTCACTTTCGATGTTACGGAAGTAGTTCATTTGTATGTCTAGTTAGTATGTCTAGCCTATTCAAAAGTGAAAATAAATAAATAGATGCATATTCGAAAAAATCTTCGAATAATTCAAGCCTTTTCTAACGTATATATCTCCGTAAGTTTAAATTACACCGGACAGCAGCTAACACGCACGTGCAACAAGCGTATAGTACTAACTTTGGAAAGGGAATACAACAAATGAACACCCTTCGTATGACCTTGATCTTTACTTCAAAATCCAATCAATTTAAACGTGGTTAGTCATTCATTTCTCAATCAAGTTCAAATTACCGTTGAATACATGCTTTTTTTTCCTTCAGCTCCATCACTGACAGCATTAAAAGACAATTATAATTTTGATGAAAATTGCCATGGTAATTAATTGATTCTCAGCTCGGGCTGAACAGAAAACGGTAGTAAACGGTTTAATGTATGCCATATTGGGTTATGTAAATTGTTGCGCATCACATTACTGTTTTCCATCGTAATATAGTAACATGGTCTGTCGAAAGCTTTATTTACAGAAATTTTTAAACTGTTGTTCAGATAACTGAAATATCGCATTGCCCCCCCCCCCTAGGTAGTAAACAGTACGCATGCACCATCTAATCAGTAAATACAGTAAGCATCGATTAATTTACTACTACGCTTTCACCATCTTATGTAGGGCTTCATAGTTGATATAATCCACTGCGATATAAACGTTTTGATCCTGTTGCCTGTCAGCTCGCGGTTATTATGCAGATATAAATATTTCATAGGCTGGTATAGCAGCATACAGCTCTGCCAATCATAATCGGTGTCTCTGCGTAGAATTTACTATAAGAAAGTTTGTCAGTGTCAGTAAACTTATTCTGGTGCTTTTAAATCTCACCCGGGGACTCTGATGAGTGCAATTACAGCTACAGTCCTCTAGTATGTAAATACCAGTCTAATCACGGAAAAGCGTAATGGGGTTATTTCTCGACAACGTAAAGGTGTCGTATTACGCCCATTCACTGCATTGATGTTTGCAGCATCTCTCCGAGGGTGACCCTAGCAACTCTTCAACTGTAGGTCTCGCATACGTACTGTATAATTCGAATGGCATTTCTACTCCTCGTTGTGTGTCAAAATTCAATGTGTCACAATCAATACTCGCTCACAACATCTTCTCAATACCTCATACAAATCTAGATGTTCGTGTTCGTGAATATATAGACGTCAAGAGTTCGTGATTTTGCGGCGCGTTTCGTGTTGAAAAACAAGATTTTTTAAATGAGCAGATTGATCACCGTGGAAGCTTCGTTTGTAAGGTTTCTAGGCGTCCTTCAAACAAAATTAGAGAATTGGAAAAATTTCCCATAGTGCCATTTCTATATGAGCTGATATGAGCTAACAAACTTCTCGAATACAGGAAACAAGGTTTATTTTTCCATCAAAATATAATGAATTCCAATTTTGTTATTTGCGATGGGAAGTAGATGAAGACAATTACATAAAATGTTGGTTGAATAAGTGTTCTTTCACCACTAACCCTATTTATTATGTTTTCAAATGTACTTGTCAATCGTTTAGAAATTGCCAAGTCAAAGTATCACACATGCTGTCGTGTGATAGAATGAAAGTAACATTAGCTAGTTTCGTAGAAATGATTCCGATTATTAATACGTGTATATAGTGATTTATTGACTCTAGTAATGTATCTTATCGTCGACTTTCAGTTATATGATATTAAAAATAAAGGTTTCATGAGATCTGACATTTGGCTGTCAAAATGATCTAGGTTAAACCATACCACCTGTCGGGTTAATATGTAATCATGGGACTTCTCTCACTTTTCTCCGTCAAGACGACACTTTAATTTTCTACTCGTTTATAAACGCTCGAGCCACCCGTTGCTTTATTACGAGTAATTGCATGTTTCGGCTCGTCACTTTTACGACATTATGATTATCTGTTACATCTCGGGGAAAGTATATAACATTTATTCTTCGGTCTAATTGATCGGCAACCTTGGACGATACCGAGTGGCTGAAATCGCATTTAATATGCCAAGTTATTCAAAGTGGGCGTCGCTCCGTGTGTCATTTCGTTAAATTAATTAGTTTATGTTTTCTTGCTATCTACAAGGATTTAGGCGGAATAGTGGACATGGAATTGCTATTTGTATGTGTCTTTGTTTATGTTTGATCATTTTAATTGTCAATGATAATTATTATTATTATTTACTTTATTGCAATATACCGGGAAAGCTAAGTTATAGATTAAAATTACAATTCTCGACAACATGATTAATTGCAATATTTATTTCAGATATTTTCATTATCTATTTGAGGACATTTGTTGGAAGAAAAAATACATAGCGTGTTGATATTAATATTATGCAATAATGGCAGAAATCCTCATAATAGGATTAAAAAAATATACGTATATATTATATGATGATGTACAAATGATACGAAGTGGTATTCATCTTCGACACTGTTTGAATTGCAGACAATTCTGATCCTGTCCACGATTCCTGTGTAAGCTTTTGTATGTTCCCATGTTTACCATTTACACAGAAGGTGTGCAAAACGCTGTTCCCAGCGAGTCTTTAGCAATGCTCTGTAGGGTGATACGACAGCAATTTGAAATGTAAAAATGTTTAACGTATGAAAACAATTACACATATTTATATTGCATATTATATACCGCGATTGGTTTAATTTGCCAATTTATAAACAACTCTATCGCATTGTACATACCGCGTCGCAGTGTATAGTACATTACCATTTGTGAAACGTGCGTGCCGACATGTAATCCAGCACGTCGTTTGTCTAAGCATCTCTTGGTATTTATTTAAGCTGCTCATTTTGTAGCGAGACAGATCGAGTACCATTATACATGAACCGCATTTAATTGTATTTAGTTAATTTGTTGCTATGGAAATAAGGGTATGCGAACATAAGCTAATATATAAGTTAAGCACAATTACAATTCTGATACGGTAACCGGATCATGCACTGCGCCATTAGTAAGTTTGTTTTTTTAACTATATTCGGTATATTGCTAAAGTATGCAAAATGAAAAGCGCGTTAATTTGCATGTATTGATTAAATATGTTCTTAATATTATTCATATTCATAATACAAAGTCCAATGATGGAATCCCGAACTAAATGTACAACTAAATGTTCCACGGTGTAGTGTTACATACTATGCCTTTAATGTCCTCAAAATACAATTTAGAACAGTATTCCTTGTGGAGATCTTTTTTTTCAAATTGACTATGCATTACTGGCAAATCTTGGCATGATGGTGACGTAACTCGCTTATTGTAATTACATTATAGAAACAGACAACTATATAATCACTCGTCTACTTTGTATAATGTATATGCAATCAAATCATGACTTCGTTTAATACATTAAACATAGTATTACTGCTTCTTTTCTTACAACGTAATTGGAATAGGGGATTTTTGCTCTGTTTACTGCATATTAATGGATTTTTTTTCTTTTAACGTTCATTGCCCGATCACATGTTTGGGATTGTCCAATTTTCATGATATCAAATGACAATCGTGGTTATTGGACACATACTATATAGATATTCCTTATAATATTTTGATATTCATTCAATTTATTTAATTTCATCCCAGTATAATTGTATTCGATTCTCTTTCCCTTTCCCGTTGTCGCCAATTTGTATTGTCACTTCGATTTAGTAATCGACTGTAACAGTTGTTGAAGCAGCGGGGTCCTGCCCAACCCATACAGCCGTTCCAATTTTAGAGTTGGTATTGTGTGACAAAAATGAACTACCAATTATTTCGTTCCACGGTTGATAAAGATAGTTCCGTAGAGACGACAGACTGGCATTATACCAGTCATTCACGCGTATAAATAACGTAACGGGAACATTTCCTCGTCTGATAAGTATTTTGTGATGGTCATTTAGCCATGCCTATTGAAATTTGACTGAAATAAAAGTGCGACATGGTAACTCAGCAAGACATACTTCGTAGCGTCGAGTAATAAATCATATTATTACACGTGTCAATAGTCTGTGTTGTTGTCACGAGAAGGTGAATATCCTCATCTTCCAAGTCAATAAAATAGACTGAAAATTAAAAGAAAATACAAAATGGATACTTTCTCTTATTTAAATTACGATGTTAGTCTCGCTAGCGCAATGGGTGTTTCAATTATACTTTTAAGCGTACGTCTAATTGAGATTGTCGTGTACTTCCAATAAGAACAAAATTAATTTAATTGAGAATTGTTTGTTCATCAAAAGGTACTAGATGAGTATATACACTCGCATACGTTAATTTAATGTAATCCAGCCAATTGTTAACATCGTTATTATAATAAGCAATGGGTGAAACTTCCCATATTTTTCCATATGCCGATGTTCACTGAGTCTTGAGCCGATTCGAAACGACGGAGAATTACGATGGAACCAGCATAGAATTCCTCGTCACATATGAACTTAGAATTTAGTTTCAGTAATCTATCTTTTACGTGCCATTTTACTTGACAGTGAGAAAATATCCCGCTTTCTGCTTCTGTGTTCGTGACGAATTGACATTTTTTATTTATTTTATTTGAAAATGAAATACATTTGTACACGAAATCGTGAATGTATTGGGAAAGCTGCCACAACCCCCCCCCCCCTTCCCCGTGTATATACACAATGAAAACACATATTTAAAAAAACATGTTCGGCGCAACTGCTTCAATGGAGCTCTGAATTTAAGAATCAACAACGACTGGGTAATAAGTTCATTTGCAGTATCAATTTTAGTTCACCTCCGGTCCGCGATAACTGAATGCCTACAGTTTAGAGTGTCGTCGAAATTGCGTATTTCACGCTTCGCTGGTATGGCTTCCTTTTCGGTACTGTTCGGAACAGCAGTCTAATCTCTGGAGTCCGTACCCTGTGAGTATGAAATCAGCCTCCGACTATATTCATCTTTAGATTATGTTTAACCGTTAGCCAACACCGACAACTAACATTTTAGCATTTGAGAAACACCGAGCGACCGCGTAAATCCAAACACGCGTTAGTCAGAACCCGGGAGTCGTAATTGTGTTCGTTTTAAAATTGTATTTCTTTGTGAAGACTTTGATAGATTTGATGCAATTATAGTATTACAATGTTTTGAAAAAATATCAGACGCCGAACAGCACCACACACAACACTACGTCGCACAGGTACGGTGAGTGCCGTCATTTAAGATAAAGATACGACATCATATACGGGAGCAGATCTTTCGTAGTACGGCGTACTTTGTCCACCTGTTCAATATTTACATGTAAATATCGTTATCGCGCGACTCAATCTTCAACTTGAAACAATTATTTAAAATACAGTACTCTGCTCATTTTTAAACAGGTGGTGATTTTCCCGTCGGTTGAATGTGAACACCGCCAAGTGTGCACTTCATTGATTGGAGGAGCATACTTCGCGGATTAAGTGTATTTTCTGTTGGTGTCTCAGTATCACTCGCTTGTAAAGTCAGGTACAGTGCAGTATGTTCGTTTCAAATCGTTTAAGGCAATTTAACACCATAGTGACTGAGAACGTTGTCTCGTGGTGGACGTTTCATTTGGACTACATTGAGATACTCTGAATGCTATCATGAATATATAACAGTTTATGTTTATAGGTTTCTTATTCATCAAATATATCATACTTAAAGGTTCATCTCGGAGTATATATATATATATATCACTCGCTTCACCGGAAATGTGAATTGCAAGCACAGGAAATTGTTGTTCTGTAATGACGCATGTAACATGAAGGATAACAACCTATATTGAGGTTTTAGTAGTTTGCTCACAACTTCTGTTACGTTCACACACTTTACGTTTCCGTCAAGTCGCTGTTTATAGACCATCTACTTCTGTGTAGATATATAATCTGGGGGTGAACGTTTAGACTGAGTGCATAGGCAAAAGATTCTTACACATCGTGACGTTTGTCGGGAGAGGAGGTGATCACCCCGAGGGGGGGTACTCGCTTGGATTTAGTATATGATTGCAAAATGTGTCTCATATTAAATTGTTTCATTATTATGCAAACCATATAGCCATGGAAACATATAAAGATTTTATTGATGTGAAATTTATTCTATGTAATTTCCCGATCGTCCTTGGTGAACACGATACGAGCTCTTTTTGTTTTGTACATATGTACACGTGCTGGTTTTACAGCCGTTAATTCGTATAAACTAAATTTCTGACGAATTTTTGTTTTCATATTGAAATACTACAAATAGAGAGCATATATTTAATTTAAATGATGCTTTTCTCAAATCCACATCTCTGGCCGCTTGAAATGTCTGATCATCATTGTGCGGGCAAATCGGTCCCCCACTCTGGTTATCGGCAGCAACGCCCAGATTACTGTTTAATGGCGCTATGCGTACACGAGCTGGAACTACAAAGTGAATAGGCTCCGTCTGTTACGTTAATAAAAACACAGCTTCAGTAATGACAATGGCATGCTTAGAAGAACGCACTCTTCTTAGTAACATTGTTGCCGAATGTAGAACCTCTTGGAAGAATCATAATTTTGTCTGCAGAAGGCGTAAACCGTCCGGCAGTGAAATTCATAACATAGACATCATCACGTCTGTGCATGGAACGTCTGTGACTTTGCTTTTGTCAGCCGAGTAAATATATACTTGTACAGACGTATGCAGTGAGATTAAACCCCACATTATTATCTAATTTCTCGGCTGTTTGGCAGTATTCAGCGGATGATAAAAAGTTTTGTGATACGGGGCAATACATCCGCTAATTTGAACCGGCTTGCAACACATCAAGCTAGATTTCTCTGTTTAATAACGTGGGAAAAGGAACACCACACACCAAAGGCGTGGGAAAAGATTTCTCGTTCGTGTGTAGAACATTCTTACGCATGTCATAGCGGTGTATTTACGCATGCGTATATTGGTAGGCAAAAAGGCGGATATCAATTTGAGTAATGGCATTTCTGACGTAATCAAAAACACCGACAACAATATCAGTTATAAATCTTTTCAATTTTTAATGAATGTGATTTTATAATGCTATTACACGGGCAGTGTGAAAGGCGTAATCACCGCTGTATACAATCAACGTTGAAATTAACACAGTTAGACTAACCATCACATTACACATTCAGCGATTGACGGGAAAGCCGCGAAGTAATTCCCTGAATTAAATACTTGCGGGTTGGTGAATATATGCCTTGTTTTACAATGCTGTAACTTGCATAGGTGATCAAACGAACCACATGAAGTATCGCATTTCACGGAAAATAAATTCTAGATAGTCACAATTCTCCTGAATTATAACCAACTGGCGATAGATGGACATTAAATATTTGGTCATGTGACACATATTGGGTGATACACTGCTGATGTTAAGAAAACAAGAAAATCAGATGTGACGTTAGTTTTTGTCTAATTTGAACGCTCGTTATTTTAAATCTCATACAAATATTAAATTAGTTTGTTCGCTCTAAATCCAATTGTGTGTACCACCAATGCCGAGGTGTATTATATCACTTATTACTAGCCGAGCACACTGTAAACATTGTTGCTAATAAAAACTATGCTCGTATTTTTTTTCAAAGTGTGCAACATTTCGATTATGGGAGAAATATCTAGCCATCGAAGCCGAATGTTTTGTGTTGTTAATTCGGTAAATGAAAGATCCAACGGCAATTTGCAAATTTGAACAATCAAACATTTGTCATTCTTTGTTACATATAAGTCATGTAAGTTCTACCACACCGAGTTGTCAAATTAAAATGATTTGAACAAGGTTTTAGTAACGGTGAACGTGAACTCAGTTCGCATTAACGTGGTCATGAATATATATATTAAACTGTCGCGATAAGGATGTGATTTATTCTGGGTGATCCATGATCTTATACTAAAATGCTTTCGATCGACTCGGGTGTGATCTCAAGAGTATTATTTCAAGGAAGTCAGGTAATATACTGAACATAAATCAACTACTGACGGCGAGCTGATCGTTAATATATTCTCCCAATATGTGTATTCATTTGAAATTCAACGTGTATTTTGACCCAAATAAACTCAGAACAGGCTCTCAGCTGCTAGCGCGTTTTGTTTATATGTACGTGTCGTGTCTGTTTGCATATAATCTGATAGTTACGTAGCACGCACTGTAAACGGCATAGGAGTGAGAATCTCCTACAGTGCTTGGCGTTCACCGTTGATCCGGTGTTACACTCATAATCAGCCTGATTGTCATTTCAACATTGACATATGGTATTAGAAACTAAATGACGCAGGGCATTAATTCCACGCTGGGTTAGTCTTATTTCTGCAATTACTAAAGGGTACGTCAATGTCAAAGTGTTAAATGTTAGCGTGCATTTGAATATGAAACGCGTTGTAATGATCTGTTGTTATATCGGGGGTAGGAACATTCACGGCAAATCGCGGTGGTTAGTTATATGTGCACTCATGCTTTGGTGATTTCAACTGAAAAGGTTTACCACCTGTTCCACCGTAATGTAATTTAAGTCTATGTGCTGAACTTGACATTCATTTTTCTTCAGACGGCTTCAGTGAATTTCATTTTCGCCAATTCAAATTATTCTCTCTCCGCATTCATGCATTTAATGGGATGGCGAGGAAAAAAAATAACCAAAAATAATTTAATATCGGCAGCACTCGACACTCTTTGTTACAAGACATGTGGGATTTTACCTTTCTCTATAGGTTATGTAAGTAATGCAAAATTCAAAACACGTGCACGAACGATGTATCAAATAGTATACAAGACACTAACTGCAACAACAATATACATCGTCATCTCTTTACTCATTACAGGTAATGCATACTGTCACTGGTTTTTCGATGGTGATCTTTGTTGGCCGACTACCCCAGCTAATACAACTGTCAGACTGACGTGTCCTAATGCGAGACCAGGTGAGTAGGAACCTCCCTGTCAACGAGCATTCTCTGTCGCTGTCTTCGTCGGCAAGGGCGTGGCGATGATGGATTCAACTGAAATCCGTTGAATGATATCGGCATATGGACGTACAGTCACATACAAGCTGACTCTATTGTCATGGAAATCGCTAGTGAAAATTCGATACAATATTGTTAACCTTCAATATGAAAGTTAATGTTATTAACAAACCGATTAATGTATGCCAACCCCCTCCCTCAACAACACCTCCAACCCCACCCCAATATGAACAGTTAATGTTATTAACAAACCGATTAATGTATGCCAACCCCCTCCCTCAACAACACCCCCAACCCCACCCACACACACGTGGAAATAGATTGGGTCAATTGAGACTGATTAAAACTTTGATGTTTTATCAAAATATCACCTGAGAGGAATGTCCATGCTGCGTTCTTATTTCGATAAAATTGATGGCAACAGTCTAGTTATTTCAAAAACTACTTTCCTTTTTCCCGATAGAAAAGCATGTCCAATACATGTGCATTGTAAATTTTGAAGACGACTGTATTACACCAGTTTTATTTGTGTTTTGTTATTTATTGATCTGTTTTATGACGATGATGATGCTATATTTGTTGCATTTAGATTTATTTTCACTTTATTATTATCAAAGCAAACTACTATAAACACAAAAGTACGAATATCTATTGGGGTTGAAAGATATGAGCAAGATCCGACTTCATACTTTTCATTCATCTTTAAAACACCACGTCCACATTAACAACACGTCTCAATTCCTACAACTCATAAATGGGATAGTTAAATATTATTTACAAAATCAGATTTGAGAATGATTTGTTAGAACAGAAGAAAGCTAACCTGAATATGCAATTTGTTAAAGAAAATATAAAAAAACTGATACGAACTAATTCAAACAGATTCACATTACCAGTTCAATCACGAGTTGATTATACTACTTAACGCGTGTATCGTAAAGATGTTGGTCAGGCTGTATGTTTGATTGGTGACAAATCAAAATGATCATTTTTTCATTAATTAATATATACAGTTCGAAAAGGGGCAACAAACAAACATGGTCTAGAAATAGAACAGAAATAGAGTTCGCACATGATTCAAATGACCGAGGGTAAACTGCTTCGAATATATAAGGTTATATTCGAACTCGGAATACCTTTATTACGAAGACAAGAACAGTGAAAGCGTACAACGCGCACAGACTTTTATACACCCCCCCCCCGAGGATTCAGGAAAGGATATTCAAAATGACCGCGCTAAACGCCCATTGCATAAATGTGTCACAAATTTACAAATATGTTAGTGTGAGATGTGTTCACCTTCATGTTCGTAAAGTAAATTCAAATGGCTGACACTATCAGCGTTGTGTTAGTTTGCCATACAAATACATGTAAAACTATGAAATTACTATAGCGAATAAATCACAAAAACACAGACCCTTGGTGTGCGGGAATAACAAGGATTTCCACTGTCCGCGCCGCACGTACAAAAACGATCTCTCTATTCTGTAAATTATGGTATATGGCCGTACTAATCAATCATCCGCTAACAATGATTACCAAACATATTGCACAAGATCTAATTTCCAAACATTCTATCAAAATCCAGATGAGCAGTTATGGTTATATTTAATTTGGAAAAAAAAAACGTGAAAAAAATAGATGATTGATTAGATAAGCCAAATCAGAACCAATCCGTCGTAATGCGACCACATATCCTGAAAATAAGTCGTATAATTAGTTATGTGTGTTTTCCTTGCTGTATATTCTCGATGTTATATATTCTCGAAGAAGACAAGTCGGTGGGGAACACATGTTTGAGTTTGTCCGAGTTTTAGGATTCCATTTTTGCAGCTACGCGTTTATTTGTGTTCAATACATATTTCTAACAATAGTAATTATTTATTTGGATATTTAAATATGATGTTCGAAATCAACACTATAGTGTGATCAAAATAATCATCGACGATAATTATAGCCCGTAGAAATTAAGCATAATGTTATTGTTCAAGTTGAATAAGACAAGTTATATAATTAACTTTTGTTTTTACTTGAAATCGCCAATAATACATACAACAATTAAATTCAATTGAAACGATTAATTTGAAAGTAAGACAAAATGTATATATTGACATGTTGCAAGTTTTACGGATATTTAATTCATTCATAATGTTCAATAAATATATTTAATTAAAAATGGACATAGTAAAATAAATGTCGCCGCTCCTTTCAATATGCGTGTATATATACTTCTCATAACTAAGTATGACTAATAATATATTAAAATTTCCTAAACAAATATATAAAGTATGAAGTCACGTGACGCTCCCGACGTTGAGTTATTAAAGCTGACACAGTCAGCTAAAGTACCTCGAAGAAATGCCGTGCATTTACTTTTAGATTACGCCTTTAGTCGCTAACATTACAAAGTTCACTTGTATGCATGCTTGTATAAAAATATAATATATTGAGTGTCAAGTTGGGTTGCCGATTGCTGAAGCGTTAAAATCCTACACGAAATAATGCCCTGAAAGGCATGACACGATACTCTCAAATACCTTTAGTTTTGCTTTTGATTTATTTTTTACGAGAGCAAATATTGTTTTATTTCAAATCAAATCGCATTAGGTGAAAGCATACGTAGATTGACACGTTATATCAGTGCATTATCGTACTCATTAATTCCTGTAACCCAATCATATTACACGTGTATTCAGCATTGTCCCTGGAATAGTAATGAAAGTCTCGTTGCATTCCTCCTAAGCGACAAAGGATATAATATACCCAGACGTTAGTGGAGTACTGGCGCTCTGTCTAAGACCGTACACGGTTCGCACGGAAACTAGTCTATACTTGAAGTGGCTCTCTAATGGAATAGGGCGACGCTTTCATCGCAAATAGGCGTACTGTGGCAAATCGAGTAAACATTAAGGCCACTACTCGAAGACGCGTAGATTTATAAAATTTCTCTTGGAAAAGGTTTTGAAGCGTTCCAAAAAAAATGTGCGGCAGTTAAAGTGTGCGGTTAACCTGACGTGATACTGCATCACGTGACGATACTTTTCATTTTACTGTTTACAGTGACGTCAGCAAACCAATGGCAATATTTATAAATATATACATAAATATCTATAAACCCAACTGATTTGATTTGAAGTCAGTCACTTTCAAAAGAGACTGGATTTCCTAGAGAGACATCACCCTTCATTCAGGTTTATGGATAATTAAAAACTCGCCTGAGTTTGTTGACTGCAATGTAATGATATCTTTAGCAAAGTTATTATACGTTCGCAAAATATTAAAGGGCGGTAGTCGTCGCGCAGCGCGTGTTCGAATTTCATGTAAATAAACAATATATTTTACACGCGTTGTATACGTCGCTATGAGTCCCATATCGAACAGGACGCGGCGCGACGACCACCGACCTTTAATCACTATCTTGTCAACGAATTCAACCTGACTCGAGAAAATCCGAATATAATTTGCTTACTTCGTTGCGAAGAAGCTGTCATTTTAGCGAGACCCGCTGGCGATTCAGTGATTTAACTGTGGTCGTCGCGACTGCGCACTTCTCATTCGCATGTGTAAGATGCCTAGTACGACGTCAAACAGTCGTGACACCACCACCCTGTGCATTTGTACTGTTCATGTACACGTTATTATTGTAACGTTATTGCCTTATTTCTTTCTCAAATGGGATTATGAACGGTGTATGGTTGAGTGATTTAGTCGTGCGAGCAGGCTCCGTCGCCACCAATGTATATCTAAGGTTTCTATTCGATAAAAAACATAATTGGATTCCACGAAGTACACTTGCCAGTTTTCAATCACTATTGCGAGAATATCTGAGTAAAAAAGAAAGTCGCTCCTTGTCCCCACTTGTGTTTTCCCTCACTGCTCGTATTTAACCTTTCGTTCAATACAATAACGAGGGCCCTATCCGCTACGATTCATCCCCATCTGCAGACCCACATGGATTCGCTAAATATGCTGTATCAACTATATTTTTATAGTACCAAATGTTTACACAGATTATGTTAAGAAACGCAAGTTAGATCACATGGGTAAATTCAACCACTCACGGCTCACATTAAAAGTTTAGCTGTCAGAGGGAAGCGGCGCGCAAAATGCATGCAGCTTGGCTTTTATTCGCCTATCATGCAAGGAATTACACCGCCTCATATGTTGTTTTGTACCACATGTGCCCCTCTTTTAGAGAAAGGTGCTGGCAGGGAATTACAATAAACAGTTGACTGGTGTCGCCGAAGCACATGGAGTTGAATGTGGCCAATTTAACATCCCCAGTATATTTTACGAGCTTTAAGTTAGGGCTCTTGTTGGGTTTGGTCTCATTATACCATCTAAATGAAGCTGGTAGGCTGAACAACCTGCAGGGCATGATCTCTAGATGATTACACGCACGCACTTGAACATCATGTGGAATGACCAACTAGCCAAATACAGCCTTCGGGCGCTGAGTCGGGGGAATTTTATTCAGTTTGATAGCGTGTAAATTCCCAGTAATTCTTGTTTCATCAACACACATAACTGATGGCGAATAGAGATAAAACTATATAATTAGGCTCCACGTTGCGGAAAAGTAGCGATTGAATGCGTGATAGTGCGAGTGTTCCCTTGACTAATGTCGTTACCAGCATCTGTGATCAATCGTATCTATACCATTTTATTGAGCAGATAAAATAGTGTGATCGTATTTATGGCAAATTATTTCCTGTGTGAAACTCATTTTATCTTTCATTATTTTGGATGTCGGCATGTAAATAGAAACAGTTTTAAATTAATTGACAGTAGACTACACCATCGAAGTTGAAAGGTTGTCCCCAGGTGCCCGTTATCGTGTCGCGATAACACGTGGACCCTGCAGTTGGCCGGGAATATATATACGTGCGGTACATACGTTTCATTGAAATACAAAAATGTTGGCACTTTGCCATAGGACACAAAATTGTTCGTCTTCAATTTCAACGATTCTAGTCGTATTTGCTACAACGGACAACGTGAGTGCTAATAACAAAGATGTCCCCAGTATCTGGAATTGCTATCAGAGAATTAGCGGGAACGTCTTCGTGTTGATCATATGAGGGCGGTGTTATATACGATGCGTGTTCTTAGTTTCACACTATTTAAAATGATATTTCATGCTACAGTACAATATGCAACTAACACAGCATTACACAGTACAACACTGCGTACCACGGCACTGTACATTCACAGACAACTGGCAGCCATCTTGAATATGACTTGAAACTGAACTACACTACACTACACTACACTACACTACACTACACTACACTACACTAAAACACACCACACTACACTAAAACACTACACTACACTACACTACACTACACTACACTACACTACACTACACTACACTACACTACAATACACGCCACGCCACGCCACGCCACGCCACACTTTATGTAACTATGAACATGTTGCTTTACAGACTACTATGCCGAGCTAACGTGTGGACCGAATGGTACATGGGTACCAGATGGATTCTATTTTTTAATGTGCCAGTGGTGCATCGCACTCGGTGAATGTGAACCACATGGCAACGTTACTGCTGTTGATAATAATGACGAAATTGCTTACTGGCACACGGTAAGTCTCTATATAACCTTCTCAATATAAAGCATCACACATTAAGTCAATACACACTCTCCTCAGAAAATTATTAATCTAATGATTAATGTTAACTTGTGTTTTGTTTTGTTTGTTTTTTTTGTTTTTTTCAGACTACTTTCTATATTAACGCAGTTTCCAGTCTGATTTATATCATTGGAAATTCCATCGGTATTATACTATTGTCAGTGGCTCTTTTCATATTCTGCTACCTAAAGTAAGTGCAAAGGTATATTCGACAACATTTTCACATGCTTGCAATTTTGAACTAAATAGCTCATGAGAGCCTCGCTTGTACACGGTTTTTTGGATGCGTCATTCAATTCAACCCCCATATAATATATTATTCACACCATATGGTATGAATACAGTAAGTTTATTTTACACACATATACCTTACAAAATAGGTTGCATCAACGCGAACTGCAAACACTATATATTCTTACAGTGATAGTTTTATGATTTGTAATCGTTCTTGTGGTTAAGTGTACATATAATCGACAATCTCTATTAAACCACTTAAACAAATGAACGAAAATTATCAATTATCAAGTATTTGGTCATTGTATTATATCTGTATTTTTCTGTTTTGTCAATACATGAACTAAAGTGTGCAGAACATAACCAACCTGAAACATTGTTATTTTATTTTGTAGGTGCCTTGCGAGTACCAGGATTTCCATTCACAAGAATCTGGTCGTGTCCTTTATTGTGAAGTCCGTTATTCAGATTCTACATCTTCATTTTGGTGTATATGTGTGGAGCAACCCGTTGGAGAACAGCATGAACAAGGAAACAATTTATCTATTCCGGGTAACGATTCGCGTATATTTATAGAAATAATCAGTACACAGATGTTATCCGATTTATTCTTTTTCGAACATTGAAACACAAACAAAAATTACACGAGAATCGTAATCTGTGGTTCTATGTTCAAGATGGCGTAGAGATTTCGATTCCATATGTGATCACCGTTCATGTACACAATCAGTTTACCGTCATGAAATTTAAGACTATGATTATACTATTAACCATTAATATTGGTAAATTGGTAACATAATCACTGATTTGTAAGCCAATTAAATGCTTACTCTTTACGCAATCTTATGACCCTTAAGACATGAATGACAGTAATATACGTGTAATCATCACGTATAACATATATTTTAGAATTTAACATAAATAATAATAATAATAATAATTATAACTTCTAACTATCCTCCATGGGACATTGTTAGTTTTAGCGAGCGAATCAGATTCTGAAATTGCTATTACATAATATGTATTGCTCTGCGTTAAAGAGGGAGGGTCGTCACCTGCGCACGAGCGGGAATTTAGTCCCAAGAGACGATAATAACACACGCTAAAAACGCAAAAGTTCATATAGGTAGACGCTTGTTTGTAAACAATGACACACTATGGCGATCTGACGCATGCGCAGGTGACGACTCCCCGCTTTAACACAACAATAATATTCAGATACAACAGAATGATAACATATGAACCTCGAACATTTACAGGTCTTATTCATTTAAAAAAAATACATTGAGCTTGACACATAAACCGATGTTTCTGGTATATTCAAAGACTTTGCTCTTTTTTTTTAATTATGCAGCCCGAGTATTGCCGACCTGTATTATCATTCTATTATTATTCTTTATTCGCCAATTTATCATGGATGTTTCTGGAAGGTTTATTTTTATTATCACGGATAACTGTCAGCGTGTTCAGCAAAGAACCGAACTTCATCGTCTTTTACATCATTGGCTGGAGTAAGTAAGAGTTGATGATACCTGATCTCAGTTGAAACGCTCGCTTATAAAAGTGCACACCTCATAGTGTGTATATTAGTAACGTAATGTTTTATTATTGAAATGTTTTGTTTTTTTAAATAGTGATCCAATTTAGTCGCATACGCTCATAACAGAATACCAATAGTCTAAAATGATCTTTTTGTTTATAGTTTGTCCCATTCCATTTGTTGCTGTCTGGGCCACAGTGTTGCATTTTGAAGATGCCAACCCGTGTTGGGACACTGAAGGCAATTGGAAATACTTCTGGATCTTATACGCACCGATGTGCGCATTCTTATTTGTAAGTTAATAATGCGATTACTATGAATAAAAGTTCAATGTGCAATAAACTACTTGGTTGGGGGATGTCCACATACCACTTTCAAAATGTTTTGTATTTAGTACGCAGGCGCGAAATTCGAACAACCAAATGTTGCAAATGTACTGCCATTTACTGTTTTTGATGCATTACAATGTATGTACATTTGCGGCATTCACAGGGTATGACTGTGTATGCTCAATACCTTGTACATTTTGTAGGTGATCAATTTACTCAAAATTAATTTACTTCCAACGTAGTCCAATTCACATGGACAAAATATAATATTGACTGCGTGTATTGCCAGTTGATACATGCGTCCATGAGAAGAAATGATACATATTCAAACTACAAGTATTGATGATGCAATCTACATGTAGCGTGTTTGTATGTCATATATTTCGACGATATTAAATAGCGGTTATCATATCAACTGGCTGCACATAAACAATCACGTATTTTGGAATTTGAGATTCCCCACCCAATTAAAAATCTCTCACTGTCAATATTTTTCAGACATTACATCAGTATGGTATCTGTAAAAATGTTTTCCAAATCCGCTCTTTGCATGCTGATAGATTCGCCCACTACGTGTTCATATGCATTCATGCCCTCGAGACTTGACAGTTTACCTTTGATTAAATAAATGATTGCGAGTAATATCCAGTGAGTGGGCGATTACTGTGTCATTTAGGAATCCAGAATGCGTTCAGTACAGTTTAATTTACCTCAAATGTATTTTTATTTTAGCATTATTTATTTATTCATTGATCTGTGCATATTTCAAAGCTATGTCCGATATGCTAGTGAAACTGAACATCTAATTTGTCAATAAGCAGAAGCGACTCTTGTTATATTGCAAACTTAGAAATGTTAGTTTGTTAATTTGTGTTTCCTTATTACAAAATCTGTGATGTTTAAAATATTAAAAAGATAGGATTCAATTTCAAGGCTATGAAGCTAGTAGTTAAGTTCCTTATTATTTCTATGAACTTGAGTTCAATGTCAAAAAAAACAACTGAATGACTAATTTGCATAATTGTGGTTAATTTCGCAACTTGATTCAAGCTGGCAGTTTTATTAAGCACTAATACATCGAATGCACGTGATCTGCTTAGGGCTGACAGAAGCCCGGCAAATACATGAACAAAAGCTATACCCATTATTGCTAAAATGCAATAACCTCGAGATATGTTTGCTTGTTAGCTCCTTGTCAGATAAACAGTGCAATATATACTCCCTTAGTCTGATTGATGTATTGTCAATATGGGTATATATGATTCAATATTAACTAGCCCTACTGGAAAGTTACTTCAAGATACCACTCCGTACAAAACTCATATTCAATTCAATTCACGGAACAATAAGATGTTTTGCTGACTGGTTCAATTTATCTGGGTTTTTTTATAAGTTTTATTTACAGTAAATAAAGTTACCTCAATGTTGATGAAGTTAAATGGACTCGAGATTAGGTACATTGAACCATTTAAAGGCATGCTTCCCGAGCGTTTGGGGGAATGAGTTTTGACTATGTAGTTTGTTACTATGACAACAATCAATATCTAATTAAATAATTTTACAGATTACAGAATTATTAACACGCTACATGTCATGATTACTACAATTATATTCTCGCTTTGACCAACAATAATTCTTCTTGTTATCATAGGCCAACTTTATTTTTCTTACCATGATAGTGTTCATACTTGTGACAAAACTTCGTGCAAGTCATGAGGAGGAAACGGCTCAAATCAGGTAAGAAGCATTCGCATGCCTAAGAGGCTGGTGGCGGTATCCATTATAAACTAAATTGTACGCTACTTTTATTGACGACATTTATTGATATGTAAAAAAAAGACCATGCACGTAACACTGAGATGGATGGCCGTCGATTGATGAGGTTATTTAACATTAATTTATTTTCAGAAAAGCCGCTAAGGCTACAGCTGTGCTGCTGCCTTTGCTGGGTGTGACGAACATTCTATTTATGTTTGAAAACAGTGGAGATCGATTGAAGATGAAAGGCGCCATCTACGGCATCATCCAAGCCCTCTTGAATTCCACCCAGGTAGGTTGGATGGTTGTTTGTCAACCGCGAAAGATGTTACTTCAACATCGCTATGAGAAGGTTGTCGGTGATTTATAGCAGAGGCGTTTTAGTGCTTCGTAAACCGGATTAAAATGCCTGGAGACATATTCATGAATGTTCTGCGTCATATGATAAACATCTGTCTAATCGATTTTTGCAGTGGCCCACACGTTATCTATCAATATAATTAGTTCGATGATTGGTAAATACGAATTTCGCATGTGGATACGTCTATTTTATAATATATTGCGTCATGCGTTCCTCGTTCACAGGGCATTCTGGTTGCAATTCTGTATTGTTTCCTGAACAAAGAGGTAAGTCTCTTTTGTACGGATGTGCTTCACTGACTGACAGTGTCGAATGTAAAAATATTTACTTATGGAAATGCGGTATTCAAATTTGGAACGACAAAGACATACCAATATGGTACAACCTTGCTTATACGGGGTATATCGTGATTGATGTATTGAATTATTTTTGTAAATCATAATGTTCTATCCTCAAAGTAGCATAATGTTTTTTCATAACTTTTGTCCCATTTTTTCACAAAACATTACTTGTATCACACAAAACAATTGTATTCACTGTTACCCGATACACGAATGAACACCTGTATACTAATTCAAACATTCAATATCGTTAAGGGCGTTTTACAAAAATGTTGGGTATGCTTCTACTTCAAATACAATGTAAGCACTAAAACGTCTGACAAAACAACTGACACGAACTTCGGACAAAACGTTACTTTAGTGGCAATCTTCGGAACTAGTTTAGTATGGTGCAGTGTTATCTTAATTACTGTATTACAAACTGGTAAAAACAAATATTGTTTGCACACCGCCCTCTATGCACATACTGGGATTACATATTAACGCTGGGTGGCGCTACACCCGTTCTATGTCGTCAATAAGTGACAAGCACAACTACTAAGACATAGTGTTACGAAGAAGGCAGAACTGACGGCTCCAATATATTTATTGATCATTCGGGACAAAATGATGAGTCATTTTAAAATGTTTACTCGGAAATATGAAACCCAGGGCAGTGATTACGAGGTCATTACGAGGATACCTCAAAGTATGCACGAAGACAGTACAGCGGGAGTATCGATCAACGCGCAGCGGTGGTCGATGCGACGGCGTACTGTCTGAATGCATACTTTGAGGTATTCTCGTAATAACCTTATTATCATACATAGTTTTCTTCCAAGGATACATCATGGGAATGCCGAAATCCAAAATGTTTAGAACAGAATCAGCGAACTTCTTTGTGTGGAGTCCGGTCAAACTCTGGTGGCACACATGTTTGTTTTTAATACAGAGGACGCTTACGCGCGTTATCATTCCATATTTGGAATTCGCATTTCCTTATGGAGGATGAAAATACCCCGTAAGGTACCGCAAAAGACATTGACTAAATCAGTGTTTTTATGATGACACACCTCAATTTAAGGAAACTGACTAACAACAGCTCAAACAAAAATACAATGTAATATGTCTTTGTCTCTCAGGTCCGTTCAACCATTCGGCGCAAGTTCAGTCGATTTCGCCGTGAAAAGAACAGACGAGACAGGCGACGATTTTCCAAGACATCTACGTATCTAATGACGTCATCAACCGAGGTATTTCTTTCAATGTTTCGCAGAAGAGCGTACTCTGCCTCGGCAGCGAATAAAACGCCGTCACCTTCCCCGAGATGCAAGAACAAAGTAAAACACTCTAGAAACAATGATATAGAAATGAAAACAATCCACCATTTAAGAAACGGACACCCTGAGCCATGTGCCCTTTGACAATGAATCATGTTGAATGCTTCCATTGGAAATTCTAAAGTCATGTGATATTCTTAGAGAAATTCTCAGTTAACCTGGATACGTTAAACGTTCGAATATCACTGCACATATCGCTTTATTCGCCATGTTATGATGCACACTACTCAATGTGCCTGAAATATGATTAAAACATTTTTTTACCATGTATTTTTAATCAGTTCATTTTGTTGCATAGGAGATGCACTGGCGCTGAGTGAATTGTGTTCATTTTTTTTATTGTTTCAAGTAGATCATTGATATTTTGTTTTCCGCTTTTGACATGCGCATGTAACGCCACCTCTGTAACATACATACATGCAACCGTATCCCAACCCAACCGAATCACATTACCTCATCTCACCGTCAATGCATCTTCCAAACATAGATAAACTCTGTCAACCCTATTTACTCATAAATACCAATATGCATGATTTGTTTTCACACATAGTAGACTAATAGAATAGGAATCTAGTAGCGATATGTGTATATTTATAGTATTTTTGGGATAATCGTATGATTACAGTACTGTTACACTCTGACACGTGTGTTTTACGGTGTATTTTTCCAGGTGAATACAGGACGCAATGGTGTTGATAGTAGCCATGCCTCCAATAGAACATCAGTTGATTGCGGCCAGCCCCTTCGTGTGTCAAACGACTTTAAGTTCGCGCATAATCGTGCTTGAAGTCTGTTTGACATGCATTTGGAGGGCCAGGATGACAAAGATAAAGATGTCTGCATAGCATGTCCGATAATAGACAGATGTCTCAGTAATATTGATAGTATTTGTATTTGACTACCGGCATTGGGTCGGCATGTAGCTCGTAACATCTCGTATCGCTAACACGATATATTCACGAGTGTCAATTGACAATAAAATGTGGGGACGATTATGTCTTCGGTGACAGCTAAGAAAATAACAATGATGTACCGTCCGTATGAGTTTGAAGAGGATATCCTGTTTCATAATCATTTTTCTATCAAGCATTGCAAATTTCACTGCACCTGTAAGATATTCTTGGGACATGTACGTTTCACGTGCCTGAATTGAAAAGTAAAGGGAATAATGAACGCCCAACGCCCAAAAAATTTGAACGATTATTTTATCTTATGATCATATTTTTATTTTAATAGTACCTCGACACTTTCACTTAGGGACGAACTAAATTATATTCATTAGACACTCCAAAAAACTACTGTATTGGGTGAGCATGGCGCCACATATATCATGTGTTGTGACGTACTTATTACACCTCACTGGGCACGTAGCATTTGTAAATCAGCACGCACACGTCTACGTGTTGGAACACACTTAAATCCATGATGAAATGTGACCATATAGTAATTTCTGCATTCACCTCCTATGAATTATAATTATTATAAGAAAATAGAGATATTTACAAATACTGTCTCTTGATTTAATCGGATGTGTAGTTATCCGTCGTTTATATAGTAAAATATGTATTGACGAGAAACTGCAAATCAAAAGCAGTGAACGACGATATTTTCATGAATCGCTGCGTCGCTATCTGGCACGCGACTTAATGGACATATGCACTGCTATAGTTGTGTCTGTCTCCAATTATTAAACACGTAAATGCATTTGATTGATTCACTTTTGAATTATACGACTTCACAAAATTATTTTACTTTCCCGTCTACAAATGTTGATGTTAATTCCATGGTCAAGTTCCATCCTGTTTCAGCAGAAAAAACATATGAGTAATATATTCTGTCATATATATATATTCTGTATATATATATTCTGTCATATATATATATATATATATATATATATATATATGACAGAATATATTACTCATATGTTTTATATATATATATCAGCGTGAGAAGGTATGAATCGTCACAGAAATCAATAAGTGTATCTGGGTGAAACACGTGAAAACATACAGAATACACGTACACAAAAGTAATATTTAGAATAGGGTGCGATTTTAGCTATCTCTTGAATTGAATAGAGATCTCCTGTTGAATTGCCGATTTTTGAACAAATGCAGAAGAATTGTAAATATGTTAGCCATTATTTTCTCATCATGTTATTTGACACGTGCACACATTCATATGCTTAGTAACTGACCTTAACTAAGCACCACAGACATATGTTACTTCAGAATACATTTTTCCCGTTGCAACCTTAATTGACTTGCCAGTTATCTGTATTATATATGATTTCGTGTGTGCTGTACAGTAAACGTTTTCTATTAAGCCGACATGTAACCATCGCACTGAGTAATATAATGTAATTTCCCACAAAAAAGTATATTTTAAAATACAATTTATAAGTTAAAATATTTACTAGGCATTTTCCTGTACATAGTACTTAATTCTATACTATAATAATTGAAATAATAATAATAATTATAAAGTATATACATATACATATACATATTCTTTGATTTGTAAGAATTGTTGTATTTTATTAAAATCCTATTGATATGTATATCATTAAACATGGAGAATGGGGCATCAGTGCGTTTGTACACGTACATAACTTTGCGTTAAAAAAATGAACTTCGTTTAAGATCACTGTACATTGTAGTATTGTTGTCCGGTAATTTCCGGAGTTTTATTTTCTTTGGTGTACAATAAATCCGTTCACAATTCACATATGGAGTATATACAATTAGTGTACTTAAACTTAAACTATCGTAATAAAATCAATCGTTACGGAGTTATCACTTGTCATGTGCAATATCTAACTGCAAGAATTTTTTTTTTTCAAAATCAATTTGCGTGATTAGTACGATGGTGAGTTTATCATAATATAAGCTATCAAAACGTGTTCTGTAATATGCGAATTTCAAAACATGTCAGAGGTATGCCCTGGGGCCGCATTCATTAAAGAAAATGGCCACCAGTCGTTTGCAAGTGTCCAACAATTGTTTTAACTTATATTATCATTGAATTCAATTTTATAAATTTAAGTTAATTACAGAAAATATAATGCAGCGTGCATCACCAGTGTTGTTCATGATAACACAGTAGAAATAACAACATGTCCAGATGACGTAATCTACAAACAAAATTTTAATATAATCAAATGATTTCTATAAGAAACCCAAGGTCTATACTTGACAAGTGAAAATAATACAATCATATTTACCCATAATGCAATTATATCTGCCAAATAACCTGAATGTTAATCGTCCACTAGATAACCCTGGGACATGAACGTTAGAAGACAATGTCTCTTTAAACATTGTATGCTCTGCCATAGCAAATGAATTGGGATATGAGAGAGTAGAATAGTGGTATGGAAAATATTATTTTTTTTGTCAATCAGTCTGGCAGAAAGTTCAGTTCATATTGATAATGTCATCTTTATTGTAAAAATGTTTCACATCAGTCAGTAGGTAGAGTCGTATCCCACTTGTATATGTTTGTAACGAAAGGAATCAAATAGATTACTCACAATGCGTAACCTAAATTATCATGCGATATTCTTTGTGTGCACGAGGCGGTGTTTACAATCGAAAAAGAGTCACTTCGGCGGCCATTTTGACAGACAGGATACAACACAATAACCACAATTGACTGCAACCAATAATTAGCCTTATCGAATTTTGCAATGTACACTAGATATGGAAGGTCATGTACAGGATTGCTATGAACAATACTACGTAAATCAATATTGCGGCCGGTCAAACGATTATGAATCCAACTAGGAAACAATATTATATGCCTCTATAGGCCTATATAATCCTGTAACATTCGATGCAGTTGGCCGTGTATTTAATGCAATAAAATATAGACATATTTTGCATACATGTATATAGCATTGCCAGAAACAAAGACTAATTGTAATAATGCCAAACAAAGTTAGTCTTTAGAATCATTGATAACAAAATATGACAAGTTGTCGTAGATAACTGAGCTTGCTAACAATTTAGGATTCTGACTGAGAATTTTCCAGCCAATGAGATTGATTTAATTTCAACCAATTGACAAGCTCGTTAAATCATAATGACCAATCAGCTCGTTTCTCTTTTCGCCAATCATGTACAAGGCAATATCCATTGTAACCAATCATGTACAAGGCAATATCCATTGTAACCAATCATGTACAAGGCAATATCCATTGTAACCAATCATGTACAAGGCAATATCCATTGTAACCAATCATGTACAAGGCTGTATTTACTTTGAGTATTTAAGTAGAAGACTCTTCACCAGTTCGATCTGTTGCAGTTCATACGCAGTCTCGCCCTCCATTCCTGAACCTACTCTTTCTAACAATTCCCACAAGTCAAGATTTGTGCGAAAAACGAGTTTAAAATATAACATGGTATTTTAATTATTATGGATATTTAAAATATATCTAGATTTAACAATAATTCTTCTCAAATGATATTTTTCGTCACACATTAAAGATACTACCAACTTTTTTAAAAATTAAAACAGTCTAGGAAAAATTCCACTCGGTAGTAAACGTGTTTCTGCATTGTATTCCAACATTCAAATAGAAGAAGGTATCAATGCATGCATGCAAATACGCCCTCGACAAAAAGCAGGTCACACACCCGCCCTCCACTACAGTAGTCAAGTTTCTGCGACATGAACACTACCTTCAAATTAGCGACATGACAATGGCTCAAAAATTACGTCTAGTCATATACACCATTATATATAGCTTGTTTATCACAATTTGTCGTATATACTCAAAGAAACAGCTTTAGTCAGACGAGGTTATCCGGCTAATTGACCATTTTCCGTTCACTGCGAGAATCACGCGTTATGCGTGAAATCGAACGTAAAAACAGGACAAACAAAGGTCATAGCGTCGTAGTGGCGTCAAACATCGCGTGGGATTCGACAAACGCGAAAGTATTTAGGAGACATTTCCATGCTTAATAATGTGCTGTACACATTTGATGATAAGCAATTTCGATTAAGTAAGGGTATTCGGAAGCAATATTCCTCTGTCAAAGATCGGCCGGTCGATGTGTGCTACAAAATTAAGAAATTCGATTTCAAAATCAAATCGCTCTACTTTTGCGGCAGACGTTCGACGCGCGTCTTTCATGCTTCTCGCGAGATCTCGCAATTGTACGGAAAATCACCTATTTTGTCACCTATTGTGAACACTGGCGTTCTGTTCGGGGAACTTGACTCGTTCAGTTGATAACACTTACACGTAGAGATACCAGATTCGACCCAAAGGAATACACATTAGTTCGTTACAGATAGTCCAACGGTCAGCTGCGGTAACAAATGCAATTCGAATAGAATTTGAGATTTATGCAAATTCTCTACTAATATTGATACATTCCACAACACCTCCACTACATACCAGTATATACCATTAAATACCGCAGAGCACGTAAAAAAAAATTTCGCCGCTGAGGGCGTTTAACTTTAACTTGCCTTGTTCCACGTGTCATTTTGAGTGGCCTTTCTGGATTAATTACATTTCTAAGTATTGTTGTAATTTTTATCCACTATATTTATTCAAACATATTTGTAGACATTAAAAAGCCTTGTGTTCAGAGCAAAACGTCGTGAATCATAAACTATCAGTGTACAGTTAAAGCGGGGAGTCGTCACCTACGCATGCCTCAGGTGCCATAGCGTGTCATAGTTTTTACAAACAAGCGTCTACCCATGAGCCTTTACGTTCATAGCACGTGTTGTTATTGAATTCCCGAGCGTGCTCTGATGCAGCTGTGTGTGTAATTCACATTTACTATTATATTACCCACGTAAGATGCTATCAAGAATTGACCTGTATCCAACCAATATTTATTAAATTATAGAGAATATTATCGAAAAAACATCTTAAAATAGGTAACTGTCAAATACGACTGGCAGACAACCTTTATTCAGTTGTTTAGTTAAGCTTTTGAACGAATAGTTCGCCTACATGGGTCAGCAACAATAATGAAAGAAAATGCCGGCTTCCCTAGTTTACAATATACAAGTAAGCGACGAGAATGGGTTATTCTGCTAAACGGACGGTTGAACCATGGAGCGGTTGAACGAGCTCTCTAGTTTCTAAAGGGGCGCCGCTGAGGGCGTCGATATTATTATTTTGGTCTGTGACTTATGTCCGGCTATAAAATATTCCCACATGAACGATTAAACAATCAAACAGCATTGTAAAACCACATTACCTGTACAGCCATCTACGTCATTTTGACGTCACGTAGGCGTTTCGTAACCAGAGGGCGCAATTTGTAAGAAAGTCATACTGTAAGTACTCAAACTAGAAAAAGTGCATACAACAGACATACAACGCATGAAATAGTGAGTTCTGTTGGAATGGTAGTTATTTTTATTGAACCACTCGTAAATTTCAAATCTAAAACAATATGCCATTTGTCATATACATTTACCACATTTCTATTTAACGGATTGTATCAACATTTCTTTTATAATATCCATATTTAATTTTTTTATTATATTCACATTTTTTGGTTTATTCAATTTATCATACCAATCAACAACCATTTGACCTCTTGTGAGTTTACCATGTAGTTCTACCGTGGCGTAATGTTGTACGGATTCCACGATAGCATCCTTACATAGACGAGCTACCATGGCTAAGCTGTCCCAACAGATGTAAGGACTGTCTTTTCCTAACCCATAGATATTCTCGGAATATTTAATTAAAACGACGCTGATGGCCGACACAAACTTTGCTTTTTCCGTTCCAACACTCAGTCGTTCTTTCATCCATGTCTGTAAATAGATAGTGTTTCAAACAATGACAACATACCTCTGAGCTAAGGTTATTTACAGAATACAGATGACATATTCTAAGGATCCAAACCACAAAATTCACGAAATTATTCCCGGAAAGTATTAGTGCTAGCAAGATCCCTCCAGTGACATATACTAAACCCCTTCATTGTACCGGATTCTTTTCTGAAAATAACACTTTTCATCCGACCACTACTTTACCCCTAGCGAATGTATTACGATGATTTCATAATAATTCAATGTGTTTCTTTGTTTTAAGTTTTGTCATTCTTACAAAGGAAAGATCCCCTGTGCCAACAGGTGGACATATAGGGCCACGGTTGCTGGAACCGTGACTGGGCCTAGAATATTTTATAATTACGGAATGAAGTCTCACGTGAATGACCATCCATCCTAGCAGACAATACGGTCTACAGTTCAACTATCCGTGGTTTCGCGGCGTTTTTTGGTCCTGGAAGGTATTTTGCTTCGTCTGTCAATTATATATATATATCGTCGGTATACAGTCGAACCCTTAGGGTCCAGCTGTATACGACGATGTATATATAATTGACAGACGAAGCACAATAGCTTTCCGGACAAAAATACGCCGCGAAACCACGGCTACAGTTCAACGCACTTTTCTTTTCCTAGTGTGTATACCTGTGTTAATGGATGTTCTTCGCATATATCAGCTGTTAGGATAAGTATGGGACATTCCATGGAGTTCAGTACAATACATGCCGCCTCTGGGTCCATCGCAAAATTGAACTCACCGCATAATGTAATGTTACCTCTACCTAACAATGTAAATAACATGTGACACATCATTGTACACATACATTTAAAAGTCAGCATTGTTGTTATATCACTATAGATTCGTGGTCCATTTGTCATACAGAATGCTGGTACATTTAATATCAATGGCGCATCTAACTGTTGTCTTTCACTAAATTAGTCCGTATCCCGATTGTGATTCAATTTTCACCTTGCAGAGAACATTCGTTTTTTTTTTTAATTTTTTCAAGTTATAATATAATAATAATAACATTTCTGAATATATTTTATTTTATTAAATTTATTTTCTCTTTTTAAGGTTTCGTCATCACTAACCTTTAAAAAAATACCAGCAACTAAACAAATATTAAAATAAATCATATTTGAAAAAATGGAGGAAAACAAATAAAAATGAGTCCAGAACAGGATCTTATTTTAATAGGTTTTGACGAAAATACAAAACATTGGAAGTCAGTGTTACTTTTAAACCCGGACATTACACGGAATTCTTAGTTGTACGCTTACTAATGCGTGCATTACCATCGTATTGTACAGTGTGTAATAACGGCCCAATGTCGCACGGTATATGTGTACAGTTTCCCAGAAAATACATACCCTTCTACCCAGCATTGTTTTTTAGAAATATGTCAAGAACGTACACCCTCATTAATAACCACTCATTCAGTATTAGTACATGTATATATTAAAATCACATACCATTTGTGTTTCCACCCATCACTGTTAAATCTTTCACTTTCTTTCGGAAATCGGCATCCATCCTCACTGCCATGGCAACGCTTGTGAGGGGTCCTAATGCAACTAAAGATATTTCTCCCGGATGTTGATTGACAGCTTTAACCAGAGCATTGACGCCGTGTTCGGGTTTTAGCAAGGACATGTCGGGAATTATGACATCCGGGGCATCTCCTAGAGCATCTATACCGTGCGCCGAATCTGGTATACAGTCCCCGGCATCTAGCAAGGACAATGTCGAACCTCTGAAGACGGGGATCTGTCGATCGGCACAAGAAAGAATTAAAGTTTTATTATCGGCAAAACTTAGCCAAAGACCCTTTTAATTTTGGGTAACTTAGCCAAAAATCGAATCTGAAAGTTACGGTGTTCGCAAGCTATACTGATTGAAATCTGGTGTGTTGCGCCGCTTGTCGACTATTATTAGGGGGGGACAAGGGTTATTTTCGTTCAACGTAATTGCAATATTTTTTTGTTCGTACAACGTAAATAGAAAAAATAAATTCCGTAATTCTGTAATAACAGGCTAGACGTACAACGTAATCAATCAAATATTGTTTTCGTACACTGTAAAAATGTGTAATTTTTCTCGGTACATACAAGAATTTACATCCAAATAACAAAATCGTAAAAAAAATCTAGGGAAATTACATTTCAGAAACTGTAAAACGACTAGATGACACAATTCACTACAAAATTGAATGTCCAAGACGTAAAAGACCCTCTAACGAATGAAGAGCATTACGAGTGTAATATGCGCATGCGTCTCTACACACGGCGCAGTAATGGCGGAGCATTTGAGTCGGAGAGCTCTTTGGACCATTCAATGTTCCATTTTTTAACATTATAAACTGTAAAAACGTCTTTTTTTCCCTTGTAAATTGTAAAAAGCCCTTTTATTTCCCGTAAAACTGTACCAGCTACCCCCCTTGCCTCCCCTCTTAGTAAATCGCGGCGGTCGTTGTTCAGCCTGCGTTTGATAGTTGTGTGAAGCGTCGTGTAGGACCCTTATTCGAACACGACTCGTCGAGGCGACTAGAACTAATATGATGATGCCTACATAAAAACGAACTGCTGTTTTGAGTTTATAATGTAAAAATTACTGGAAATTCCTACCTCCTCTCTACCACATGCTCTCAGAACCCTCAACGTGTTACGACAACACTGATCAACATTGGCATTGCCATTAACGCAACTGATACCCAGCACATCCACATTCGGTAGTGATAGCGCCACCATGATAGCTTCTGCGTCGTCGTTCCCGGGGTCGCAGTCAATCCACATTTGAATACGATCTGCCATTACGGTAACTTATGATAAACACGTGCGTACTATCAATCTATGGAACCACTGCGTCTCACTCAATCTGCTAATTCCGTCGTGTTGAGGTCATGGTTGAGGTCAAGGTCGAATTAGTCAATGTTACCGCAGGTGGCGTTATATATTGAACTCGCATCCAAACTACTACAAATACTCAGACCAGATTCGACAGCCCGGCTACATTCACTTCGTTAACGTAACGTTTGACCTCTCGAACCCGTATATACAGCTGAAAGACGTATGCACCTCTGACCTATTTCAGCAATGACTACAGATCGAATTCGAATGTGGATCGACTGCGACCCTGGAGTCGACGACGCAGAAGCTATCATGATAGCGCTATCACAACCGAACGTAGACGTACTGGGTATCAGTTGCGTTAATGGCAATGCCAATGTTGATCAGTGTTGTCGTAACACGTTGAGGGTATTAAAAGCATATGGAAGAGAGGAGGTTCGTCATTTTATAAATTTCCAGTATTCTTGCCTTATAAACAAAACAATCCCAATTTGATTACTAGTACTTAATTCTCACTTTTACTGGCAGATCCCCGTCTTCAGAGGTTCCACAACGTCCTTGTTGGATGCCGGGGACTGTGCACCCGATTTCGGGGATGAAGACGGTTTAGGAGATGTCCCGGATGTCATAATTCCTGATATGTCCTTGCTGAAATCCGAACATGCCGTCAATGCTCTGGTCAAAGCTGTCAATCAACATCCAGGAGAAATATCTTTAGTTGCATTGGGACCCCTCACAAACGTTGCCATGGCAGTGAGGATGGATGCCGATTTCCGAAAGAAAGTGAAAGATTTAACAGTGATGGGTGGAAACATAAATAGTATGTGCATTATATACATGTACTAATACTGAATGAGTGGTTATTAATGAGAGTGTACGTTCTTGACATATTTCTAAAAAACAATGCTGGGTAGAAGGGTATGTATTTTCTGGCAAACTGTACACATATACTGCGCGTCATTGGATCGTTATTACACAATGTACAATACGACTGTAATACACGCATCAGTAAGCGTACAACTAAGAATTCCGTGTAAAGTCCGGGTTTAAAAGTAACACTTACTTCCTATATTTTCGTCAAAACCTATTAAAATAAGACCCCTTTTCTTATTTTTATTTGTTTTCCTCCATTTTTTCATATATAATTTATGTTAATGTTTGTTTCATATTTTTATTGTATTTAATTTAGTTGCTGGTATTTGTTCATAGGTTGATGATGGCGAAACTCAAAAAAAAAAAAAAAAAAAAAAAAAAATACGCCGAGAGTCGGAAATCCGGAAACAGTCCACCGTTTCAGGATAGGTGGGCGTGGCTACAACACAAGAAATATCCCAAATTTACTTGGATACGAGTAATCATTTTCAGCAAAAAAATCAATAACTGCCCATTTCAGTGGGATACAGATCTAAAATGGGAAACGTGAGGGTGGGCATTGCACAGGCACTTTAAAACTTAAATAAATTCAAAATAAAATATATGCAGAAATGTTATATTTTGTTATATTTTTTAAAAACTAGGATCGAATTTGAATCATATTGGTATTAGTTGTAATACAATCAAGTGTTATTTACATTGTTAGGTAGAGGTAACATTACAGTATGCGGTGAGTTCAATTTTGCGATGGACCCAGAGGCGGCATGTATTGTACTGAACTCCATGGAATGTCCCATACTTATCCTAACAACTGATATATGCGAAGAACATCCATTAACACAGGTATGAATACCATGAATGAATACTAGGAATTTTACCAATGTCCTCACAATAAATGTGTTGAACCGTAAATGTTCAACCGGTGTCAATGTCAATGTACGGGAACTGGTTGGGGTTACGGTTTAACAACAGGGATAATTATCACACGCACGCTACACGACTGTGTCAGGAAAGGTGATGCTGTCATTGTTTTACATCGTTTTCTTAATCTCTTCACAGTCATGGATGGAAGAACGACTGAATGTTGAAACAGATAAAGCCAAATTTGTATCGGCAATCATCGGAATTCAATTCAAGTATTTCGAGAATATCTATGGGTTAGGAAAAGACAATCCCTACATCAGCTGGGATAGCTCAACCATGGTAGCTCGTCTATGTAAGGATGCTATCGTGGAATCCGTACAACATTACGCCACGGTAGAACTACATGGTCAACTCACAAGAGGTCAAATGGTTGTTGATTGGTATGGTAAATTGAATAAACACAAAAATGTGAATATTATAAAGAAATTAAATATAGATATTGTAAAAGAAATGTTAATACAATCCATTAAATAGAAACTGTACCCAACTTTTAATGTTGTCTAATTTGTTTATTTTGAACCTTGTGATAACAATTAATCCAGCATCTCTCGTTATTTATCTATTAATATAACCACCCCCATGATCGTTATTGCATCCATATTTGCAATTCGAGTAGAGGTAAACTTGCTACCGACAAGTGAACAAATCAAAACCTTACAGATTTGTGAAACTATGACGGTAATTTCGTTTGGTTGTAGCTTAATATTATAAGCTGTTTCATCTGAAAAACACATATCATAGGTCACATTCCCAAATAAATCTACCAAATTTGCAATCGCTTTGCACAACTTTGAAAGCAATAATGTTTTCGAAATTTAACTGCGTCATGACTGTCATGACAATGACTTAGGTCAAATACACAAGGACCTCCACCAACTTTGCAATCGCTCTGCGCAACTTTGCAAGCTTGTTTTTCAAAATTGGACTTTCACCTCATGGGGGCGATCTGCTAATAGGCTGCTTTCTGCTGGCTCTCATTCATTTTTCTGACTTTACAACAACAGGGTTCCATACGCCAACAACTTACTTCAAATATACTAATACATCTACTAACTTTGCAATCGCTTTGAATAACTTTGCAAGCTTGTTTTTCAACATTGTACATTCACCTCATGTGAGGTTTATCAAATGGTTGATCGTTGGTAATTGTGATAATGTAATTATTTGAAAATATTTTCAAAAGTTTAGTAGTCCAAAGCCAATTTCTAGCATCCTATTACTCATTTTCTTTAAATCGCACCTTCTGTGTAGTCTGCTGTATGATTATTTTTACATGTGATTTATTAAATGAAGAGTAAGTTATGTGAGCATTGGACATAGCATTCTATAAATAGCGCCCTCTGGTGACGAAACACTTATGTGGTGTCAAAATTGCGAGATGATAGCAATGACGTTCCAATCAACTACTGTGTTACGTCATAGATTGTTGAATCTATAGTTTGAATGTGTAGACGTTCGTTATCTAGAATATAATAACATACCGGTATTTTCAAAACTAAAATAGCTCTATTCCATATTCAGATATCACAGATTGCACTCTATAAGTATGACATCTCGAAATAAACCTCACTGTAGAATGAATTGAAAAAAAGCTGAGCATGTTCACGTGTAACAATATGGCATGTGTTGTTTTAATTTCAGAGGGGGGGGCAAGGGTTATTTTCGTTCAACGCAATATTTTTTTGTTCGTACAACGTAAATTGAAAAAATAAATTCCGTAATTCTGTAATCAAAGGCTAGACGTATAACGTAATCAATCAAATATTTTTCTCGGTACGTACAAGAATTTTCTAGGTTTTCTTTCTTAATTTTTCGTAAAATGTAAAATAACCTTTATTTTCTCTGTAAACTGTAAACATTCAATTTTCACTGTAAACTGTAAAAACGTCTTTTTTTCCTTGTAAATTGTAAAAAGCCCTTTTTAGTTCCCGTAAAACTGTACCAGCTACCCTCCTTGCCCCCCCCCCCCGCCCTCATTTCATAATTTCAATTCAAAGCGCCCTCACACACTTCATCCTGAAATATGCAGCGCGCCATCATACAGATCTCTCAGCCCGGAAGTGATCGTCAGCTGTTTCTTAGTCGTCTGTATCAAAGTCGGACCATGCCGGTTGTCGCACTGCGGTGTCGTCGACTATGTTAAACTAGAATTATGAGTATTTCTGCATTTGGCAGAGCCATCTCTGTCAGAAAATTCTCCGGATCATGCTTATCCAAATATTATAATGTACAGACTGAGAATTTTCAGCTGCGCCGACGTGGACAGTCGTTCATAAGGTTAGTACAGTCTCGACTAGCCCTGCGTACAGTACTGTGTGTACGGGGACGCGTTTGGTTGATAGATGTCCCCACCACATCTATCAACCAAACGCGTCCCCGTACACACAGCACTGTACGCAGGGCTAAGTCTCGACATGTGACGTGTTGCACATTTATTTATTTACTTATTATCGACTGTTTACAGATCGATAATTACTGAGTTTTAAATCGATACATGTATTTGATAGACTGGGACTCTGGTCATAGTCAATATTTCTGAGATCGTTAATTCTTCGTTCGTTGTCGGGTTTTTAGGACGAAATTCAAAGGCTTCGACTTGGGGCATAATCTTGGTTTCTGAGATCGATAATAATGGAATGAAGACAAATCTGACACATGCTGTGATATAGTGCCGTGTTCTCTAATTATCAGATAATTATCAAAATTTCAGATCGAAAATCAACAGCATGAAACTTCAATCGGTTTGTTTTAAAGTTCTCTAATTATCTGATAATAAAAAAAATCTGAACAATCATTTGTTTTATTAATAAAGTATGAAAAATTACTGAACATTTAAAATCCAAATATGGTGCTATTTGTGAGTGATGAGTTTTAAATAATGATTATTTCCTCAGAATAATCATGAACGGGTTGAATTCAGACTTGTAGTAATATGTGTCGAAAAGGCCAAAACCAATATTGAAGACTTATGTTTTGAAAATAACTAATCTCACTTCGATATCGTGTTCTGCTTTAAATTACAGCAATACTTCTAGGAAAATCAGTTCAAACCAGCTGCATCCTGAAAGACTTAGAGACATTTTAGCTCCGAAGATAAAACAATATCTTTTATCAAATAGTAAGAACTCACCATGGGGATTGAAATTGACATTTGGCTTGTCTTCCCTTGGTGCTGTTTGCATATGTAAACAAAAGACTGCACAATGTAAGATTAGAACTACGGGTAGAGTTATCCAGAAAAGCAATGGAGTAGAAAAACAACCAACGTTCAGGTGGAAGGACTTCTGGGAGTATCTATCGCCTGAAATGCTTCATTTGCTTGCAGCAATATTGGTAAGTTAATAAAACTTAGTTTTGAATGTTAGTATTTTTTCCCCGCTAATATTCAATATTTCCACATTTATCTGTATCTGTTGGTAATTATTAATTATGGACCAAATAGAGGTTTACTTTCAAAGGTTGTATTTGTCCTTTCACGCTTAAAGGACGATTTACACACAATGGCAATTTGGATTTGTGTAAACGAGCAATATTTTTTTATATGCACTTTATACGTCACTATGGTATCCATATAAAACACTACACAGTGTGGCGACCACCCTTTAAATTATACTTTGTGCATTATGTCAGAATTTAACAAAAACAGTTGTGAACTTAGATAGCCGTGTGAGTGAGTTGTATATTACTCTAAGTCATCGGCTGCCCACTCAACACCGACATAGATCCTCCTGTGAAAAAATGAGAATGTATTTCATTTTTAAATATCTTAAAACATTTTATTTGGTGATCAGTAAGTTACTTTTTGAATACAGGAAGGATAGAAGTATTTTTGCATGCCTTTTTCACAGGAGGAGCGAATGTGTGACATTGTTTGAATAGGACGGGCTGACCGAATGTGTGACATTGTTTGAATAGGAGGGGGCTGACCGAAAACATAATAAATTCTTACATTGTCATGAAGCCAGGACTACAACCAATGAGAATCATTCTTATTTCCATTCATGGACATGGTAAATTAGCATATAAATTAATTCACGTTTGATGTAAAACTGAGAAGTTAAAATCTGACTGAATGGTTCTTAGATAAATCACAGAAATTGATACAAACTCATTCCTGACTTGATGTGTTTATAGAGTGCCTTCGCTGTTGCCATAGTGAACATTAAAATGCCGTTGCTGATTGGCGACCTTGTTGAGGTGGTGTCTAAATTTACATCTGAGAATGCAGGAAACTACTTACAAGAGATGAAGAAGCCAGCATTGAGACTAATTGCTTTGTACGGCATTCAGGTAAGCCTAGCAGTTACACTTTTCAGTTCAGTTATAGCATGCAAGCTTGGGAAGCTGCTAGGATACCTGCTCACATTTGCTTGTAAAAGATCTGAAGATGCATTTTACGGTAGCTTGTACAGTTTGGAAACACACTTTTTGAGTATAAATTATATGCATACATACTAGAACTATAAATTAAGTTCTGTTTTCAGGGCATTTAACCAATACTTTCTCGCCCAAATTTGACTTCCCGTTTTTATTATATTCTACAAATACTTCTGGAAATGAACCCTAATTTTGGAGCCAACAGACAAAATTTGAGCAATTTGAGTAAAATTTTCAGTTTTTACTAAAAAAAATGTCCAATCTTCTGAAAAAAAATGCAGACTACCGTAAAATCTGTATTAGAAGCCGCATCCCTAATTAGAAGCTGCACCCATTCTTTTTGAATAATTGAGAACCAAAAAATCATCATTTCTCATATTTGTAGATGCTGTAATAGAAGCCGCATCCCCATCTGTTGCATTGTATCATTTTAATAGAAGCCGCAGCTTCTAATACACATTTTACAGTATAAACGGAACTATTTTATGAATTTGTGATGAAAAGAGGAAACTGGTGGTGAAAAAGTCAAAATAAATTAAGGAAACTCAACATTTACAATTGATTGGCAGATTGTTTTGTTCTATTGGAAATATAAATTTTACTCATGTACTGGTACTATTGGTAATTTCCATTTGTTCCTTGTACAATTTCCTAGACAAAACTTTCATCTTTAAAATCAACTTTATCACATGGTGTGTCCAGTAAATGCTGAGACGTCCCTACCACTGTAAATGAATATCTATCTCTTCAATCACAGGGAATACTGACATTTGGTTACATTAGTTTATTGTCCTCCATTGGTGAGAGGATCGCAAACCGAATGAGGAAAGCTCTTTTTCAATCACTAATACAACAGGATATTGCATTTTTTGATGCTAATAAAACAGGTGAACTTGTTAGCAGGTACGTTTAACTAATCTCGTTTATATTTTTCATATCCATTCTATGTTGCTGGTAGCTTTCTTTTATTTTCGTTAACTTATTACCTTTCTCTAATAGAAGCACACACTAAAATTGGATGTATTGTATACTTAATCAGTAAAATAGTACTTTTTTTCAGACTAACAGCTGACGTACAAGATTTCAAGAGTTCTTTTAAACTTTGCATATCTCAGGGACTAAGAAGCACCACTCAGGTAAACAAAGAAACCCATCATTATTGGGAATACATAACACTCAAGTCAACTTCTGTCACCCAATATTAAATCCCACTTAATATTGTCCGTATTTTTTCAAAAAAAATTAGGGTATTTTTGTCCCAATCTTCTGAAGGAAAGTGCAGACTATAAACAGACTATTTGTGAGTTTGTGATGAAAAGAGATGACTGGTGGTGAAAAGGTTAATGTTAACATAGAAATTATAGAAAATGCATACACATGTTGGCGGGAAATATTATAGTGGTAAAGATACATAAATTCAAGATTGTTGCTTAATAATGACTCAGAGGATGGGACTTTGTTATAATGCCATTCAGACTCTGGTTCTCCACATTTTGTGAGTCATTGAATTGGGAAATTTTGTAAGCATTAAAAATATCACTAGTTGTTTTGTCAACTTTTTAACTTTACTTTACCAAATTCAGAAGCAAAACTATGTTCTTTGACGACTTGCATGATTGTTTTTTTGGAGACAGTTTGGTAAGTTGATGAAAAAGAATATGACCATGTCAGGTACCTGTAAAATCAGATTGTCCAATGACCATATAATGGGTACAAGAGAATAGTGTAATTTTGAAATTATTATTAATAAAATTGAGTTGTCCTGGAATCAAAATACTATATTATTTATCCCAATGGTCTTAATAAATTCAGTCAGTCTTAGGCAGAAATGAATTTGAATCAAGGATATTCTTCAATTCTTGAAACTTGTGCACACTCTTGAAACACTAGAAAGTCAAGCAGGTCATTATGATTTCACTTAACCAGAAACAGTTTTTTTTTCTATACTTTACTAAGTTTTAAAAAAAATCATTTTTTTAATTTACATTCATGATTTTCTCTCCTCGCAAAAAGTGCATGTATGATATTTTCACCCCAGTGTACTCACATTTCTAGACATTTAAATCACATCTGTGTAGTTAAAAAATATGATTAGTATAGCATATTAAAAAAAGGTAATTGACCAAAACGGATTATAAAATATTACCTGTGGAAGAACCTGATTCGGATTTTCATTAACAGGCCACCAACAGACTCTTTCACAATTTCATTAAAATCTGATGTAGGGTATAGACTGCAATTTTGTTTTATTTTTTATACTGAGATACGATATATAAAAAAACTTAATAACTACAGGTAAAACCAAAAAATATTCATAAATAAAGAAAATTAACAATAACAAATATAAAAAATTATATCGAATTTCAAATGTCACAAATGCTCTTTGCACAGATATAGATGATATTAACACTGTTATTTTCATCTATCTAGGTGACAATCGCATTAAATATTACACTGTATTCTTGTTTATTTACTACAGGTATTAGGATGTATGTTATCCATCTATGTGCTGTCTCCTAAACTAACTGCTTTAATGATTGTTGTGATTCCCAGTATGGTGTTAGGGGGTACTGCTATAGGTCATGTGTTACGCCAGCTATCAAGGAGATCACAAGAACAGGTGAGTAATATGGGTAGTGTTAGGGGGTACTGCTATAGGTCATCATGTGTTGTGTCAGTTATCAAGGAGATCACAAGAACAGGTGAATAATATTGGTAGTGTTAGGGGGTACTGCCATAGGTCATGTATTACGTCAGCTATCAAGGAGATCACAAGAACAGGTGAGTAATATTGGTAGTGTTGGGGGGTACTGCTATAGGTCATGTGTTGTGTCAGTTATCAAGGAGATCACAAGAACAGGTGAATAATATTGGTAGTGTTAGGGGGTACTGCTATAGGTCATGTATTACGTCAGCTATCAAGGAGATCACAAGAACAGGTGAGTAATATTGATAGTGTTAGGGGGTACTGCTATAGGTCATGTATTACGTCAGCTATCAAGGAGATCACAAGAACAGGTGAGTAATATTGGTAGTGTTAGGGGGTACTGCCATAGGTCATGTATTACGTCAGCTATCAAGGAGATCACAAGAACAGGTGAGTAATATTGGTAGTGTTAGGGGGTACTGCCATAGGTCATGTATTACGTCGGCTATCAAGGAGATCACAAGAACAGGTGAATAATATTGGTAGTGTTAGGGGGTACTGCTATAGGTCATGTATTACGTCAGCTATCATGGAGATCACAAGAACAGGTGAGTAATATTGGTAATGTTAGGAGGTACTGCTATAGGTCATGTATTACGTCAGCTATCAAGGAGATCACAAGAACAGGTGAGTAATATTGGTAGTGTTAGGGGGTACTGCCATAGGTCGTGTATTACGTCAGCTATCAAGGAGGTCACAAGAACAGGTGATTTGAATGTCACATCAAATATGTTTGCTAACATGTGTGTTCTAGTACTGCAAAGTTTTACGTTCTTAGAATGATGTCCGATAAGTTTGAATACCTCTACCACTGCTTGAATGTCTTACAGGTTGCCAAGGCAACATCTGTTGCTGATGAAGCACTGAGTAATATAAGAACTGTACGTGCATTCGCCATGGAAACCAAAGAATGTGAATTATATGGAGAAGAGCTGGATGCAGCAAGTCATTTGAACTTGAACTTAGGATTGGGAATAGGTTTCTTTCAGGGTGTGGCTAATTTTGCCTTGAATGGTGAGATTCAACTTTTGATGCACTGTGCAGAACACTCACTTGTATTTTTTTTTTGCAAGTTATTCAACTAAACTCTAGACAATTGAGTCACTAATTAAGTTATAGATATAGAATTTATTTTCCTCTCGATTCTTTTATCAGAACTTTCCTTATTTTTATAAAAAAAAAATCATTTATGCCTTAATGATATTCACTGTAATTTTTCAACATTAATTTTAATTATTTCATTCTTACACATACAGGTATAGTGCTATCAGTGTTATATGGTGGCGGATATCTCGTAGCATGCAAGGAAATGAAAGGTGGTGATTTGATGTCATTCCTAGTAGCCGCGCAAACGGTACAGAGATCATTAGCCAGTATGTCTGTGTTATTTGGACAAGCTGTCCGGGGTATTAGTGCTGGGGCCAGAGTGTTTGAGGTAAGATAATGTGGGAAATTCTGCATAAACTGAACCGTGACATGAGCTTCTGAACTTGTTTGCATTCTGCACAGTTGTGAGCTTTCAATATTATTCTAATTATTAATTTATATTAGCATTAAATTTTTGTCATTTTTGGTAAAAAGTGATATTTTTGTATTTTTGTATTTTTTGGTAAAAGGTGATATTTTCGACTTCTTGTTAAAAACCGCAAGTTTGATTGTTTTAATATTATATATATATAGGTACTACAGGTGTACCTATCTCAGATTTGTTCATTTCATGATATCTTCAATTCTGTAATTTTGATGGAGTTATTAATCATTTTTGATAAAAAGTAATATTTTTTACTTTTTGTTTATCTCAGCCAAGAGGCTGCTTGTGTTAATATATTAGTGGTATGTGTAGTCCATTACTTCTTACTGTTTTTTTTTTCTCTCACACATACAGTATATTTTAAAAGAACCGACAATGTCAATTACCGGTGGTAAAATTATTCCGTATCATAGTTTATTGGCCAATGTTGAGTTCAAGAATGTCACATTTTCCTATCCTACAAGGCCTGGTCAGGTAAGTATTCGCAGAAATATTGGAGTAGTGGACCATAGTGATACAATGTCCACTGTATTTCAAAGCAGACTGGTTCAGTGTAACTTGGTTTCAATGTGAAGGGCGTGATTGACAGCGTGTGTTCTAATTTATTGTTAACAAACACACTGTGTACGTCAGTGACTCAGGACATGACACGACAATCACCGCCCTTTAAGTAAGCGCTGTCAGTATTCAGTTATTGAAAGTACAATGTATGTATCATAATAATCTCTTGTTTAGGCGTCACTCTAATTTAGGCGTCTGGAAGAGTGAAAGGCCTTAATTTGGTTCTAAATTAGGCATCACGAAATGTTAGAAAATTACAATTACCGGTAATCGAAAACAAATCTTCACATTATAACAAAAAAATAGTTTATATATAATATGCATTTATTAGTCCCCGTTCGGACGCAGTCCGAAAACGGGGACTTATGTTTTGACCTCCGTGTGTCAGTGCGTGCATGCGTGCGTGCATGCGCGTGTGTGTGTGTGTGTGCGTGCGTGTGTGCGTGCGTCCGGACCTGTATCTTAAAAATGCCTGGACCAATCACAATCAAACTTCACACATACATCATACATGATATTATACATATGCACGTCAATTTGTTTCACGATCTGATTCAAGATGGCCGAATGGCGGCCACTTTTGTGCTAAAAATCATCAAAATCAAGCATTTCTCGGCTCTTTACAGATGGATTTTGTTCAAACTTGGTATATACATTAGACATTAAGGGACCTTGATGCAAATAATTTTGTTTTTCAGATAAGATTCAAAATGGCCGACTGGCGACCATTTTGTATTGATGAATGTGGTTCTCGTGCCATATCTCTGACTTGCTTTCATTGATTATGTTCAAATTTTAAATATTCATTATACATCATGTCATAGATAGACAGATATATTGGTTTGACGATCCTATTCAAAATGGCCAAATGGTGTTCATTTTTGTGCTAAACAATCATCAAATATCAAGCATTTCTGGCATTTATGGATGGATTTCGTTCAAACTTGGTACATATATTAGACATTACAGGTTCCTGATGCACATCATTTATTTTTCAGATCGAATTCAAAATGGCTGTCTGGCGGCCATTTTGTTTTAATGAATGGGCATCTAGACCCATATCCCGACGTGTTTTGACTGATAATATTTTCAAATTTTAAATATTCATTATACATCATGTCATAGATAAACAGATATATTGGTTTGACTATCCTATTCAAAATGGCCGAATGGTGGTCATTTTTGTGCTAAAAAATCATCAAATATCAAGCATTATTGGGTGGATTTCGTTCAAACTTGGTACATACATTAGACATTACGGATTGGATTCAAAATGGCTGACTGGCGGCCATTTTGTTTTAATGATTGGGCTTCTAGAGCCATATCTCTTAAATGCTTTGACTTATTATATTTAAATTTTATATATTCGTTATACATCATGTTATATATATATACGTGTATTCAAAATGGCTGATTTTGAATGCTGTTCCAGAGCAATATCTCTCAATATGGACAAGTACTTGTTTGACGATCAGATACAAATGTCAATCATTTTAATGTTAAAAAATCATATTCCTGACATGTCATGCTATAATACTATAAACAAAACTGTATATCTTAAATTTGATAACTAACGGAGACCGTGCCATGCATAGCTTTTTTTTTTTAATTTGTTGGTAACGAAAAGTGTATTCTAAAAGAATTTTCAATTAAAAATGAACATGAATGCATTGCTAAGTAGCAAATAATCATGGTACAGTAGTGCAAATCAGTCATGCTGCATTTCACAAGTAAATAGCTTACTTGTTTCCAAAGTGTCGCAATTGTAGATTAATACTCAAAAAAAATTAATTTGTTGAGTTGTTATGAAACGCAAGTAAAACTCAACTGGTTGCACGTAAACGCTCGATGCGATACATTGTCTGCCATGTTTTTTCAATACAGGAGTTGACATGAAATAGTGTTCCTTGACCTGATAATTAGTCAAGTCGCTAATTAACCAATCAAAAAGGTGGATAATTTCAACGTATTTGAATTGCTATAGCTCATTTTATGAATTTGTATGTCTTTCAGTTATTACTTGATGGTTTATCAGAGAACATTTTGTCCGGTTATCCATTTTGTTCGGTTATCCATTTTGTGAAAGCTATAAACAAAATTGTTGTGTTGTTTCATTCAATCTTTTTCATTGCGTTATTGGAAGTCCAAGTATTATTTTGGCAATGAGAAGTTCAGTGACACACATATATGCATAATATTAATCTGAGAGAGATCGCCCAGCAAAAGAAGCCACTAAAATGGCATTAGTTGCATTGTTGATACCGATAGTGTTGGAAACAAACAAACAAACAACCTATGACCCTAGCAATACCTGTGTTAGTTTACAGGAACAGATAATAGTGTAGCATAAGATCATACCACATGAAATTGACACCTCTAATTAAAATGATAACAGCTGTGTACCAAGTAAACAACTGGTCGGGCCATGCAAATTACATTTCCCATGATGCACTGAGATAAATTGCAGACCCTTGCTTTAATTTACCCTCCAAACCGGCCTCTTTCCTGTAGGTTGTCCTGCAAAATTTTAACTTGGAATTGAAAAATGGCCAAATGGTTGCATTGTGTGGACTTTCTGGTGGTGGTAAGTATTTTAAAAGGATTGTAATTATTTCATGTTTTACACAATGTTTCATAAATTATACCAAGTGTATGATTTCTATATTTCTCACACTATTGAAACATCCTGCATTGTCATTTATGCTAATTTCTACATATTTGCATAAAAAGTATGCATGTCTGATTCATACAAAGCTTGGTGTCATGTCATGTTCCTGTGACAAACCCTTGTTATACATAACTCTTTCTTGTTACTTGTTAAACAAAACAAAACTCAAAAGTTAGAAATAATGAAATTATTAAAATATTTATGGTCATCATTTTTTTGATTATTTTGACCCTGCATAGCACCCTCTATTGACAAAACTTACTACGGTTAACCTGAAAAATGTTCTGCGGCATCATATATCTTTTAAAAAAATCACTTTTTGAAAAACAATCAAAAACATTTTTCTTTGCAATGACTTAAAATATCAACTACTGAAAGCCTCCACAAATAACTGAAATGAACGAGGGGGAAAAGTATGGTCTGGTTGCAGTAGATGGCGTGTTGAAGAAACTATGAAATCATATACATTTGTATTAAAAGTAAGATTTAAAATAAAAAAAATCTCTTCTTCCAATAAGTAATTAAGTTTCAATTAAAGCTAATTGACCAATACTACATGCCATAAAAATGTACCAGCACATGTAGTACAGACGGTCTGCTTACATAGTCTTGTTTTCTATAATGATGCGCTAGCCAATTTCCTGAACAGCCTAAATTTAAAAAAAAAAAATATTTTTGAATTTCTTGATTCTTAGAAATATGTGGTAGTTTAGTACATTTGATGTACATTTCATCATAGTTCTTTAGAACTACCAGGATATGTAATTATATAATTATGGATGGATTCTTTTACCATCATTGTCAACTTTCATCTCTGCTCGTAAATTAGTTCTGACAACTTCAAATTTTGAAAACCTGTAAGCACTTATGATTTTTCAGTTGCATATGTTACCAAATTTATTGTACCATTCGACTCATGTTATGAAACAATTCAAGGAACCATGTATTATATAAGGGATGACACCATCGTGAGATGAGTTTTATCTTACAGTGTTTACTTATTTGTGTTTTAGGGAAATCTACAATTGCATCTCTTCTTGAAAGATTTTATGAAGTGGAAGGTGGCTGTGTTATGATAGATGGCCATGACATACGATCATTAGATCCCAGTTGGTTACGAGGCAGAGTCATTGGATTTATTAATCAGGTAATGTTAAATAAAATACTTATAATAAACCATACAGACATATAAAACAAAAAGTGTATATCATTCAGTGCATCATGTCTTATGTAAAATGATGTTGGGGTATTATTCCGATTTTAATAACGCAACAGATATTTGTGAATAATCTGGTTTTAAAATATCAAATATGAGGCAGAATTTGTTTTCCAGTGTAGCCCAGTTATTCCTCTGCAAAGAAGTGATCCATATTCATATAACTGTACTTTTTACTTGTTTTTTATTTTGGCAATATTGCCATGTTCGTATTGTGTGTATCATCTTCTGATATTGAACACTTAGCAGTACCGGTAGTTGTTTTTTTAACTATGGTCATTCTGTGTCATTATCAAGGAACCTGTCTTGTTTGCCACCACTGTGAAAGAAAACATCAGATATGGCAGACCTGAGGCAACAGATAAAGAGGTGAGATCATTAACTGAATTTAATCATAAATATTACAGTAAAGCTCATACTTGTAGCATACACCAAAATAAACAATGTATGTATAACGTGTTGTGTACATTACGTACTATGTACATGTAGAGCCCATATCAAGCATGGGGAAAAGCAACAAATGTGGTCTCTTTTCTGTCTCTCTCTCTATTGAATTATTTATGATGTAACTTCTTTGTTGCCATATTTTACTGGTTATTGACAAAGCTGTCCTATGTTTCAGGTGTACGAAGCAGCAACACAGGCTAATGCTGATAGTTTCATCAAAGAGTTCCCTGATGGATATGATACTGTACTTGGTGAAAGAGGAGTTACTGTGTCTGGAGGCCAGAAACAAAGGTACAAACATTTATGATTAGTGCTAGTATTAGTTAATGAGATTATTATGAGAATAACACACGGTATGCACAAAAAACACAGGTATATATGCATAAAAAGCAATCTAGTGATCATATTGGCCAACACATAGCAGAACTTGATGCCTTTATGTACTGCCTGAGTGCATACCGTGCAATTTTCTCACGATAACCTTCTTATTATACATCTTTCCCTAGCTTGTATTGATAATTTAATGTCGAACAACAAACAACTAAACTTTTATGTGTGTTTCCTGATAATGCCAGGATTTGTCCAAATGTGTTTTTATTTTAAATATATTTGTTTGTTTGCTAAGTCTGTGGATTTAAAATAATATTTATTGTTTTAACAGTATAATATTTAATATAATAATAATTGTATAATAATTATTTTGTTGCTAGGATTGCCATAGCCAGAGCATTGATAAAGAACCCGTCTATTCTGATACTAGATGAAGCAACTAGTGCATTAGACGCTGAATCTGAAAGAGTTGTACAGGAGGCTTTGGAAAGAGTCATAAAAGGTAATTCTAAAATATATCAGTAAGGTACTATATTGTTAATAAGGTTAATACTAAATTCATTAAATTCATAAAGACTGTCCCAGTAGATTTATATTACATTTCAAATCAATTTTATTTTATTTTACAAAATATTTCATTATCAGAATTAATAAACGTGAGATTAGAGTGCTAGGAAAAATTAAACATGAGCTTTCAAAATATTTGAAACTAATGATAAAATTTTCTACAAATAAAAACAATGAGTCATCTACCTTTTTAAAATGCGAGTCAAGTTTGAATAAACACTAATACATCAAACTGCTGCTGCTACAACTTTGAACTGTTTGTGACAACATGTACTGAAGTGTATTCAACGTTCCCTGTAATGTTGAGATTCTGTCAATTTGCACAAAAGCTCATAGTTAAACCCAATACATATGATGAAAACACAAATAAAAAGTTTTTCCAAATAGGTGATTTTCCGTTCAACTGCGAGATCTCACAAGATGCATGAAAGACACGCGTCGAACGTCTGCCGCAAAAATTGAATGATTTGATTTTGAACTTGAATTTCTTTATTTCGTAACTCACATCGACCGGCCGATCTTCGACAGAGGAATATTGCTTTCGAATACCTTCACTTAATCGAAATTGTCTATCATCAAATGTGTACAGCACTTTATTAAGCATGGAAATGCCCCCCAAAATATTTTCACGTTTGTCGAATTCCACGTGATGTTTGACGCCACTACTATGACCTTTGTTTGTCCTGTTTTTATGTTCGCAGTCAACGGAAAATGGTCTATTGATATTATGCTCACCCTTGTATGAGCGTATGTATATTCAAACAAGCTAGATTTGTTGCACCGTATTGTACATTCATCACAAAAATGAAACTGTATCAAACACCTTAATTTGGTATCCTCATTATTTGCGTCAATTTTCACGCATTCATGTAATATGCCATTCATATTGACTACCCATGGAAGGATTAGCAAGCAATGTTAACCTTTTCACCACTAGATTTTCTTGGCCAAAATTTTCTGCACTTTTTTCTTATAATCTTCAATATTTCGGGAAATGAACCCTAATTTTGGAGCCAACAGACAAAATTTGAGTCAATTTTCAGTTTTCACTCAAAAAATTTGGTTATTTTTGTCCCAATTTTCTGAAGAAAAAATGCAGACTGCAGACTATTTTGTGAATTTGTGATAAAGAGGTATTTGGTGGTAAAAAAGTTAGCAAATATTTGAGGATTTCAAGTTAATAATGTTCAATACAGTAATTTCATTTATTTTTGCCTAGAAATTTATACTATTAAAAAGTTGTATTATGATCTCACTTTGTTTATATTATTTACCAGGCCGTACAGTTTTGGTAATTGCACATAGACTCAGTACTGTACAGAATGCTGATGTTATTGCAGTCATCGCTAATGGGAAAATTGTTGAGGTAACTTTCTTTTAATTCCTATACAAACCTGTTCATATCAAAAACATTAGTACTTAGACAACTTACCGGGTAGTTGTGGTTTCCATTGTTTTGCTACAGTAGCAATATGCCATGTGACTGGGACATGTCCAGTCATGTCTGAACAGTCATCAAATAGTAATTGTAACTAATTACACTCTTAACTATACAGTATGAGATAATGTTAACGAGAAACAAATGGACAGTGTACTGTAGCTGTATTGTCTACGAAAGGTGTGTGTTATTCGAAAAGTTGTTCTTTGAACACCAATCTTAGTATTTTCCTTGAATTGAAACTATGTTGATCTCTCTTAAATTTTGAACTCTCATTACAGATTGGAACTCATACAGAATTAAAAGCAAAAAAGAAAGGCGTATATAGAGATCTTATACAGCGACAATCCACAATAGACACAGGAACATTTTAACTTGTACTAGCTAGCCTCTGTGCTTTATTAACTAGAGTCATGGTCATTCATTATTGAGATACATGGTATCTGTAAATTTCACTTCAGAAATATACCTCTATTTCTACTTCGGTTGTCTGGAATTGTACTACAAGTATTTAAGAATTGCTATGGTAATGTACCATAACCTGCTTATGGCATTGGATATGAAGTACCGACAACCCAAAATATTCTGAAATTGAAATTGAAATCCAAGCATCAACAGCATACATGTGAGTGGTCCCAAACTTTCTAGTTTGATCGCAACAAATCTGTGGTACATTTAGGTATTTCATGTTCATTTAATGTTTACATGGAACAGTCGAATGATGATTATCGGCGTCTCACGTTGTTCTACCACATGCATCGAATGCCATGTGACAATTGGCAACTGTTTAGATCATAGTTCTATGAATCCTTTCAGTATTGGTCCTGATCAGCTCTTCATCTATTCTAATCAGGTCATGCTTAATTCAGAATAATAATTCTAGCTGACTCAATGTGGAAGTAAAACAGTATCATTATCAAAACTGCACAAGGGGGAATTCTACAATTCTATTACATTTTGTATTTGCTCTATTAGAAGCGTATCCCTAATGGAAGCACTTCAAATCAACAGTTGCATTTATTGTATATTGGTCTGCAATCTGATATAAAATAAAATCCTGGTTGGCTTAATTTTTAAAATTTTATTTTAATATTTTTTATGATTATTAATTTTTAATTATAATTATTTGTTTTAATATTTGTTTTTACAACAAATTTGCTGCACCGAATTTAACTGCTTTTGTAAGATGCTCTGTGATTGGCTGAGTAAATGGCCTGGTTCAATCGGAGTTCTTATTTATGTTGGCTTTCACAAACCAAACAAATCTTGCAGCAAATAATTGTAATGTCAACAAATAATTAACATATATAATAATTATAGCAATCGGATTAAAATACATATTATTTTGACGACAAACACACTTTTGTCATATAGAGCAAATACAGGATTGTTCTTCTGTATAATGCCACGCCTCCCCCTCCCCTCCCTGCACATGTACAGTTCTTACGACAATGAGGCTTTATCCAATCATCATCAGAAGAGCTTTCCAAACTAATTATTAGTATTCCATGAGAGAGTTCATACGAATATGAAGGACTGTAGAAAGCTTTATTTTTACTTGGAATTTATTTTGAATTTTATTTTTGAGGATAAATCATTAAAAATAAAACCAACTGTGGGTAATTCTTCTTTACAGGTTTGCTTTAAAGGGTACGCCAAATCACTGAGAAAAAATTGTTTCCTCAACTGAGATTTTCAATTAAAATGTATTCCACCTGAAATAAAGTAATTTACAGTATATTCTGTTTTGCTGACCTTTCCTGTAAACATCATTGATTCTTGGTAATTGTGCGTAATTAACTTGTGTTTCTTTATTTTTGTCTCCCTTCGCTGAAATGAACAATTGTATTGCATTATGTTTTGTGTCTGTCTGATACCATTTCATGCCTAGGCAGATTTAATTTAAAATTGCCGCAAATACACAATAGTTTGCAACTTCACATTGTTTTTGTTTTTACGACCTGGCTCCAAATGACGAACTAATTGACTGATGTTGATAGGTTGTGCTTATCAGTGTTTGATTCAGATATGTCATGTTTTATTACATGTAATTAATGTAATTTTATTGTTTATTTCATTATTTCTGGAAAAAAACCTCTTGTGTGCCATGCATTACATGTTGTCGCATTGCATAACACTTTATTTACTATTCTGTATTGTGATAGATGCGTCACTTCAATGCTACAACGAAGTGTTTTATTAATGTGGATTGATTGTGGTATTTGCTGTAATCTTATTGCCACTGGTGTACAAATCATGTAGTCTGAAATGGGCATTACTCAAAATGATTATAAAATTTACCATGAGTATATGGAGAGTATCTGTAACTTTATCTTTTGTTGAATTTTTAAAACTTGTTTTATTGAAAATTTTTGTTTCAGTATTTTAATCATGGATGTTGTCAATCATGTGTATTTTTAAATTAAACTGATTTTAAATATCTTCTCATATTTATATACATTTATTTTTCAAATACAAATGTAACAATATTTTAATTGGTAGTGTGAAATTGGTCTTAGAAAATCGCTTTTTGTACCATATGGCTTTATGTTTATGCTCACAAAATAAAAAAAAAATTAAGGTATCATCACCAAACCATTTGTTGCATAATGAGTCTGTCAAACACCCACCAAAATGATTTCTATGGTAAAATGAAGAAATCGTATTTTTAAATTTCATTCTGGTGTATATGGTTGAAAAACGTATGTAGTTTTAAAAAGGGTACGTGTGGCTTAAAATAAAAAGAGTTTTGAAGACTGTTATCTCCACAAAATATTTTAGAGTTCGACTTTTTATTTTTGACAGGAAACCTAAAAAAGGGTTGAATGGCGCAATTAAATAATCGCCAGAGATTCAGGGATGGAGAAATTCCAATTACCTTGTATTCTTCTAACAACCGGAAACGAGGATCTTTTTGGTAACTCTACCGCTTTTCAAAACAAAGGGAAGACCACCTCAGACATGAACTCCATGCCTCAGATCACACAATTTATTGTATGCATTTTCAACTCGGCCCCGCCTATAAAATGTTTGAATTATTACATTTCTATGTTGATGTTTTTTTTTAAATTGTCGGGACACTTAACATGCGATTGATATTGCCACATCTGTCACTTGTGTTGCATTACGTGCATGTTGTACTGTTTTGTATGTTGAGTTACTAACGCTTCCACGTCGGAAAGTACTGAATATTGGTGCACCGTTATTGTCGGACACGAGGTGCAAATAAATGAAATTTGGGATCCGTATTGACAAAGTTTTTTGTCCTGGTACTGGAGGTCGGAGTATCTCCCCCATAATACCCAAAATCGATTTGAAAGGATGCCCAGAATCCCAGAAAAATAAATTAAAATTCGACCTTTAAACCCGTTTCTACCTGCTCTGACATGTTAGTGCAGTCGGCTAGTAGCATCTTCTACCTGCAACGTTATGGCATGATTTATTGTAAAGTGTCTCATTACCACAACTGGCGTAACTAAAGCCCGATTCACAGTTATTGTATCATTATTTTGTGATTATAAAAAGTAAACACAGTTATATTCCGATCATTTGACATGCTGTGACGTGCAGTGGTTTGGGCATACATTCATTCCAACCAAAAATTACACCCAAAAATTCATAAATGTCAATTTTTTAATCGTGATTAGAGTTTTTTTGGTAAAAAGTTATTTACTTACTAAATACTAGTCTAATGGTATACAATCAGCCATATCACGACGGTATTCATTTCTCGTCTGTTCTGTCATAGACTCTGTTAGAGGGTCTATGGTTCTGTGTGGCTTACATTCAGGTTATGTATGGGGGACGACAATCCCCCCAACTTTATGGCCGGGAATTTGGTAGAATAGGATAGGATACTACGTCCTGTACAAAGCAATTGTTTGTATATCTGCCCACCGTCCCGGTGATCTGCCCCACCATAAACACAATTAACACGGGAAAAAATGGTCAATAACGAGTTATCGATTGCCGGTTCCAATTCATTATCCAACTCCCACTGGATGTTAATTGGTTAAACAAAGAGTAACGCGGGAATCCGAATCAACCAGATATGTGAAGGCGGTGACGGTGTGTGATTTAAAATTCTGAATTCGTGAAATGATGAGTTTATAACGAAATGATGTACTCTATGGTCGTACTTAAAGATCTCCCGCCATTGTATGCTAGTAGTATCAATGATAGTATCATGTAAAACGAGATATCCCTTGAATATATTTATTCACAAGTAAATGACACCAATATCATGAATGATAACATCATCTAATTTATCTGTAAAAAAAATGAACAACGAAGTTAACAACGATAATATATATATATATATATCTGTTTAAGGTAGCAGGATAGTTTTTTTGCATGAAAAATGTAAACACCTATAATCGGAATAAATTTTACAAGAAACCATACAATCTATATATGTTTGGAAAGCTCTTGACTTTTATTTTCCTATTATTAATATTTTGTGAACATTGTGTTTGTTTTAGCGTCACGTGATTCTGTCAATCAGCGGGGCTGATAATTTAACTAACGTGAATAAAATTTTAATTGTCATCTCTACAGTCATTCATGCGATCAAAAACTTTACACTGTTTTGAAGCAAAGGTCATGAAGTTTAAATCCGTATTTCTATTTTTTGCATTAAGTTGTTGTTTTTTTCTTTCCGAAAATCACAAATTTCAAGCACGTTTGTTGGTGTTAAAGTTAGAGTATACCGGTGGTTTGCGCGAGGTTTGTGAAAAAACGCAATAGAATTTTGCAAATATGTAAATACGGATATGAAGCCAACATATCCAAGAGTAAGAAAAGCTAAACAGCGACATCGTAGCGTTATTCACTGAAACGCCATTTAAAATTAGGTCAATGGTAATTGCCAGAAACCAAACACCGAGAAATCGGCACTTTTATTATTTCAAACTTCAATCAACGTTAACTCCCGTTTTAGCAGCAAAATTTACATGGGCTAAATGTAAATGAAATGCTTTGAAAGTTGTTTTCTAGAAAAATCATGAACCGACATTTATATCTATGAAAAACTTTGTTTTTTGGCCGTTTTCTTTCACGCTGTGGAGTTTTGTGACAGTCTGTGTTGATAACGAATGGTGACGTCATTCATTAAAGCTTGGATTATGCAAAGTGATCGGTTCTGTTTGCGAGTAAGGCTGAGTAACAAACAATACGGACACTACACTTGGCAGTTGAAGTTTTTGCAAATACAGTGTATTTATTTTTGGGCCGTTGTGTTTGTAAACTTATTTGTTCAAGCATGCCACGAGTTTCGGAGTCTCCTGGAGGCAGCTCGTACATACTGGCGAAAGGGCGGACCCGTTACTGGTTGAGGTAACCCCTAATAGCTTGACAGTTTCACCAGAGCGCGCCGTCCCTTTCCAATCGCTCGCACTCCAATGGCAGCTTTTCTATTTATTTCGAAAACTGCTCCCTTTTTTTCGGGATGACGGGAAGCTAGGCTGGCCCAGTTTCGATCGAATACAATCTCCTTGCGTGCAAAGAAATTCAAACTGACTGCCTAGACCGTGACGCCTGCGCTCCACTATTGAGATATTGCCTACTTTGCAAAATTGTCAAATCTCTTTTTCTAGGGCGCATTCAACAGTGACATGTCAACGAGTCGAATCTCGCCGTCTTCAAAAGATCGGCCGTGACATTCACTCTCACTTTCTTTTTCTACGTCGGAAGGTAACAATATTTTCCTGCGAGATACAGACATCTCTCGAACGCTTTGAACAGGGGTATCACCCACTATATCGAAGTCTGATTCATCGGACTCTCAGTGTCACGGTAAAACTTTCTTCGTCCACTTCATGGCTGACACTCGGTTCGACGGGGAAATCCGTTCTGTACAACCCAGCATCGTCTCTTTCAACATCTTTTTGACAGGAGTGATCATTCTGTTGACGTTTTTTTTTCTTTCTTCCTCGCTTTCTTTTTTTCTTTTTTTTTTGTGTGGAAATTTTCGCGTGCTTACTATCTCGTCCATAATTAGTGAATGACAACTAAACTAAAGAATTACTGATAACCCTCTCCTTCTTTGCATATTTTGCACATTAATGAAGGAAGCTGCCCTGTTTGTTAATTGGTGTGAATAGAATAATTGTAAAATGTGACCCAGTGATGTATGCCGGCATGTAGCATTTCCTGTGCTATTAAAAATCAAATCCCGCAAAACAGAGTTTTACCGTCGCAGTAACCTCCGGTCTTATACTTGTAGATGAATCTCTTCAAAATTGAATTGTAACCGGACTCACTGTTATCATCTATAAAAACTACCTAGATTTTAGATGATACTTTTATTTTTTACCGAAATCGTACGAAAAAGTCAGCCCTTGCCTTGCGTGAAACACTGGCCCATATCCGATGTCAAGACGTCGGCCCCGGGGGGGGGGACGCTACTATTTCGTTCCCGTGCATTTTGTTCGCATGAGTACATTAGATAAAACAACCAAGTATTTATCAGACAGATTTATTACATGTAACATAATTTACGAATTTAGAAAAACCTAAGCATGCAAGTATGCCTACTTGGTGAAAACTCCTCTGAAAAATGGATTATATAAACCAGGTCCCAGCATATTCTTATCATTGATCAACTTTTACATGTAGTTTGTGGCCTGTTATCAGAATTTTCATGCAATGCATAGCCACCACAGATGGCCGTATTTTATGGTTTGCAACCATATTTTGTAAAAGGAAGCCCCCTCCCAATGTAGCTGCATTAACCCTGTGTTCAGACACCTTTCAATGACAAAGCCAAGAAAAAGTATTACAGAAATTTATTGTAAGTTTTTATTCTGTTAACATATAATTACATTGAAGTAGTACATTCATGTTCTTTTTTGTTTATTCAAAATGTGTTGTTTCAAAAGCGATTGTTTTGTCTTTGCTGTACTTCCTGTCTAGAAAGGCAGCAGTGCACACATCTTACCAGCTGTGTGTAAACTACAAACAGATATCTTATCAGTTGTTTGTAAATAGCAAATAAAGAAAGTGGCCCAACGTAAGACTATTTACCCTCAGTTCAGTTATGTTTGTAAACCATGCATATTAATGAGATGCACTAGTTGGGTGTACACTGGATAAACAAAAACTTGGCCATTTGTTTGCACACAAGAAAAAAATCAGTTTACTTGTACAAGATATTTTTTTTTTCAATAAAATAAATACACCAATATATGTAGCATGCCTTAGGGAGCTATTCGTGTGATTTTAAAAAAAAATGTGAAAAGTGCCCAAAAAACTATTCTGCTACAACAACAACACTGTTTAATTCTTTTAAAAGATTCCTCTCATTAGTAAATAGCGCCCTCACTCCACAATATTTAGAATGAGTGGTTGGTCAAAAGTTTGATGAGTCAGGTGCATCTATTGGCTAAGCTTGTTGTACACAAATGAGTATAGGAACCATTAATGCATGTTTGTAATGACTGGTTGTAATTTGGTATCTCGTTGTTTTCAAGATGCAGCCTGATATTTGATGCTTTCTTGGTTGTTCAATTGTGGCTAAAATTTGTGTGGTGGGTGGAAGATGTGTTTATTGTTTGTTGAGTCATTGTTTAGACACCCTGCAGCTTGAAATGGTATGGTCCAAATCCAAATTCGATATGGTGGTGTTGAATATCTGTGCGATATGGCAGTGTCGTCTAAAAACCACGCATCAAAATGATTTCTGTTTATTTATTTACTGTTGTAGATCCTGAGAACTAGCCATTGAATATGATGTCGGGAATAAATGGTTTTCTGAACAAGCGTTATTAATTATTGCTGGCAATATTCCAGTATGAATTGGGAGCAAACTGTGACACCGAATCTCGTCGTTGTATTGTTATGCTTCTAAAATATATTTTTTTTAAATAAAATAAATTAAATAGAAATATTATGTGTATTTTTGTAGTATGTGGAAACATGGCTTGCCCACTAAAAAATATAAAGAAGTGTGGTCTGCAGTTCTTTTTTCTAAATTTTTTTTTATTTGTGAAAAAAACTGGAGTGTAAACAATAAAACACTCACAGTGCAAGGCTAGTTCACCAACATGTCTATTCTCTTGCTTGAGTGTGAAAGTACATGGTTTAGTGACTACCTCTTATATTTTTAAATTTTAGATTTTTTTTTTATTTGGGAAGGTTCTTCTATAAAAATAGAACAGATATATACATATATATAATGATTAGTTAATTGTACATACAAGTTCCAATAAACAATATAATATATTAACCGGTGGGGTTAGATTCGAGACAAAGTCACTAGATATTGCACCAAAGAAACGATCCCATCGAAGAAACAATCCGAGTTTACAATTTGATCTCGCATGGCGTCACGCCCTTGTTTTATATTTTAGTGTATTTTCTATAATCATTTGCCTATATTATCATTATAATTTTCAAATATAGCAGGCTGTCTCATCTGCTGATATTAGGCAGGCAGATCATAATTATTTTTTTTTCGAATACTTCACATTTTTCATATAGTTTTGTATTTGTAAATATATACACGGTTGATGATTCCACGTTTCTACCCCTTCCTACATTTGATTATGTTTTTAACTGATTTCATTCATTGAGGACATTGTACTCGTAGACTGATGTGAATGTATTTCCCATCCATCGATATTACGAATATAATCGCAGCCAATACTAGGAGAAATAGTGAAAAAATTAAGATCTTTTGTTTAGGCGCAATTCGTGAACTTGCCAGGACACATTTACATGAATGGGTGCCAAGTAAAATATAAGTTATGTTATCGGCGGGAAGCATTTTATAGTGAACTACATTCGATCACGTAAGAAAATGTCATATTATAGTGCATATGTTCAAAGAGGCACCCCATGTTCTAATCTGCTCTGTGCATACCGAGAATTCAGAGTTCGACGACTTATTTTTGACAGGGGAAACGTAACAAATGGGTTGAATGGCGTAATTAAATATTCTGATGTCACAACAGTGAACGCCAATCAGCGCCCAGTTTCCTGCATATCATTATGACGAGCGCGCAAATTCAATTTCCACAAGACGCCATTGTTGCTACTGCTAAAGACCTCAGTAAAATCCTACTGGGGCTGAAACTTACGATCATTCTGTCTTGCCGATCACGATCGGCTAAACATACCTGCCAGAACAACGCTGTGATATAGAGGACATTAACCATGGCTGCTTCTAGGTATTACAGGTAATTATGGATGCATTTGCAGCGCTTGATCGATCGCAAAAATGATGCCCCGGTACGAATGTGACGGGGCCATAGGCTTTTGACCGATCCCACAACCCTGTGTTTAATCCACAGAAATGGTATTATCTGACTTGTCACACTATCCCCGTGTTTATGATTGTGTTTATAAAGTATTGCTCGATCTATTATGTTGCAAATATAATACTGTATTCAAAATAATAATATGCGGAAGTCTATCAAGAACGATCCGCGTGACTCGTTTGGTGTTGTTCCCTTCGATCTGAACTATATGTAGCAAGCTGATTTCACGCTGGCGTCGTAATGGGCTGTGTAGAATCAATATATTTGCTACACTTTTGTCAGCCTGGACTTACTGCCATCGCTTCTAGGACATTTCTCTACAAATTCGAAAAAATATTTGTTTGATATTTTTTTTAAATAAAGTTTTCGAAATCTCGCGATTAAACGAAAGGAACACTGAACAAGTTCCATTGGCTTCCAAATCATGGCGGACCTCTCGCGCTATTCACGTATGTCTTTTGTCGAAATGACAGATTTTGGTAGAGTTGGTGATAGCACGACTTTGAGATTTCAGCGGATATTTAGGCTATTTCCTACACTATATGACATCGATATCCCCGTAAATAAATGGTACATGATACTTGTTTTTAACTCGATATTTTGTGCCAGATAACCCAACCCACGTAGCTTTACTTGTTTCTATATTATAACATAGACCCTCTGATTATAATCACAACACCACATAAGTGTAAGGTATGTTTAAATTCCTGGTTACATTCACCGTTTTCGAAAGACGGGTGTTAGCGATGATTTTCATCAAGCCAAAATATACACTGACTGTACTTTGACCGCCCATTGCCAGGGCATGGCAAACTGACTACTGCCAACCAGCAACTGTTTCCCCTGTGTCTTTGTTCAAAGCGAGATATCTGAAATCTGTAAGTGAAGAAAAAAAATGAGTTAACCTAGTTTGTGTTTTAAAAAACCGAATGTCTCAGTCATTCCATTTAAATCCCCATTTTAATTTAGAATCTCTAGAATAATGCATTGTTGATCTTTGTTCTTTAAACTTGCCTCAACTTGTTTCGCGGATTTCCCTCCTTTTAAACATGTTTACAGAGCAGTGATTTTAAAATGCTAATGCGAGACCAAGCCTTCATTTGGTTGGCATTTTAATTTTTGAACGGCAATGAAACTTTTTTTTATACGGAATACAAATTCAAAATATGTACAACAGTCAAATTATGAACTTCTACATTAACATTGATCAAATACTTAGTACCATAAGGGACGACCTCAAAAGATCGATGTCGGATAAAAAACTTAATTCCTTTAGTTTTTTTCCAAACCCCTCTACCCCCCACTGAAACATAATTGATAAATATTGGTCATGGCGTCAGACTACATTCACCATTAAATACAAATTGATAATCGGACAGTAGTATTGCATAGCAGTTGGCTGTCGAGTGGGTGTAAAAAGATTTTACAAATGCACCTCATTTGACGCACAGATTTACACTCGAACCAAACCATTTTTCTGTTTTTTTCCTTTTTCGGTTATTTCTGTCAATGATTGGAGAGAAAAAAAAACGAACTACAAATACTCCAAGATTTTTTTGACTTCATTAAAAAATAAAATCGTTTTTCTGTAGGATGAAAACTTTTTGAGGTCAACCCCCCCCCCCCCAAACTAAAGGAAATAGGTTTTTTATCCGACATCGATCTTTTGACGTTGTCCCTAAGGTTTTGCCTAATCTGGACACACCTTGAGAGTGTGAAAATTGGGCCATCTGCAAATATTCTGCATTTTATAAGCTTATTGCCAGCTGTTGTAAACAATTGTAGTTTTTAAAACTAGTTTTAAGTTGTTCTCCAGCATTGATGTATGTGCAAAATAGAACACACTTCTGACAAAAAACACATAACATAGAGCTTTGACTATGGGTTGACCATGGTTGAACTTACTTTACAGCAACATTTTATTCGTAAAACCCCTAAGTGATTATGCCAAAATTTTTAATTATGCCAAATTAGTTAAAATTAAAAATATACTAGTAATTTCTGATAACATGTGATCACCTGGAATGTCTTGTTTACTTGAGGATTACCGGTACTAAATCACTCTATTTACACCATTAAATAATCCATACAACTTTCTGAAAAGCTGTCTTTTTGTGTAGTCAAAAAATGTGTGAATTTCAAGATTTCATGTCTGTCTGTCACCTTATATACACGCCAGGTCTCATTACGATGACCTTTATTATGTAATTGATTCTGCAATCAGACATGTTTCTCTCTTTCTCACACCCAATTTGCCTTCTTGCAATTGTAGGTAAATTGCCACTGGTGTGTGCATATTTTTCATTGTACTATTATCTCATTTTGTCCTTTCAGTTATTATGACAGTGAAAGTGATAGCGGGGATGAATACGAACAGTACGATCATGATTATGACATGCCTATAATGAGGCCTCAGAAAAAATTTATCAACAAAGGAAGATGGACAAAAGAGGAGGTGAGAATAAAATAGACAGGTCTATTGGAAATTGACATGTCAAAGAAAGGTCTTCAGCATTCTGTCAATAATTAATGCTAAGTAATATAAAAAAAAAATTTATGAATTTGTACAACTATAACTATGTGAGAGTGATCAACATTCAAGAGCACTACAACCATTCCATAAAAATGATCTTACTAAGAAAAAATCTTTTCCAGATTTTTTATCTTAAAATCATAAGTTTTTCACAAATTCATACCACATTGGATGATATTCGGATACTGAAATAACAATATATTCAACTTTTAAGATAAGGCCAAAAAAAAAAATTGTTTTGTTGCCCTCAGCAGCCGACCAAAAAATATGAAATATTGGATCGCGTTTTTTTTTAATGGCCCAAATATTAAAAACTCACAATTTTAAGCAGTATAAAAAGTGTTTTCCCTCAAACTTATTGATCCTGGACCGTTGTTTGATCCCCAGGGGGATAAGTGGCGACTTTGAACCTCGGGTTGATCTTATTTCTCTGACATGTTCCGAATACTATGACATTTTGACATTTGCGATTCAACGGATAGTTGGTGCACAATATTAAAAATATCACCGCACCAAGTATTTTCTTAATTAAATAAAAACATTATTTTGAATTAAAAACAAGAAGTTTGTTGTAGTAAATATAATTTTTAATACATGAAATGCACAAAATTTTATTGAATTCACAAAACGTGACAAGAGCTGAGGACAAAGATGTTGAAGAGGACAATGTTGTTTAAGGAAAAGAAAAAACTAAGACCAAAACAATGTAGTGATGGAAATAAAAAAATATAATACCAATAGACTGAAAGAAACACTTTGATTTTTGTGTTCAATATCTAGCATGCGTTTGATTGATTCCCTTTTACCTTGGCTATTTACGATACCCTTAGTTTTCACGAGTTTATTATATTTGTCAATAAGTGTCATGGAATGGGATTTGTTTTTGCTATGAACTGAACAGTGAACTGATTAGATGTGTTCACTGAAGTAACAAGTAAAACAATAAACAATATTCCAGACAGTACGTCTCACACCTTTTTTTCGCTACAGTTCAATTCATAGCTCTTTTATCAAAGTGCCAAACTTCCATGATCCACAAATGGTCTATATTTCTTTGCTTAATTCTTTTATACAGGATGAGAGGTTAAAGCAATATGTAGATACCAATGGCACAGACAACTGGAAGTTGATCGCTAGTTTTTTCAGCGACCGGACTGACGTACAGTGTTTACATAGATGGCAGAAAGTTCTTAATCCAGAGCTTATCAAAGGACCCTGGACGAAAGAGGTATGATGTTTTAAATCAGCATGTGTTTAATAACTGCAAAATCTTGTAGAATTTGTGAACTGAACAACAGCCACAGAAATCAAGCAATTTAAATTTGATATCCTTTTTTTTAAGAGATCAATGACAAAATGCTGATTTTTTTAGAAGGAAATACATGTATAGCGTTAAGATACCCTTACTTCATCAAGATTTATTCCCATCAAATGCGGAAATACTACTTTCATATTTGTCAAATCCCACAAGATGATTTGATTTAACTACAAAGCTATGACCATTGTTTGTTTTTACGTTCAATTTCACTCATAGCGCATGATTTCTCAGTGAGCAAAAAAAGGTCCATTGTGCTAACAAATATGAAAAATGTGAATTTTGTTGATCTACCGTAAAAACTAAATGCAGATAACTTCACATGGGCATCAGAAATGTCTGGATTGGAACGACCACCTGGTCCCTTTATATTCAAAGTGCTTCGCTGTACATTACACCTAATTTGCATACATACTGTTTATTGTTTCCTAGCAGCTGTGGGTACATGAGTAGGTGAATGCAAAACACTTGAACATATTTGAACTACTATTGAAAACAAAGCAAACCAATGAAATATTTTTTGTATTCTACATACAGGAAGATGAAAAAGTGATTGAACTTGTGAGTAAATATGGGCCGAAAAGATGGTCATTGATTGCCAAGCATTTAAGGGGACGCATTGGAAAACAGTGCAGAGAAAGGTAGGATTTGACAACTTTTAATTTTTCCTATCATTTACAGTTTTTAATTTAGGTTTTGGCCATATTTGTGGAAAGTGCTTAAAACTGTAAATCATTCATTCTTGTGTAGTAAAACTATATACCGCTAATGTTTTTATTTATTTTATTTTTTTATTTTTCAGGTGGCATAATCACCTTAATCCAGACATCAAGAAATGTGCCTGGAGTGAGGAGGAAGACCGTATCATTTACGAAGCACATAAACGCCTTGGAAACAGATGGGCGGAAATCGCTAAACTTTTACCCGGAAGGTATGTTTTATAATATTCCAACTTTGTAGTGCCTGGAGTTACGGTAAACTCCTTCATTTGTAAGTTTTGTGATCATGATCTTCTTTTTTTCTTTCCGCAATGGATAACTGGATAATAACTAACAACTTTTAATGTGTCTCAAAACAGAACTGATAACGCCATCAAGAACCACTGGAATTCTACCATGAGAAGGAAGGTGGAAGCGGGTGAGAAACCATTTGGTGATGTCTCACCAAAACCCAACAAGCTTCAACAGCACGAGCATGATTACCAAGACTATGATTATGAACCTGACTTTGAACCACAACAAGTTCAACACCACCATCACCATCAAGAGCAGTATTCAAGATATCAACATCTCAATAACAACAATTCTTTACAGTCGCATAATAATCAGGTGAATTTTTGATCTTATTTTCACATGAAATATATAAACTAATTTTGTTGTTAATGGCTCAAGTAAGTTGACCAGTCATTGATTCTTATTTGTTGGTGGTGCGCGTGTATTTCCAGTTTGACTTTTTGTGGGTGAAATCTCAAAACAAACAATTTATATTCATAATTGTAGCATACATTCACTGCTGTGATATCCATTAGGCGCATGTGTATAACCTAAAAATTTATAACAAAAATGTAAAAGAAGATCTCCATTTATAAACCTTGCATGAACATTGTTTCAGTGGGTGGTGATGGAATATAGAAAGTGTCACAATTAAACAATGTATTATACACATGGTGCACACCTCGCATATACCAGAGTTTACCGCGTGTTGAGTTCTCAATTTATGTCTCAATAGACACATGATTATGATTCAGACTTTCAGTTTATATCATTAGGTACTGTAAAGTGAGTAATTTTCACTGGGTTTAAATTTCACTCATTCAGCATATTCAGGCATACTCATATTCACGGTTTTATCATCTAGATAATGTGTTCTATGCTAAATTTTACATATTCACTGGGTTTTAATTTAGTGCATTTTCCATGCAGCGAAATGAGCAAAATTAAAACCCAGTGAATAAATAAGCATTTTACAGTAATCATTATGGTGTGCACCTTGGGTTTACTGTACTTGTCTGGCTTTAGCACCTTGCTCAACTAACCTCACACTTTTGTCACATTTCTAAGGGGGGGTGGTGGTGTCACATTTTCGTCAGTCTGGCACATTGTGAACTAAAATTGTCATTTAGATATTTTTTCGAGAGGAGGGGGGGTGGGGCTGCTGAGCTAAGCGCTCACCCCCTTAACACATGTACATGCTTTCAATATATACAGGTGTAACGTTTGTATTTACTTAGCTATGTGTTCTTCTACTTCAGATTCACCATTCACAGAACACGCAGTATTACCAGTATGATTCAGATCACTATGATGCAAGAGATGGATACGGTAAGCTCAAAAAAATAACTCCATAGTTATTCACTTGTACGTACAATTTTATTCAGCTGGGCCCACAAATGCTTGCCTTGCTAGTGTAGCTTTTCACATTTGTTAATAATCAGAGAAGAATTTAGACAAATATGGTAAATTCTATACATTTGATTTTATGTACAGTACTTGTACTTTAATTTAGATTTTTTGTTTATTTCAGAGAAAAATAAACGCAAAGACTACCAGCCGGCAAGAATGCAGAACCAGCATGTTGTTAATGAAGGAGAGAGCCCAATGAGATGGATAGTTATGGATGGAGATCATCTGTCACCGTTTAGGTGAGCAGAGAAACCAACGTTATTTTCGGGGGCACATGTAATAGTATATAAAGTGGTGAACATTTCTTATTCTCTTGTTTTATTTTTTATCTCAGAGGTGCAAATATTCCTGACATGCCAGAGAGTACCCAACTTCTAGAGCAGGGCAACGCATCTAATTTAAGTACATATGAATTGTTGACGGGTACTTCGGATAGAAATCCTGGAGCCACACCAACGCAGTTTACAAAATTACAAAGAAAAGGAGTGACAGGTACGATATAGTTATACAACTCTTTTCATCCTTGTGTTTTCTATTACAAAAATTAGAAGAAATGAAATAGGGTTTGGTATCATGCACTGACAAATCTATGGTAGTTCTGTCGATAGTAAAAATTACTTTAAAAAAAATGAAGTATCTATCTTTGATGTCAACTCTGTTTTTGCTAAACCTAAAAATTTTCCAAATCTTAGGTTATCGTTTTGACAGTCATGCCATCTCATCACTATCGAAAGATGTTTCAGGGTCACTAATACCGATTACATCACCGGTGACATCTAGATTTAGTTCACCGCCAAGCATATTGAGAAGAAGTCGAAAAAGAAGAGTATCCTTTTCAAATATAATTTTAATATTTAATCCAATTTCTGATAATTTATTTTCTCTCTGTATTTCTCTCGATGCAATTTTTGCTAGGACCTTTGTTATTTCAATTTGTTATGTTAGTACAGCCCACTAGATGGTTTTTTATAATGGAAATAAGACTTCTCCATGTGTTTGCATCCTTAATAATATTGCCTTCAGCATCATCAACACATGCAAGATTTAGACGATTCAATAACACAAAGGACAGACAGGTATCAACATCTCAACACAGCATACATGAAAGAAGAACATGAGGACGAGCCGCAGCCCCTTCCACAGACTATTCCCTGCTCACCTAAAAACACACCAATTAAACCTTTGCCATTCTCACCATCTCAGGTATACAACATCTTTCTAAGCGTTGCATTTCCTTTGTGTGTCATACCGGTATGCTTCGTTTTTACCTATGAGTTTACGACATGTGCTGACTTGTCTTTTCACTTTACTGTCTATTTCTATTGTAGTTCCTGAACAGCCCTGGCTTGCCCAATGATCGAGGAATCAGTCTAACTTCCACTCCAGTATCTAACCTCCATATCAATAATATATTATCTACTCCTGTAACGATGCCAATAAATGAAACTTCAGCAAACAAAGAAAACAAGTAAGATGATCCTCTTCTCGTCATGTGCTTCTCTATATCATGTATAAAGTTTTCAATATTGATGTTGTTTAGCATTAGCTTTGCAGAAGTAATTATTCCCATATTCCATTCAAGTAACTCAGTTATATGTTGCGCTCATTCATGCATGCATTTCTGATGTACTTCATCACCTTTATTGCACAGGGAGACTGTATTCAGAACGCCTAGAATTCGACGTGCATTGCTGGATACCACGCCCAGGACGCCAACCCCACTTAAAGACGCGCTTGCGATATTGGAAAAGAAAAATGGTCCATTGAAACAGTTGGTATGTACAGTGATGTTTTATGCCTATTTTTGTGAAATATAAAATTGAATATGCTGCTTCAGGATTGATTTGTTGATTTTTTTTTTGTCCTCATCTAAGTTTATTAATTGCTGCGTCCTTGCGTTTCAGCCGCAGACGCCAAGTCATCTGGAGGACCTAAGTGAAATTATACAGAAAGACGAGTTATCGTCCGGTATAGCAGGTGACATCAGTAGTTTCTGTTCACCATCGAAACATATAAAACTAGAGAATGGGGTAAGTTTTGTTTTGCTCTGTACAGTGTTAACTCTGGGATAAGAAAACCAATCATTCGATAGTCTGCTGAAAATCTCCGCAAATAGCCGATATGAATGATTGTTTAACATTAGCAAGCAATGTATTTAAAATGTGTCCCCAGATAAATGTAGCAATTTAACTGTTCCTGGTTTAGATAATAATATCGGCATGTCCTTCAATTCACCAGGGTGACACTCCGTCAAAGAAAGCCAGGAAGTCGCTGAGTCATCAATGGAGTCCTTTATTCAGCCCTGAGCCAGCGTCGATGCCTGATACACCTGTAAGTGAATATTTGTCTTGAATGATGCGAACTTAAACCTATGATGCTGACGTAATTTTAAGTGAATAATGAGCTCTATGTTGAAAGACAAAAGCATTGTCTGATTGCCACGTCACCTTTAATACTGTGGGATTAGTTTAAGATTTAGTATTCATTGTTGATTTTCCATTGAAAAATAATATTTGGTTACCATACTCAAAAATATCTTGTTGTTTGACTTGAAGCAGCTAACTAAACTATGACAAATGTCAATACACAGACACTTGCCTTCAGTTATTTTGTACAAAGTCTGTCCATCCGTCTGTCCAAGCGTTCGTATGTACCGTATGTCTGCGTACACATGCACAAATACACTCATACACACACACACACACACACACACACAGTCATTTCAAACTCACCACTTTGTTATAAGTTTTGGAAGTCGAGAGATGTGAAACTTTGTGGCATGATAGTCCTTACCTTCACTGCTACCTAAAAACTTTGTTAGGCAGTAGGTTATATTAACTTTCTGTAATCCTATTATCATGATTTTTGGCATTTTGCAGTAAAGTCATGCGCGTTAATTAAAATATGCTTATTCTGACCTGCATATATTATCTTTGCTTTAGATCCATTTGCACACTGACTTTGTTTTATTTTTTATTTTGTTGATATTATGCAGCAGAATTCCTATTTAGATTTAGATTCAGATAGCTCAATTATAGTGCGACAGCTTTTCAAAGATGACACTGTATTCACAGACGAGTTCAACAGCTTGGTTAGTTTTGCTTTTTAGTTTTTCTTGCACTTGATTTTGTGTGCTGTCTTCTTTTCCTTCTCTATTTAATGTGCACTCTAGCTTCTTGTTTTTTTTTTTTTTGCTTGCTTGCCGCCACATTTTACCTTTCAACAGCTTTTACAAAAAGTTTTTTTATTTGCATAATGATCGATTTTCCAGAACAAGAGCCTGCTAAGTGATGGCTCTATGCTGATGTCATCCAACTATGGTTCTCAGCCCTGTTACACTTCCACATCCTTCAACAAAGCCTTCATGGTGCCCGGTTCACCGAATGCATCACAGAAGATGAAATTAAAGACTGAAGACAGACATGTGCGATTTCAGGAGACTCCCTGTAAACCCCTTGCACAGGTGGGTGATGGGCTTTCTTGGACCATCACGCATGCTTTATTGATTTGTTTGTGCGCATGTTCTGCTTGTCACAAATAACACACAAAATTACCTGTCTTGCCGGAAATTAAAATTCTAACGTGATTGAATGGTAGATTTCACGTCTGCATGATGCACCTGAAGGCATTACAGGCGTCAGTTTATAGGTTTAACTTTAATGTTGTGTTTAAACACTCTTGCTCGACACATAAATCTGGGAACCACTATACTGATGTTGATTGGCTGAAATCATACCACCTCGATGACTAAAAGAATATGCCTCCCTAGTTAAAGTAAAAGGAACATTTCCTTGACAGATAATGTCTTCACTTGTGTGATATTTCACTCCTTTCACTTTCTGCACTGTAATTTCTGCACATATGTGCATGCATAGACTTATCAATGTATGCAATAGTTATACAGTCTTGTAATATTTCTATGTTTTTTTTGTTTTTTTTACATCCAGCTTGATGCGGCTTGGGAAACTGTTGCGTGTGGCAAGACAGAGGACCAAAAATTACTGACGGAGCAAGCACATCGTTATATGAACCAGTGTAAACCTAGATCACTGGTGTTGTGAATTTCACACACAATGGAAGAACACTGCAAGTGTGACATGATGATCACTGTGTGAAAAAAAAAAAAAACTGTTAGTGATAGAAACTTAATTCTCCAGTTTGATGAGTAACTCGCAGCTGCTTGAGATTTTAGCCAATGGTGTAACTTGTAAGTTCTGCCTAAACATATGTCTGATATCCCTGTTCCAGTGTTTGTAGCTTTATATACCTCTGCTTCAGACATTAGATATGGACCATGCAATTTACTTGTGATGTAAATTAACACTTTCCTCTTTACGTATATGTCACTCCACTTATATTCATACGAGAAATAATGTTGTGATGTATTGTATGTCGCCTCCCTCAACGATTTCTCTGTCAACAAATGCTGTGGTTTACGTTTATAACTATGTTGGTCATATGTTTGACTTATTAGGCAGAACTTTACTAAATTGTTTGATTAGATTTTAATGATAAAAATCTAAATATTTTTTGTACCCTGCACCTACCTTGGCCTTTTTTTCTTATCTTAGATTATAGAAATTATAATCAGTTTCTACTGTTTACGCAGACTTATCAAAAACCCTTGCTTTATATAACAAATCTGAAAAAAAGGAAAGTTGTGTTTGTTTCATTCTATGCACTGAATCAAGAAGGAATAAGCAGTACTTAAATTTTGATTCGTCAAATTTACTTGATGTTTAGTTTCATGAATGAAAACCATTACATTTCTTGGCAGGGGGTGACAGGGTGCATTTGCCGAGGGGCAGTGTGTAATTGCATTAATGTACAGAAAATAATAGCTTTGATAACAAAAGAATCTATTTTAAAATAATTATATGAAAAATATATCTTTGATGTATGTGTAGTGTTGTAAATGAGATACAAATTGTTGGAATTGTTCTAGTTACTGTGTGGATATTTTTTTTTTTTCGCATAGAGCCAGTGTTCAGTCATGTTTTTGTTTTTTAACAGATTTCATAATATTAAATACACATGTAAAACTTCAAACACGGTAGAGCATTGTGTGAATGACTTCGTGGTGTCTGATGTTGATTACTTTGGAATTCAGCTTTGTAAATGCACTTTACAAGTCATGTACACTCATTTCAAAATGTGTAGTCATTTTTACTGGATCAGAATATCATGTAAGTTTGTACTTTGCATATATATATTTTTTTAAGTTGACTACCGTTATCTTGTAAATATTTACAATTATAGTATTTCAGTGGATGTTCATACCTACACTTGCCGTTGCACGGTCGTAGTGTAGATTTAATTGGGACACGTGTGTTTTACTGCTTGCTGATAGTCTGGGTTTGTTGCCGATATTGTTCTGACACCAGTTTTCTGATCTGTTTCACACCCCCTCTTACTCCCCAGATTTCAAGATTGTATTTTTTGACTTGCATGGGTGGATATGTACGATGGAGTCGAGTATAATTGTATGCAATAATTATTGTAGATTACTTGATGTGTTGGTTCAGCCACTCCCATGTCAGTATATTACTAGACCCAAGTAATTATTGACACTGCCTAGAACAATGCATTGGCATTTTAACCCATAACAGTTATTCAGTTATACCAAAAATGTAATTTTGAAAAGTGTAATGGCTTTTTGTAATGTATTGGTTACATTAATTCAGCTTTAAGAGCTGTACAAACATGTCATGAAAGGAGTGTTCTTTTCTTTTTTCAACAAGTCAAAAAAATCAGTTAAAAATCGTTTTACAGTAGAAATCAGGTAGTTTGCATAATAGTTGAGTGATCAATCAGCATGGGGCAAAAACATTTTAGTAATATCAAGTCCATCAGAGTTAGCAAAATTGAAAAATTTCTTTTTAGATTTGGGTTTTTTTTGTTACAAGGATTATTTTAAGACTGGGTCAAAATATTTTTTTTTTTGATTTTTGAAATGCTTTGTTTCCTACTTGTACAGTGAATCTAAATTAAAAGCTTCTTGTAACCCTACATGTTTCAGTTTGTTTGTTTGTTGTGTTTTCAAAGTCATGGGAACTGTTAATTCTGGTTTACTCTGTCCTGTATCATTTCCTGGACATGCATTATAATTTACAAAACATAAATAAAAAACTGACATGAATAAATCATGTAAGTTTATTTATGTTCAATCCAAATGACCATATTGTCTATAATATATTCATGTTTGTATATATATCTGGAGGTTCATCAACAATGGTTAGGGACACTTGAAAATAAAATCGAAGAAAGCTTAGAAAGAACTCCCGTGTGCTGAGAGTATTGAAGACACATTAAAAATTAATTAAAAATTACTTGTACATGAGATATTGGTGGAAAAGCTGAAAACTAATTATGTAAATCAGGTAACTAATATGAACAGAACAAAGAAATTATGAATTATTATGCTAATTAGAAAATTAATATGAACAAATTTTAACCCAAAATTAATCAGGCCTGTCTATTGTCCTAGAGCATTTATGCACCAAATTTTATTCATATGTGATGATCAGTAATAGGTGATTTTCCGAACAATTGCGAGATGCATGAAAGACGCGCGTCAAACGTCTGCTGCAAAAATCGAACGATTTGATTTTGAACTAGAATTTCTTTAATTCGCAGCTTACATTGACCGGCCGATCTTCGACAGAGGAATATTGCTTCCGAATACCCTCACTTAATCGAAATTGCCTATCATCAAATGTGGACAGCACATTATTAAGCATGGAAGTGTCCCTGAAATACTTTCGCGTTTGTCGAATCCCACGCGACTACGACGCTATGACCTTTGTTTGTCCTGTTTTTACGTTCGATTTCATGCATAATGCGTGATTCTCGCAGTGTACGGAAAATGGTCTATTGAGATATCAGTGTTAATTAATTAGGTGATTAATAAGCATAAATATTTACCAAAAACTAATTTGGTTTCTGCATAGTTCTCTTTAAAAGTGTCATTAAAATCCAATTTGTGGTTCTTTATATATCAGTGGAACATTATGCAAATTAGGTAATTAATATCCAATTAAAACTAATCAGGTCTCTGCATAATCCTAGAAGATCTATGTACCAAGTGTCATTGAAATGTGATGATTACTACTTGAAATATCAAAAGCTGAAATTTAATTGATTATGCAAATTAGGTAATTAATATGTACTCATATTACCCTAAAAACTACCAGGTCTGTGCAGTGCCCTATGACATCTATGTACCAAGTGTCATTGAAATGTGATGATTACTACTTGAAATATCAAAAGCTGAAAATTAGTTAATTATGCAAATTAGCTAATTAATATATACTGATATTACCCTAAAAACTATCAGGTCTGTGCAGTGTCCTATGACATCTATGTACCAAGTTTCATTGAAATGTGACAATTACTACTTGAAATATCAAAAGCTGAAAATTAATTAATTATGCTAATTAGTAATTAATATCTACTGATATTACCCTAAAAACTATGAGGTTTGTGCAGTGTCCTATGACATCTATGTACCAAGTTTTATTGAAATGTGATGATTAGTACCTGAGATAGCCGAAAATTGATTAATCATTATGCAAATTAGGTAATTAATATTGTACAGATTTTTACCCAAAACTAATCACATCAAAGCATTAGTTTGGAGCACCTGTGTGCCAAGTTTCATCAAAATCCAATGTGTGGTTCTTTAGATATCGGTGGAACAGTCATGGAACAGCTAAAAATCAGCTAATTATCATGCAAATTAGGTAATTAATATGCATAGATTTTTACCAAAACCTAATCAAATCTGCGCATTGGCCCAGAGCATCTATGCACCAAGTTTCATCAAAAACTGATGTATGGTGCTTGAGATATCAGTGGAACAGGCGGACACACACACACACACACACACACACACACACATACAGACACACTAACTGCAAAGACTCCCTTTTTGTGCTTCGCACACGGGAATCAAACATGGCCATCACAAAAAACGAGCATGTGGAGTTCATATTAATTTTGAGAAGAATTAGCAAAAGTTGATTCGATAAAGATGAAAAACAAATTGATGTGCATAAGTCTTCCTTCCATTATGACTTATTTTTGTACATTTTGTGAAGTGGTTTCAAATGATTATGGACGAGAACTCAAGACACTGCTGAGGACTAAGAAGACTTACTGTACCGGTAATAGGTGATGATTGTGGCAATTTCAATCAATCTTTGTATATTTATAATACTGTATACATTCTGTTACAGGTTCACATTTTTTCTCTTAAAATGATGGCTGCTGTTTTGTTTTTCTTACGACAGTATGTTCATCCCTATCCATCTGGATCAAAGTTAATAGTGTGTAAAACCTTGATTTTTTTTTTAAGCTTAATCTAAATTAAGTGTTAATTTTGAAAACCAAAATAAATCTTATTTTTGTCTCATAGAATTCAACATCAATCAAGTCCTGCCAGCACATGACAATGAATTAAATGTTGATTCAGTTGCACTGTACGATGTGAGAATAGTTTCTGTATTCACTAAATGCATTATTATTTTGATGACAGATCTGGCACTTAGAAGACCTAGGTGATTGATTGATACCACCTAAAATTTTACAAGAGCTAATCTCAAGCCATTTAATGTAGCAGAAGGGAAAATTTTATTTTTTTCTTAAAACGGTTATTTTTGACGTTAATGCAGCATCTTAGCTTTTCAAAAGAATGAAATTTCAGAAAGACACTGCCCAAATCAGTTTTTTTTCAAATGCTAACACAAATAACTGCAATTTCGTGGATATTTGCATAATGTTCATCCTTGGGATGGCTTACACGATATAACAGTATACTCTGTTGACAATTTTGATATGACGAGTGATAAGCTTCCTGTCGCAAATATTGCATATTTATCCTAACGTCCATTTTAGCAGTACTGTTGGTTAAGACTTCAAAGAAATATGGTCATAACTTTGTGAATTTTTTCTTAAAGCATTTTTTTTATTGTGTTCTATTTTTTCAAGTCAATATTCCCTTGGGCTTTCGAAACATGTACGCTAAATTACAGTTCTGAATAAGACAACAAACAGAATGCTTATTCTAAAACGTCATCAAACCCTTCTCGCTACCTAGAATATAAATCAACCTAGTACATTGGTACCCTTGTAGTACAGAGTGGAGTCAGATCATGATGAACTTTGGGGAAAAATTGGAATATCAACAAATCAAGATATTATGAATCGTTAGACGTCTTGTGCCGAAACACCATCTATTTGTCTGTAAAATGCCACAAAGGACAGACAGGTATCAACATCTCAACGCAGCATACATGAAAGAACAACATGAGGACGAGCCGCAGCCCCTTCCACAGACAGATGTATTCAAGAGTTTGTGAGATGCATCATTTTAAAAGTTGAAATGAACATTCTCAACCATTTTTTCAGCAAGATATATTTTATTTGTAAACTGCAATGTCTAGATCTGCACAGCAGCTATCGCATACAAATTACAGAGACGCAGGTATATGTAACAATTTATAAGAATGGTCCATATAAACAAAAGTAGTAGCTAGTTCCAACTACTTGAGGGCATAGACATGCTTTTTTATCCTAAGTGTATAATATGCAACATTTACTCAACTATGCAATCTCTATTATTTAACATTACAGCCTGTAAAACTATCAGTTTATAGCATTAGGCTTTTTTTATCCAGTTCAAATATTGGTCCACTTAATATGCAAATGTAAAAAAAAAAACAGTCCTTATTTGCTCCTCTCGCGAAATTAATAAATAGTAATCTGCAAATTTGTGATTATGAAATCTCAATCAATATCATGTGCACAAATGTAGGAACATTATTTGTAACAGTACCAAAATAAACATGTATCAGGCAGCAACGTGTGGGTCGGCAAAGATTCTCAAGAATAAAATGGGTCTGAATAAATAACATATTAACATGTACAAAATGCGCATGAAATGCTTAGAGAGTCTTGCCAAGAGTTTCCGTAAATTCGTTGTGATTGAGTTTTCAGCACTATCAAGTCACAACCGAATTAAGATTTCTTTCTGGTAAAGCCATTAGGTTCTTTGTTTCATAATTCATTGGATTATCCTTGAATTCACGTTGTCGCAGTGTCCAAAAGAACCAGAAGCAGAAGTTGTATTTAAGGTGCACCTGAAGCAGAATTCGAAACAGGATTTTTGCTGCCAACAGAAAAAAAACATACCGTAATGCTCGCTGAAAGGCAAAATATTTAACACTTGATCCTATACATATACAGGTACTTGCGATTACCATAACAACTGCATTACATGTAGGTTTAGGGCCCAATTTACTTCAAAATGCTTTCAAAAAAATTTAGATGACAGTATGAACAGTGGAAACATTGATTGATATGTCCCTATAGGGATCTTTTGATGTTGATTTCACCCAACTAATTCAATCAAGTAATGATGCACAAAAAAACAGTAAAAAAAAGTTGGCTGGCAATTTTGCTGTTTTAGTGTATAAAACATTATTACACCAGTCACAGTAATACTAAAATAGTGAATGTTAACCTTGTTGTTCTCTTACCATGGCAACTTACAATACATGCAGAAAACATTGTAAATGGTTTTATCACAAATTATACCTCAACACATCTAACATCAATCTTGAATCAGGCTACAATAAACAAAAGAATTGAATTTGAAGGAACCCTTGTGTGCTGGAGGTTATGGCAGAAAGCATGAAGTAGATAAAGGAAATGTTATTAAAACCTAACAAGAAGCTTGTGGTTTGAGATGTACACTGATCTGATCCACTGTATCAAAACTGATAATATAACAAAACTCTTTAAATACAGTACAGCAAAAGAAATACATTTGATTTTGTATCTGAGGGAACATTGGCAGATCACTATTCTAATTAGGTGATTAATATACACAGAGTTCAAGCTGTAACTTATCATGACACTGTAGAGTAACTCAGAGCAATCTAATCATGGCTCGCATAAATTAAAACAGGGTATCATCACAATAATTTATTCATGGCACAAAATAATTAACATTAAAGAATTTCAAGCAAAAAACTAATTAGGTTTTTGAATTATCCCAGGATATCTTTCATTCAAAACTGACGAATAGTCAGTCAAGACACACATACACACAGACATGGTAACCACAAAGACTCCCTCTGTGTGCTAATTCACACATGGAAGTAAAAAATGGAGCGGTACGAAGACCACAGCACTGCAGGTAGCACATCAATGATTTAACAGATGAATTAATAGGTATCATTCCACTTTAGCAAACACTACTGCCACTCGTGATGGTATGTATATCTGGAACAAAAGAGAAATAGAAATGAAAAATAGTCTATATTAGTGTATATTACATCGTAAACAGGTGAAAATTGCTCAAGATGGCAGTGATGTTGTTGACACATGGTTGAGAACAACTTCATAATAAGTGTTAAAAATTACTGCATGTTCCAAATTTGAAATTATGTGTTTTAGCAGTTTTACACACACAGTTACATACCATGAAAAAAAAAAAGTTTGAGCTTTTCTATTTTCTCTATTGCTCTAACTTATGCTGAGGACATACCCCCGGTAGATGCTATATGTCTATGGTCAAAATAGGTAATATTTTTATGGGTCAGTACATGTATACAACAAATGTAAAAGTTGGTTTACATTCACTTTTATTTATATGATACACACTCCTGTTAATGGTGTATTTTTATTCCAAGTTAATAAAATTTCTAGCACAGTCAGATATGGCAGGTTATGCACAGTTTCTTATAGTTGTTTTTATCTATAAAATGCTATCGAGCCCCACTTACCAATAGTGAATGTTGTCTGTTATTCCACTGTTCATTGAACGTGAAGTGATCTGTATTATGGTCAATTAGTTTATGGCCACCAAATTCTTCTGAATCACTGTCTAAAACTATTTTATATCTGAGAGAATATCACATCAAGGAAAAAGTATAAGATAATTGATTAATTTATCAAATTAAAACAAATGATTGAATCTTTCCAGCTTTGCAAAAGTAATGGTTGCTTATTATTATTCATAATAAGATTAATATTTACAATTATTAATTAGCATTCATAAGTTTCACCAATAAAATCTGTATTGAAGCCACATTCCTGATAGAAGTCGCACCCATTCTACTTGAAGAATGGAGAATCAATCATTCATCATTTCTCATATGTGTAGATGCTCTAATAGAAGCCACATCCCCTCTGATGCATTGTACCATTTTAATAGAGGTTGCATCTTCTAATACAGATTTTACAGTACCTGTCTGCCAATTCATCTGTCCATCTTTTCATTTCATCTCAGACATGCATAAGCCAATCAGATTCACCAGATCTATGAAGTTTCACACCCAGAATAAAGATGGCCGACCAGTGTCACATGACGACCAATGTGAAGATTTGTATTTTGTTACATAACAGATGAAATTAGATTTTTCATTAAAATATACAAGCAACCTGACAGTCGAAAAAACTCCTCTGCTTTAGCAGAGGGCAGTCTTGCAATAATAATTGCATGCAACTACAATTGCCTCAACTCCTATGTTTCGATCTTATCACTGATAAGGATAAATTGAAGAGTACCCAAGTAGGGGATTTATCAACTCCGGTTGTCTGTGAATTAGTAGAGTGTTCCCCTAATGTCACATATACCAAATATCAAAGCAATTGGAGGAGTGATTTTCAAGAAAAAGTCAAAAATAGCATTTTCACCAAAGGTGACAAAAATATTCACTAAAATTGAAGAATTGAATATATATATCTTCTCTGAAAGTTCAAATCTTATAGAGGGTCCACCCAAAGTACTTATATACAAAATATAAAACCAATCATAAAAAAAGTTGAAAATAAATTTCAACAAGAAGTTGTTTGAAAAAGAAAGTTGACGTAAGGAACAGACAATCACATATACCAAGAGCAAATAAAGTAGAATAACAAAGGATACTTTCCTGGTGTGTGCACACCAACACGGTAATCAGAATAGCTCTGAGTAGGGTGGAAATTGAAAGCAAATAACAAGCCTGCTCTTTCAAATACAATTACTTTATCTGATTCATGTTTCGTACTGACATAGGCCTGAAAGAAAAATGTTGTAGAATATATGATGTCAACATTCTCTGGTTGCCAGGGAAGGAAACATTCATGATGAGTGATACATTTCACTAGTGCTAATTACTAAAATAACATCAATGAACCTTTAATATAAATGGCTGACGAAATCTCACTAAGAGTGAAAGGAACAGATGATTTATTTTCACCTATCATATTATCTCTTGTCGATTATGTTCACTGTAACCATGGTAATTGGAACAGTAGATATGATCAACAGATCAGAATAGAACATTATTTGAGGGACAAAACACAAGTAACGTGGTAGTCTCACTTTCAACAAGATCTTGGCGGCCATTTTAACATCTAATGTTGATCTGAGATCCAAATAAAAGTGACCTTTTATTGTCTGATCACGCCCATGCATAAACTATACCCACATTGCAAGTATTTTTTGCTTTAACCTTTTTCCCACCATGACCAGTTCCCTCACAAATTCACAAAATAATCATAGTTCTATATTTTCCTTCAGAAGATTGAGACAAAATTAGCCACATTCTTTGCATAAAAACTAAAATTCACTCAAATTTTGTCAAAATTACGATTTATTTCCTTCAGCGAAAATAGTGAAAATTAATTCCAAGCGAAAATAAAGTATTCTACAGTACATTAAAATGAACTATTAGAGGTGATCTTAAAGGAGCTTTAATAAACATACATTAAAGTAAACAATATGGAGAGGCACGTTACCGGTAAGTCTTAGTGGGATTGGCATGTCTTACCTGTGCACTTGACAACCATTGGTATTTATCTTCTAGTTCATTCATTGCTCTGTCAAAATTATTCAGATATTTGTATTTCAGGTTGTCATCATCGAGGACATTCCACTGCCTCCTGGCATAGTGATAGCTGTTGTTGTTACCAGGACGGGGGAAATCCAACCACTCAGGATGACCAAACTCATTCCCTGTGTATAAAGATGTACGAATGGTAAGAGACTTTCAGAAATACAGCTGTGTTATTATAGTTGACAATTTGACAGTGAAAAACTTTCAATACAACCAAAACAGACGAACTTGTCTTATTTAAAACTACTTTTAATTTCATGCAACATTTGTTGCAAATCAGAGTAAAAAAAAAACTTGTTAAAGTTTAAAGTTTCGAATATTCTTGTGCTAGTCGACACTTTTGCCATTTTTTGTTATTTTGGTGGCAACTAGTCTCCAATATTTTCATGAAGTTTATATAGTCCTCTTATGATATTATTGGTGCCAGAAATTTAACTTTTTATAATATATGTACACCATTGTAACCAGAGTATAATGCATCTTTGTAACCATGTTGTATGCATTGCTACCTGACGGGTGGCAAAATGGTTAAAATAGAAAAAGTGTACATTCTGCCTGCTTGCCAGGTTCGTGGCATTTGTATTTGGGAGAATGACATTTTTTTCAAAGGGAACATAAAAACTGTCACATGTAATGTTCCAATCCACAGTGCCAGGGAACGATAGTATGATTGGTAAATAAATAAATAAATAAATAAATAAATAAATAAATAAACAAACAAACAAAAAAATAAATAAATAAAACACTACCAAAACAAACAAACAAATAAATAAATAACACTGGCTAAACAAACAAACACTGCAAAAGGTATCAATGATGTCAATCACTTTAATGACGTAAAACATGCTAGCATATCTTGAATGAAATGAAGTGGATTGGAAACAAACCATACCTATAAAATTGAGCCATGCTTCCCCACCAAGCGCATGAGTTATCAATCGTATCATCTTATGCAATGCAATGCCACGATCTATAATCATACTTGTCGGCGCCAACGTTGACATGTGAGTGTACATTTCCTTGTCCATTAACCAGAATGCTAATGTCTTGTCACCAACCAGCGCTTGGTCATGTGACTCGGCATAAGCAACAGTCTTTTCACCATGGCGTCGGTTTGTCAATGTGTGTACGATATTACCCAAGTTCCATTGGTCATCACTGAATTCTTTTAAGAGCTTCAAGAATGGAAAAAATAGCACAAAATGTAATGTTTGTAAGCAAATATTAGGAGGGTTAGAAGTAAGTACTGATCAAGTATATGTTGAGTACAGGCAATTTATGCAAGACCTATAAAAAAAAAAAACACTTCTACGAAAAAATATAATAATTGTAATTTCCACGACTGCTAGATATGAAATGAACATCATACACTGTGCAATATATCACATTTTCAACCAATCACCATGCATACATGAATACTCAATATTTGGATGTTAGATTGACCACATACCTTAATCCATTTATCAGGAATTGCCATTGCTAATCTGTAATCAAATCCTCCGCCACCTTCTTCTACCGGTCTACATAATCCAGGCATTCCAGAGACATCCTTGTCAAATAAAGAAATAGAATAGCAATGATATAACAATGAAATCATTGATTGCTTTGACCTAAATGTGCACCATAGAATCATACAAACAACTTGAATCAAGAAAAATAATATATATAAGAACATGTTCTTGGCTACACATGTTTCCAAGCATACGGTAATACTCACAGATGTGCAAGAATGTAGCAGAGGTAATTCCATCAATATTGTACTATCTAAACAACATCAATGCTCAGAACACTGCTGGGTTTACTCTTCTTTCTCACAGTAAACTGAACAGACATATCAAGTCAGTCAGTCATGTAATGATTCTTAGAGAAAGTTAAAGATGATGCAAGTATATTTTATGGAAACCCACCACCATACCTTACGAACTGATCATCAGATTTCAAGTTAAGCTCACATATTTATCCATACCTCGAAAAACTTTAATGTATGACATACTAAATGAGTTATTGTAGCCAAAAAAAGTTAATAACAGAAAAGACAATGACAACGAAAACAATTTTTGCTTCACATCCATTTCTCTGAATCTATGATAAGGCGAAGTAAAAACAAAAGTAAGTTTAAATTGAATAGAGAAACAAAACAATGAAAATAACATACATGACATATAAAATACTAAAATTGAAATCATCTTTCATCATTTTTGACTTTGTACACCGAAAGTGGTGGTCACTAGTCACATTAGACAGGTGCTCTTTATATACAGGTTACTTGCCTCAAGGTGGTCAATATGTGGTTTTTATTATAATAGGTTTTACTGTACTAAGTACAATGAAATCAGTGTAAAACATGATTGATGACAAATTGGTTCTCCAGGTCTACTTTTGGGATAGGTTAAATTGATAGAGAAACACTGGCGTCCATCTCAGGATTGGATAAAAGCTTACAATTTATCAGGTATAATGTTCAGGAAATGTAGAAAGCAGTCAGATACTTGAATTTTGAATGGAAATTTCTCAGGCGACATACAGACATAGCATGGATTTCCAGTTAAGGCCTGGATCAAAGTCACAGAGTTAGAGGACAGATGAAACAAGTCATTGAAAATGACACAGTCCCCATTCAATTTTTGAAAGTTCTCTTTATTCTAGTCATATTAAAGCGAAGGGATTGTTGCAAGCGTGTCCTTGAAACTTGAGTTCCAAGTGACAAATACAACAGATTGTTTATTTACATCAAATTCGAACATGTGTTGCTAACGACCCCACCAGTTTAAGACATAGCAAAGAAAAACATAGATCACAAGTGAAAGTAAAACAAATTGAGGTGCATGTCTACGTTATTGCACTTACTAAAATTGTTTAAAGTATGTTTGAGAAAATGCAAGTTTGAGGATCAGAATGAGGCACTAAAATTACATTACCATTCATCTCATGAATATGAATGTTTGTTGCCATGGTACATGCCCTACCATAAATCTTTACATAGGGCTTACAATGTTAACATATGTGTAATTATCGAATTTGAGATTCTGGGATAGGGAATACAGCAATTGGAACTCTTTGTAATTTTCTTGTTGCGGAAGAAATTGTCATGGACATGTATCCTAACATGTACAATCTATGTACCAAATTTGAATGAAAACTGATAAAGCATGTCCAAAATACGGCATTTTCAAAAAACAAGATGGCTGCCAGTCAGTCATTTTGAATCAAACCACTGAATGTGCATATGTCCCACATAAAGTACTAGGCACATGCAAAGAATGAACGGAATCGGTCCAAAGGATTCTGAATAATGACTCCGGATGCATCAGCTCAGGCATGTCTGAGAAGCAGTTGACATTTTAAAATATAACAAACATGGCTGCAAAGTGGACGTAAGTATATACAACATTATGTGCATACTTGAAGCATATAGGAACAAAAGTCCCCATTTCTGACTTTTGGGAACTAAAAATATGATGCTTCATATATACAGCCATCCATGTTGATGTCCCACCTACATAATAAATTCTGTGACATCTAAAGCTACCAAATGTCAATTCAGCTACAACATAATCTTAATTATGAGATTTAAATTTCTTACCTCAGATATAGTAACGCAGTAGGGATAAAATTTATGTAGCATATAATTGCCTAGCATAAGATAAGTCAGTGATTCGGTATCTGTGGACAAGTCAAAATATTCGTTGTAATCTCCACTAAAGCCGACACCCAACCCATGATGATGGTACAACATTGACGTAACGCCGTCAAAGCGATAACCGTCAAATTGATATTCCTCCATCCACCAACGTAAATTAGAGAGTAGAAAGCGCAACGTCTCCCAGCTGTAGCAGAACAAGAACAGAGAAAAATTAAGAGTGGAAAGCAATTGTGTTTGAAGTGACATTTTATTAATAATCATTGCTCTTCTACAAACCTACCGTAAATCTGTATTAGAAGCCGCATCCCTAATAGAAGTCGCACCCATTATTTTTGAATAATTGAGAATCAAAAATTCACCATTTTTCATGTGTAGATACTCTAATAGAAGCCACATCCTCTCTGTTGCATTCTATCATTTTAATAGAAGCCGCAGCTTCTAATACAGATTTTACAGTATTAATATATTGCATTAGAGTGTGCTGCCACATTATTATGTACTGTAAAACATGTCTCTTAAGCTAGCTTTTTAGCTACTCTGTATTATCATTAATTCAAGAATAGGAGTTCAGTATGTCAATTTCATGTAATAGAAGTGAGGGATGGAAATGAGGTACGATAAATTCAGTGCTGTTATTATTTTAGCAGCAAAGATGCTCAGTGTCTCCACCATGATTTAATCTTCTTTCTTTTGCCAAACCAATAGACGCTAATACTTTAGTCCAGTGGTTGAAGCTAGTAAGAAAGGTTATGATTGTTCTTGAACATGTGAATGATATGACACAGAATGGCTGAAATTGGTCAATATATAAAAATGGAAATGATAATGGTTTAATGACCAATTGATGCAGTAATATAATAGTATGTTTCAGTTACCGGGTAGAGTAATATAATAGTATGTTTCAGTTACCGGGTAGAGTAATATAATAGTATGTTTCAGTTATCCGGTAGAGTAATATAATAGTATGTTTCAGTTACCGGGTAGTGTAACATAATAGTATGTTTCAGTTACCGGGTAGAGTAATATAATAGTATGTTTCAGTTACCGGGTAGAGTAATATAATAGTATGTTTCAATTACCGGGTAGAGTAATATAATAGTATGTTTCAGTTACCGGGTAGAGTGAGATTATGGTATCATTCAGTTACCGGATAGAGTGAGATTATGGTATCATTCAGTTACCCGGTAGAGTGAGATTATGGTATCATTCAGTTATCCGGTAGAGTGAGATTATGGTATCATTCAGTTACCCGGAAGAGTGAGATTATGGTATCATTCAGTTATCCGGTAGAGTGAGATTATGGTATCATTCAGTTACCCGGTAGAGTGAGATTATGGTATCATTCAGTTACCGGATAGAGTGAGATTATGGTATCATTCAGTTACAGGATAGAGTGAGATTATGGTATCATTCAGTTACCGGGTAGAGTGAGATTATGGTATCATTCAGTTACAGGATAGAGTGAGACTATGGTATCATTCAGTTACCGGATAGAGTGAGATTATGGTATCATTCAGTTACGGGGTAGAGTGAGATTATGGTATCATTCAGTTACAAGATAGAGTGAGATTATGGTATCATTCAGTTACCGCATAGAGTGAGATTATGGTATCATTCAGTTACCGCATAGAGTGAGATTATGGTATCATTCAGTTACAGGGTAGAGTGAGATTATGGTATCATTCAGTTACCGGGTAGAGTGAGATTATGGTATCATTCAGTTACCCGGTAGAGTGAGATTATGGTATCATTCAGTTACCGGATAGAGTGAGATTATGGTATCATTCAGTTACCGGATAGAGTGAGATTATGGTATCATTCAGTTACCGGATAGAGTGAGATTATGGTATCATTCAGTTACCGGGTAGAGTGAGATTATGGTATCATTCAGTTACAGGACAGAGTGAGACTATGGTGTCATTCAGTTACCGGGTAGAGTGAGATTATGGTATCATTCAGTTACAAGATAGAGTGAGATTATGGTATCATTCAGTTACAGGGTAGAGTGAGATTATGGTATCATTCAGTTACCGGGTAGAGTGAGATTATGGTATCATTCAGTTACCGGGTAGAGTGAGATTATGGTATCATTCAGTTACCCGGTAGAGTGAGATTATGGTATCATTCAGTTACCGGATAGAGTGAGATTATGGTATCATTCAGTTACCGGGTAGAGTGAGATTATGGTATCATTCAGTTACAGGACAGAGTGAGACTATGGTATCATTCAGTTACCGGGTAGAGTGAGATTATGGTATCATTCAGTTACCGGGTAGAGTGAGATTATGGTATCATTCAGTTACAGGATCGAGTGAGATTATGGTATCATTCAGTTACCGGGTAGAGTGAGATTATGGTATCATTCAGTTACTGGATAGAGTGAGATTATGGTATAATTCAGTTACCGGATAGAGTGAGATTATGATATCATTCAGTTACCAGGTAGAGTGAGATTATGGTATCATGCAGTTACTGGATAGAGTGAGATTATGGTATCATTCAGTTACCGGGTAGAGTGAGATTATGGTATCATTCAGTTACCGGATAGAGTGAGATTATGGTATCATTCAGTTACCGGATAGAGTGAGATTATGGTATCATTCAGTTACCGGATAGAGTGAGATTATGGTATCATTCAGTTACCGGGTAGAGTGAGATTATGGTATCATTCAGTTACCGGATAGAGTGAGATTATGGTATCATTCAGTTACCGGATAGAGTGAGATTACGGTATCATTCCGTTACTGGATAGAGTGAGATTATGGTATCATTCAGTTACCGGATAGAGTGAGATTATGTTATCATTCAGTTACCGGATAGAGTGAGATTAAGGTATCATTCAGTTACCGGATAGAGTGAGATTATGGTATCATTCAGTTACAGGATAGAGTGAGATTATGGTATCATTCAGTTACCGGGTAGAGTGAGATTATGGTATCATTCAGTTACCGGATAGAGTGAGATTATGGTATAATTCAGTTACCGGATAGAGTGAGATTATGATATCATTCAGTTACCAGGTAGAGTGAGATTATGGTATCATGCAGTTACTGGATAGAGTGAGATTATGGTATCATTCAGTTACCGGGTAGAGTGAGATTATGGTATCATTCAGTTACCGGGTAGAGTGAGATTATGGTATCATTCAGTTACCGGATAGAGTGAGATTATGGTATCATTCAGTTACCGGATAGAGTGAGATTATGTTATCATTCAGTTACCGGATAGAGTGAGATTACGGTATCATTCCGTTACTGGATAGAGTGAGATTATGGTATCATTCAGTTACCGGATAGAGTGAGATTATGGTATCATTCAGTTACCGGATAGAGTGAGATTATGGTATCATTCAGTTACCGCATAGAGTGAGATTACGGTATCATTCCGTTACTGGATAGAGTGAGATTATGTATCATTCCGTTACTGGATAGAGTGAGATTATGTATCATTCAGTTACCGGATAGAGTGAGATTAAGGTATCATTCAGTTACCGGATAGAGTGAGATTATGGTATCATTCAGTTACCGGATAGAGTGAGATTATGGTATCATTCAGTTACTGGATAGAGTGAGATTATGGTATCATTCAGTTACCGGATAGAGTGAGATTATGGTATCATTCAGTTACCGGGTAGAGTGAGATTATGTTATCATTCAGTTACAGGATAGAGTGAGATTATGGTATCATTCAGTTACTGGATAGAGTGAGATTATGTATCATTCAGTTACAGGATAGAGTGAGATTAAGGTATCATTCAGTTACTGGATAGAGTGAGATTATGATATCATTCAGTTACCGGGTAGAGTGAGATTATGGTATCATTCAGTTACCGGGTAGAGTGAGATTATGGTATCATTCAGTTACTGGATAGAGTGAGATTATGGTATCATTCAGTTACTGGATAGAGTGAGATTATGGTATCATTCAGTTACTGGATAGAGTGAGATTATGGTATCATTCAGTTACTGGATAGAGTGAGATTATGGTATCATTCAGTTACTGGATAGAGTGAGATTATGGTATCATTCAGTTACTGGATAGAGTGAGATTAAAGTATCATTCAGTTACTGGATAGAGTGAGATTATGGTATCATTCAGTTACCGGGTAGAGTGAGATTATGGTATCATTCAGTTACTGGATAGAGTGAGATTATGGTATCATTCAGTTACTGGATAGAGTGAGATTATGGTATCATTCAGTTACTGGATAGAGTGAGATTAAAGTATCATTCAGTTACTGGATAGAGTGAGATTATGGTATCATTCAGTTACCGGGTAGAGTGAGATTATGTTATCATTCAGTTACAGGATAGAGTGAGATTAAGGTATCATTCAGTTACTGGATAGAGTGAGATTATGGTATCATTCAGTTACCGGGTAGAGTGAGATTATGGTATCATTCAGTTACCGGATAGAGTGAGATTATGGTATCATTCAGTTACTGGATAGAGTGAGATTATGGTATCATTCAGTTACCGGATAGAGTGAGATTAAAGTATCATTCAGTTACTGGATAGAGTGAGATTATGGTATCATTCAGTTACCGGATAGAGTGAGATTAAAGTATCATTCAGTTACCGGGTAGAGTGAGATTAAAGTATCATTCAGTTACCGGGTAGAGTGAGATTAAAGTATCATTCAGTTACTGGATAGAGTGAGATTATGGTATCATTCAGTTACCGGATAGAGTGAGATTAAAGTATCATTCAGTTACCGGGTAGAGTGAGATTATGGTATCATTCAGTTACCGGGTAGAGTGAGATTAAAGTATCATTCAGTTACTGGATAGAGTGAGATTATGGTATCATTCAGTTACCGGATAGAGTGAGATTAAAGTATCATTCAGTTACCGGGTAGAGTGAGATTAAAGTATCATTCAGTTACCGGGTAGAGTGAGATTAAAGTATCATTCAGTTACCGGGTAGAGTGAGATTAAAGTATCATTCAGTTACCGGATAGAGTGAGATTATGGTATCATTCAGTTACCGGATAGAGTGAGATTAAAGTATCATTCAGTTACCGGGTAGAGTGAGATTAAAGTATCATTCAGTTACCGGGTAGAGTGAGATTAAAGTATCATTCAGTTACCGGGTAGAGTGAGATTAAAGTATCATTCAGTTACCGGGTAGATTGAGATTAAAGTATCATTCAGTTACTGGATAGAGTGAGATTACTATACATTTCAATTACCGTGTTAAAGTGAGATTACGGTATGTTTCAATTACTGGGTATTCCAATATGTTTCAGTTCCAAGTAGAGTGAGTTTACAGTATGTTTCAGTTATTTGGTAGTGAAACATAAGATTAACTGATTAATAAATGATTCACTTTGCATGTTGTTTACTGCTGTCTGATTTCACAGCACTTTTACATATTTAACCAGAAAATGCCCAGAATTAAGCAAAGGTTTTGTGCAACATTTTTTCAGTTAAAATATGATCTGATCAACATTTGACAGTAGATTAAAGAGACGCACAGTGACTACACAACACGTGTCAAATACATTGTTTGTTTACATGGAATTCAAACATCACTGCACAAGGACTACCAGCCTTTAAGCTAGAAATATAATATTTGATGGTTGTTTTTTCCCTGTTTTAGATTATTAGTACTCAGTGAGATTACCTTGGTAGTTTTATAACTTTCTAATCATAGTTATTTTCATAATTTGGAGTGTGATAATATGTAACTCTGTAATTTTATAGTACACCATTGGTGTACATGTTGTGGCATTGTTGGCAGTCGCCAAGATATCGTTGCTAAAAACAACTGCCAATTTTATCTCAAGAACCAGTATCCCAATTTTGTAGATTGCTGCATAGATTCTATAGACTGCTAACTCAGTAGTATATAATAATCTAAGATGGTTGGTGTGACTGAGTTTATTAACTAGGATGGAAAAAATCTGTGATGATCGAGTGAATTTATTGACAAGGACAAACAGACTTGTACAAGTCAATGCTGTACTTACTTATTATAATTGAAAAGTCTGCTGTCCCATAGATTGTGGAAACCACGGGGTCCATCATGAAAGTAATGAGACTGCGATCCATCAAACTCGTTCAATCCATCAGCAACATTCTTACATGCGTGACTGTGTACGACATCTAGTAAGACCACTATGCCCATACTATGAGCGTTGTCAATCAGCTGCTTCAACTCTTCTGGGTTGCCAAAGCGACTGCAGTAGGATGAAACAATATACCAGTAGTACAATGTACTCGCATATTTAAATGCAGAAATCCAAATTACACTTGTACTGTCAGCAACATTTTTGTTTAAAACACTCGGCATGCAAAGTAATATGGATAACAAATGCAACTGTTATTGGTAAGACATTAACCTTACTAATATTTGAAAAGGACAGAGCCATTTTGTAGTTTCAGTTTCGACATCCTAGTCACCAAATCATATGTAGAATTGTCTGTCTGTCCTTCTCATAAAATCAATATACAATGCGATGGATTATTTCATCAAGATGCAAGTCTGACAGCACCAGACACTTGAGTTGTTTTCTGTATAACCAATAGGTGCATCTTGGATTTATTGTAGTAAATACAATAATAAACAGCACAATACATCAGGTTTTAATCAGTTCATGAACCCCATACTTTTCAGCTTTGATATTCAGCCAAGGTACTCAAAATTAAAAGAGCGTTCAACTAAATTGTGTTGATAATACAACTTCAAGGCCTGTGATAACCTGATCTAGATAGGCAGGTTTTACCAGCACGTAACATCATCTGCTGAGTAAAGATTAAAACTTTGACCAAGAAAAGAAACCCACCAGTACCATACAGTAAGTGCACTCTTCACATGTTCTTCTGTATTCTGATTGTTTTTTTCACAACTTTATCATATTACTGTAATTAACTTTTCTACCACCAGACTTTCTCGCCCAAATTTGTCCGCACTATTTTCTTATATTCTTCAATACGTTTGGAAATTACCCTTATTTTGGAGCCAACAGATAAAATTTGAGTAAATTTTCTGTTTTTAATTAAAAAATTTTGCTATTTTTTTCCTCATCACCTGAAGGAAAGTGAAGACTATAAACAGGACTATTTTGTGAATTTTTGATTAAAAGAAGGAACTTGTGGTGAAACGGTTAAGTAACTCATTCAAATGCCATGGGTCAGCAACAGATATCTATGATTGATTTGTCACATCTAATCACCTTACCAATTCAAATTATAACTAATCTCCAAGACATACTTAGATTTTGTATTTAGACTACATGTACATGTACATGTACCCCTATTATTTATGTAGATATTTCTCAAGTACATACAGAAACATTTAGAAATACATCGTTTAATTACTAACCTGGATGCAGCAAAGAAACTGGTTACCTGGTAACCAAAGCTAGCATAGAATGCATGCTCCATAACAGCCATCATCTGAATACAATTGTAACCTGCAATACAAAAAGACATCCCATGTTTTAGTAAATATCATTCTGGTAAAGTCCTCATTAATGCAACTAGCATTATAGATGATAATTGAAGACAGGGTTTAGATAACTATACTGGTATTGATTGAATTGATACATCCAACCAAGCTGTGATGAACTGATCAAAGGCAGGTACAGAGATAAGGGCAGCTACAGTTTGCACAGAATATTCACTGATCACATGTGAATGTGTTCCTGAAAATAATAATGTTTACTTTATGTTGTAGTCTACTCTTTTTCACATAAAATTTTCAGAAAACTAGAAGCAGTAACACATTTTATTTGGTCCAAAATTAAGATTGAATTCAGTGAAATTTACCAAAATTTGAGCAGAAAAAAAATTGTTAGCTCAAGGGGATACCATTTTCTTGTATATAAGTTTTAGTTGACTTGGTACATGTAGTTTGAATTCTGATTGTTTTATTTATATCAGCTTGAGTTTCAGTGTCATCCTTTTATTGAATTTGAACTTCAAGTAGAAAAAAGCAAAAAAAAGCATTTTTTTAAGGTAACATGAAAGCAGTGCACTTACCTTGTTTCTTAATCCTTGGTAGTACATTATGCGAAAAATGTTGGTAACTAGCAATCTTGCCTTCCCAAGACGAGATACCAACATGTGACTCATAAATACGAAGATTGGGTGGGGTAGCTGGACGTGGGTGTTTAAACTGGTACTTTTTATCAGCTGGAGGATCCCAGAATCGACCTTCGTATATCATAGTATCAGCCTGTGTTACATATGGTGCCCATGGCGACAATCTTTCAACCAATTCTGCCGATTTTGTCTCTATGGCAAGCTGAGGATAGATAGAATTTGTCATTTTTTTTATAATAATAATAACAAAATATGAACAATATGACAGTTTTGATATTGCATGTTTCAGTACCTGTAGAATGATGATTTTATTAATATCAAATATGATGTCTTTGCAGTGCATGAAATGGAATTATGAAAATAATAAACCACTGCAAATGCACCTTGATTTACTAGTACAGACCAATAACAACAATTTTTGTATTCATCTGCAATTATTTTACTAAAGGAATACTACTTTCAGACACAGTGCCTTGTGCTTTATTATATTAAGTTTAAATTCCCTCAAAATCTAAATTTATTCTACATTAATATTTGTTTTTATCAGATATGATAATTCAGTGTAAATATCCATGGTTAATATCAACCCAAAATACAAAATAGAAGTCAAATTGCCTCCTTGAATTATAACTATTAAGTTTTCATTGAGTAAATAAAAATGTAACGAGTTTAGAACTTAAAAGTAATCAAATCCTAGGTGATATGTGCATTTAATGTTGTCAAATCTGAACCCGTTATAAATACTGCATGTCAAACCATGAATAATTAATAATGGAGTCAATGTAAACCGAGGTAACTTAATTGTCATGATGTATGATTTGTGAAGTACGTGTAAAGTTTAAAACATGATCTGTCCAGCCAAACATACTAGTGTGGACAGACATATGTAGATGAATCCTACATGGGAAGATGGAAACAATGCACCACACATGACAATGACTTGTGGTGGAGCTATAATTCTGTGCTGTTATTATTTTAGCAGCAAAGATGCTCAGTGTCTCCACCATGATTTAATCTTCTTTCATATGCCAAACCAATAGACACTAATACTTTAGTCCAGTGGTTGAAGTTAGTAAGAAAGTTTATGATTGATCTGTGCACATGATTTGAATGAAATGATGCAAAGCAGCTGAAAGTGGTCAAAATTAAATATGCAGATGAAAAGCAATTGTGGTTCAATTTAAATATTAAATGATGTCAAACAATTAGTTGATGCAACATTTTTAGTTATTTTCTACATGTATGTATGAGTGAAACAGAAAAAAAAAACTTGTGACAAATAATCTGCTAGTCAGTTATTGCTGGTGGGATGAATCAAATTTAAACATGTGCAATGCTATGGTGTTTTACATCACAGTTTATAATAATTGCAAATATTGTATTTACTATACATACAAATAATTCACTGCTTTAATTTTGTAGTGAAAGGGAAACAACATTTTGTTGGAGTGAATTTGTTACTGGTATGTGCCTTAGCCTTTCACCACCAGACTTTCTTGCCCAAATTTTTCTGTACTTTTTTCATATATTCTTGAATATTTCTGGAAATGAACCCTAATTTGGTATTTAATTTATTTTATTTCATTTAATCCAGAGCATTTATGTACCAATTTCATACAAAATCCAATGAGTGGTTCTTTAGATATCAGAAGAACATTCAAGGAACAGCTAAAAATTATCTAACTATGTATCATGCAAATTAGGTAATTAATATGTATGAATTTCAACCAAAATAATATATGGTAATCATTGTCCTAAGTAACTATTAAAAATAGCTAGACGTTTCAAGCAATTCATCAATAGCATAGAAGTAAATGTATATTATTTTTATAACATACTATATATATATCTACTATATATATCACATTTATCAGTCCGAGCAGCATTTATTTATAAATAGATTTCTTGAGATGGATGAGATAGAACGAACAGACACATATACAGACGCACTAACTGCAAAAACTACCATTGTGTGCTTCACACATGGGAGTCAAATAGAATTACAATCCTGCCTAGCTACCCAGTATTTTCTTGAGCAAGTACCCGGAACATTTATTGTTTAAATTTCAGTATTTTGCCTGAATAAATCTCAGTGAATGGTTTGGTTCTTTCTATTGAGTCTGTGACAAACTCACCCATGGAAGAGAATTAATATATTTGTTGGTGTCCAACCGTAATTTTGTGATATACTGATCATGTGACAAGAGTGACAAACCAGTGTAGTATATCTATAGTATGGTGGCAAGTACTGATCTTCTTACCTTGGTGACAGAGTTATGGGGTACAGGGCTCGAACCATCAGCATTAGGGGGTATAGTTAACTCCCAGGTACCAAACTCTCCTTTCTTGAATGGATGCTTTTTGTGGTCCCAATTGTCTACAGAGAAATGTAACCCACTAAAGTTTTAAGTGTTCAAACACGCAGACCTGAATCACATTTGGGAAAAAAATTGTGAAAGAATACATGAAAACAATGCCTGAGATGCGAAAGCAATGAACACACATAAATAGTAATGGTATAACCGAGGGGAAAAAATCTGTCCAGTTTTTTTATTACATTATGTCATTTTCATAAAAAGCCCAATACAATGTACAGAATGGCAACATCTGATGCATTCAGCAATCTAGTAACTTGTATGCACAATTAGTATGGAGCAAACGATAAAGATGATGTTACGCGCCAATTTCTGAGATCGATTATATAACATCATTATCTCGCTGTAACCTGCGACATGAGCTGATGATGAATACTTACTGAATTCTCCCTTTAAATACATGGATTCAGCCGATGGTGCCCATTCCTTACAATAGACTCCACCATTGGGCATTCTGTGCATCCCATAATGCTCATAGCTCCTTGTGAATTTATCCAAGCCTCCATGTTTTTCCTCTATGTTTTTAAGAACTTCAGAAAAACATCCATATCTAGAATCAAATACAGTTGCAGGTGGATGAAATAATGAGCTACATGTAGAATTTTGGAAAGGCCTGACAAGTAGAATTGTCATTTTATCATTTAATGCCCGGTATTTTTAGGTCCTTTTTTGCCACCAGATTTTCTCTTTCAAATTTTTCAGCACATATTCCTCAATATTGCTGGAAACAAAAATTTGAGTCTATTTTTCCCGTTTTTACTCAAAAAATTTGTTTATTTTTGTCACAATCTTTGTAAGAAAAGTGCAGACTATAAATGTAACTATTTGTGATAAAAAAGGTGACTGGTGGTGAAAAAGTGAAATATTTCTGGGAAATTTGTTTTCTAAAAATGATGCAGGTTAGCCTGTTTCTCGTTTTTTAAATTGGCATACAAATTGTCTTTACAAATTGCCATATTTTTGATATTTTTTTTTTTTTTTTTAATTCTGGCAATAACTTTAAAAAAATTGTTACATGAAAATTTGTAACTGCATAAGTGAAGCATTAATATTTGTTCATGGCTTAATAAGTTCTCGCTCAGGTTTGATTCTTAGCAAAAAAATTTTCCACTGCTAAAATCAGTAAATAAATAAGTAAATCATAGTTGTAAACCCGTTGTACTCGTCACGTGATTGATTGGGGACTCCGCGAAGTGCAGCAAATAGAACAGTGGCGTGATCGTGCAGAAAACTGGGATACTTTGGCCGGACATTAACCTCTAAGTTCGTTGACCTACAACTTCAGTCGACGCGTTGCACGACTGAACAGGATAATTTAAAAATGAAAACTGCAATGCACGCCAATAATCGCACACGTAAACGCACAACATACAGTACACGTGTCGATGAACAATGTGCGCTTGGCCACGGTTGCAACCGTGGTTTGGCTAAAAAAAATAACGCGTGCATTTCTACTGATTTAAAATCTGATAAAAAACTCGGATTCCTGGAATAAACCAAATACACTAAAATTTTGATTTGAATTACCTCCTCTTGATTTCTTTCTGGTGCTGTACAAGATATGGATCGAGTTCTAGTAGTCTGTCTAAGTGTGGTACGGTGACTTTGTCGGCGTCGATAAACCATCCTTCCACGGCAGCCATGTTTGCCGGTACGAGGGAGAAGGGCGCCCTCTGGGTAACCTTACGTAAACAAAGTGAAAAGGTCATTTGAGGGTCAACCATTGAGTGAATGAGACAGTACAGTCTGGCTAGAGGGACAGATAACTAAACATTGAATATATTAACCTTTTTAAATTTATTTCCACACAATTATAATAATTACATGACACGCTTTATATATAAGTATTTTTTTTAGTAAATGTCAACAATTGATTGATATATTCGAATAACTCTTGTAACTAGTGTGCCAGAGAGTACTAATATACACGTATTATAGTGCATATACTAGTAAGTTGTAAACAGCGACGATGAATTACAAAAACGCGCATAAATCGGCGCATTAATACTCTAGACAAGATTCCCGATGAGTACAACACATGTATGCGGTGCAACAAAATCATAGCGTTATTTTGCGGAGTGAATTGAGTTCAACACGCACATGGAATGAAATGTGAAAACTGTTTTACAGAGTTCCTGGGTACGTGCCCGTGCTCGTCTCGGACAGTTGGTGACATAGTTATCCAATATTTAGGTTCACGTTACAACTTCCCTGGGAAAGTTATCATTAATACTCCAGTAACCCTATCAACTACTAGTATGCCCACAGGCTGGAAGCGACCGCAAAAAAGAATCGTAGGATAACTTACAACTTACTTTATAAGTAATAATATTGCAACAATATTGCAATATACAGACAACTTAGCCATAGTACGTAGCACCAAAAAATAATTAGTCTGAAATCGATGGAAGGGGAAGTGAGATTATCACAAAATGTAGCAAATACCGCAAATAAGAAAATCCCTCGCTATATTGCAAGGTTTAGGGAGTTCTCCCGTACGAATCTTGTTTGCACCCGCTGTACGATAATGAATGTTTAAAACTTAAAGACTCACAGACGCGGAAGCTTTGGATGAAGCGTCCATTTGGTGTCAATTTACAATGTGTGGTTACCAGTCTATGAAAAGATGGAGGTACAGTCCCGACGCTGTGAATGCTTGAGAAGCACGGAAGTCACACACAGCAAGCATGTCGGACACAGGTCAAAAGGTGGAGTCGTGTTGGTTACAAGGTGACAGCTGATTGCGTAAGTTACGTGCAAGTATGTCATGTAGTAGTGAGCTCCGCGTATTGTTACAGTTACAGTTCGAACAACGAGTTACGAACAAAGAGTTACGAACATCGAGTTACAAAAATGACCACGCCCACTTCTGAGAAGCCACGCCCAAATTGTAACTCAACTTCGAGTTACGGGTATTATACATTTCTGGTTTCGTTGAACGTCCACATTAAGTAACTCGAACTTTAATTAACTGTTAACTAAACTTCGAATTACGGGAACCATAAAAGCTGAACAGAAAAAAACGTGTTGCCCGTAACTCGAAGTTTGGTTAACTGTTATTTTAAGTTCGAGTAACATATAGAAAAGCGTACATATACCATCCTGTAATCCTGAAAGTCAATCCAACATGATAATTCTATGAATATATATTTACATTTTCCGCCACATTGTGTAAAATTATTTTTCTCTCATTCTAGTATTTTCAAAATTTTCGCTGATTATGTTATATCTACCGTTGAAAATGATAACGTGTCATCGAATTCGGACACGGTCACCGAAGTGTTGCAATGATTTGAAATGATAAAACAGGCATATGGGGTATTTTACTAGTAAAAATAAATCTAGGGGTTCGACTATTTGAAATCGGGGGGGAGTAGTTAAAAGATTTGTTTAAAAAATGCAAGCTAGACACCGAGAGAAAAAGAAAAAAACAATTGCATGCAAGGGGTTGCAGGGACTGGTATTGTCAAAATAAAAAAAACAAATAATAATATACAGACTAGACACCATGCAAAAAAAATACTCTGGTCACACTCTTCAAGATTTCAAATATATGCTCCTAATCATTCCGATGACTGGTAAATGTGACTCGATTACACAATTCTGGATTTTTTGCTGAAATTTCGACGATTATCAGTCACAATATTAAAGCAGAGGAGTCGTCACCTGCGCATGCGTCAGATGGTCATAACGAGTTATTGTTTACAAACAAGCGTCTACCCATGAGCCTTTGCTTTTTAGCGTGTGTTATCGTCGCCAGGGACTCAATTCCCGCGCGTGTGCAGGTGACGACCCTCCTTCTTTTCTTTAAATAAACTATGCTGATGTTGTGAATGTTTGTGGCATAATAATTCCCCTTAAAATCATAATCATACAATGAATAAAAAGGAACATTAAGTATTGGTTGTCAAAGTTATCCTTTTTCACAACATTCATCGCCCAGTAAATTACTTTCGAGACTGGTGGTACCATGAAGGGCGTTCTCCGCCGACCATATAAGTTTTACACTCGCATTTCTTCTTTCAAGTGCAGCTAGATATATTGTAAACTATATTCATACAAGTATCGCATCAACTATGGATTATACTAAAAATATATAATTGATAATAAAATCATATAAACGACGTTCTCTGTCTTTGAGAATTGGTTCATCACACATTGACAATGACACTCAAATATCCACTGTTATTATTTGCTGTGATAATTTTATGATACAACAACATTGTTTGATATGCAGTGATAACAAGATTCGGCAAGTCTGGTATATACGCACTTATTGAGCGGAACTACTAGGTTGGTTGGTTGTTGACTTCAGCTAGGATAAGAATTCAGAAATAAAGAGTTGCCCAATGAGCTCCTTTCGTGTTAAGCACGTGATTGACGCGAGTAAATTGGAACACATGTATATATTCGAGCTGCGTCACACTTCCTGGTGGACCTAGATATATACTGCAAATGCCAGTCTAAATCCACCAAGTTCATTATTCAGTTATTGGTAATACGCATTATATTAGTTTCAAAGTTATTTTCAGGTGAATTTTAGAAACGCATTGCCAGGACGTCGACATGTCTGACATTATACGCAAGTTCCTAGTTTTAGTTTTTACTTCCTGTAGTGCTACTTCCCATTTACAAGTGTTTGTTACATTTCCCCAACAAAGTGTACTGAGGGTATATTGTTTGAGGGCTAAGCATATATAGTGCAAGTCGATAACAATTAATATCGAATATGACTAAGACAACTTTTATAGTTGGAAACAGTGAACAACTTTTATATCGGCCGATACACAAATAAGAAGGAAGTAACTGTTTTGAGAACAAACAAATTTATATCACTCGATACACGGCAATGTTTCCTGTTAACAGCTATATTACCGAGTAATAAAACATTGCCAGACGTCCTACTTTCGAAAAACATTTTCAGCATCAATATACAACACATTTTTAATAAAATTGATGATAAATCTCAATGTACGATAGGCAGATTTCCATGGTACCGCGAACCAGGTTGTGTGACAGTACCGTGTTTTGAGATGATTACTAAATATTATTTAAGCATTTATGTGTACAGAACAGTTCCAAAAACACAGTGTTCTAAAACTGATAGTATGACCGACCCTAAATAAAATATATCATCTTTTTCTTGACAAATAAGCTGGTAATCCCACACTTATTTACAGCCAGTATCATTATATTCGCCGAGAATACGGTATTTATTGCACAATTTATACGTTCTGTATATTTTCATTATGAATTGGCTTCTACCTTCCTCCATGGGGTGTATCCCCGTAAAGTGATTAGAATGTCCACTGCTACATCTATGAACGTAGAAACGCATTCCAGATAGCGGGCGTTTGTGCCACTGTTTATGCCGTAATGTTTCATGTGAACCTGGTATTTAACTGACGTTAGAAACAGAATACCCTATATTACGGCATGTTTTCACAAAGTGGCACCCTTGCGTTTTGCCACATGTACATATTTTATCGTAAAATAACAGTGACCAGATTTTGTGTCTGCATCTGTCTGCAATTAATTAATTTAAATTTAAACACATTATAACTTTATAGTTCACTGCCAACGCAAAAACAGCAAATTTATATGCTACATGAAAAACGCAGTTAGTCATTGAAAATACAATAATGCTTCGGTCAAAGACGGATCAATTCCTGGTATAAGCGCATCTTTTATTTTTAGGAATTTGACGAGGTGGAGCATTCCCGGTTATATATCACCCATGATGTTTTCACCGATTTCACATGTTGAAGCCCTGGGGAAGTATCGGGGAAGAACGGTGGTACCTTTGACAAGTAAAACAGACATAATGTCATGTTCGCTTAATTTTCACCGTGTTACTCCGAACTTTAAATTCATAATTTAATTTTTATTCGTACTTTTAACAAACAAAAAAACTATTTGGAAGGAAATCCGTATACTAGGATAGCTTTGGTGAAGATCAACAAAACACGTCTTCATTTATGTAAAACTTGTACATGTATATGTTATTTAAAGAATTTGCAATAAGAAGATTGAATCGTCACAAGCTTCGATATTTTATCGGAACAATGCTTTGTAGTTTGAACTTTGAACAACACCGTCAACTACCATTTAGTTCCTTATATGACATCATTGTTCCATCAATCGTTACATATCGCGATCGATGTCTTATACACCCGTGCTATTAGACTGGAACCATTGGTTTCTCTCAATTTTACATCGATATACCTAAATTTAAAATAACCGAAGTTAAACTTTAAATTTGGTTAAGTTAATTTCGTGAGAACAAGACATGTCATGTTATGTGTACACAACATGACCCGATTACGGTCACGCTTAGACTGGCGCAGTCGGGGTGATTAATTTGTTTTTGTAGTTTAAATAAAATTTAAAAAATCGCGAAATGGAGGTGTTGGCGCGCTAACCCCTCCATTTCGCGATTTATTTTATTTTATTTAAACTACAAAAACAAATTAATTTCCCCGACTGCGCAGTCTAGGTCACCCTGTTTACATTCTTGTATATACAACCAGAGGTACATTACACTGAGTAATGTACCTCTGATACAACTTACATTTGATTGAATACCCTAGATCAAGGTTATCAATCTGATAATCAATGCAAGAAATCACGGGGTCATCAGTACAGTCAAGAGAAACACTGTGGCCTATCTGAATGTAACAATTCCTGCATAATCAGGCTCAACAAATTTCTATCATTAATTGCGGTCTCCTGGTGACCCGATTATGCGCGAACACAGAGCATTTGAGGATTCGTCTTGATTCGTATTCGTAATCGTATTCGTATTTTTTTACTTTTTTTTTTTTTTTTATTTCACTTGACTATGTTCATCTTCTATAGAAAGAATAATGTCAATAAAGTTATCTTATCTTATCTTAACTATTATTGATGTGGAACAGAGGCAAATCTTTTAGAATCCACGTGCCTCTGAATACTAATCGAAATCGTTAGCAAATAATGAAACCACATAATATTCAAACAGACCGTCACATGAAATTCAAAACGGTCGCCAACACTTGGCCGCGATGATAACCAATTTAAATGATAACAGTTTACTACGTATTTCCCACAGCTACCATCTAATATTTCTCACAGCGAACCTCGATCGCAATAAAACTATAAGAATGATTTTAGATTACAACTCTAAAGGCCTATATACTGCGTTTAAAAGTCCAATGTCACGAGAACATGTATAATTGTTGTTGGTTGGCACAGTAGAGCAGGATGAAGTACAAATTTACAGCACACACAACGATGAAAAGAGTCGTATGCGTTTAATCGAATGAATACTTCCCTGTGGTCCTAATGATGAATCAGTTCATCATAATAAAACGTATTCACCAACACTGATACAGTATCAATTATGATTATCATAAATATGACATCACACTAATTGGATACATAGTCCATGCATGTGTTCTTGTATCTGTACTGAATACTTCATATATTGTATTTATTACTACATTCATTTAAAGTAACGATTACGGTTGTTTATGGTATTATTAGACTATCAGTCCGAGTGATATTCAAAGGCATTCACTCTCTTTGGTAAAATTAGCTTCAATGTTACAATTTTGAAGTAAAAGTCGTAGATTATCTTAATTTGTTATCATCACCAAGTTTCCTTGGGCGTGTCTTATGCATTGGCCAAAGACATAAGAATAACCTCACACTACTATAGAATAGTCCGGGATAAAATATTCAGATTTATATCAGAGAAAATTATCTTGAACAGGTTTATTAATAAAAAAAAACATGTTTTACTATACACAGTATTGGTGTATAATCAGAATCGACTAATTAGTAAAGCATGTTGATATTTTAAAAGCACTACAAATATCTGATATTTTGTTGAGTGAAAGTTTTCATCAAATAAATGACAAAAATACAAATAAAAATTTGTGATATCTTAACTTGTTTTCATGAAAACAATGACATTGCGATTTCTCTATAGTGTTGCATGTTAGTAGCTACTTGGCGGCCATTTAAAATTTTTACTTGCAAAATAGAAATAACATTCATACCAATCCAGTATCCAAATCATATGGACAAACAACGCTGTACAAGAGACACAAACAACACAAACACAAACACAGACAAGTCAGTGACATATAGACTCCAAAGCCTGGATTGTACACCATCTATGTACATGAACGTGAAATTAAACAATTTGGCTTGTTTGTGCTTTTTATCTTTTATAATTTTTTGAAGAAATTCTGCTTCATGTGAGTAAAGAAATAAAACAGCCAGCAAGAGGAAGCACAATTTGTTCCCATTGGAATGTCGATGGTTTGTTGAAAGATGTGTTCTCCAAACTCAACAAATATGTTGTTAATTAAGAATTCAAGCAACAATGTCTTTCTCTGTATAAAATGTTTTTGCATCAATTTCAACCAATCACAAGAAATAATATACCAGCTCCCCTTCCCAAAAATCGTTTAGCCTCGGGCGATAATACTTGTCTCCAATGAGCATTTTTGCTCACAGTATAAACTTTACGGTTCATTTCCCTTCCTAGGTTATAATACAGCCATACACGCGGTAAGCAATATTTTGAACGTGTCCCAGTGCAGACAACTATGTCTTGTTATGGGTATTACTGAGAATGACATAGAGGCAGTAGAAATCAAATATCAACGGGACGTGGAAATGCAAAAATTCGCCATGCTGAATAGGTGGAATACTACAGTTGGACAAAAAGCCACTTTCCAAGATTTGCATCATACGTTGATTGTATTAAAATATGCAGCTGCCGCCGAGGCTTTACAGCCACACATCAGGATGACTGCAGAGTCCGTACCAGACGGTAAATATTGATAATGACTTTTAATCCTGTCCCGACAATTAGACATGTGTTTAGGTTTTATTTCATAGAGGGCGGCTCACCCAATTTTATATCATGAGCGTAACTAATTGTATGTACCCCAAAAAGATATCCATATACAATGTATGACTTTTAATCAGTGCCACAATAAAAAAAAAATAATAACTTGGCGAATTGAAACACCTTGGTCAATATATTGGCATTACTCGTTCCATATTCAAATGTAATGTCCACCCCACATAATTACACCACACCGTACGTGTTTAATTGTATTTTCATAACAGGTACATCAGCAAATTGCAGCGAACCAGTTCTGTTATTTAACATCAATGACAATTACACAAGGGACAGATGGAGTACTAGAACAGATAGTGGAATTGAATTTGACTGGAGAAATTCAGGTTTGCATAAATACATTATAAATATTCATTCCTTCTTTCAAACTTGACTCATTACATTAATTATATCAACATTCAAATAAATTATTAATTGTCTATCACTTAAATAGCATCATTTCATATATTATATATTTATTTTTTCATACTGTCGTCGTGTCTTCCTATAGCATGTAGTTATGCCTGTAGAGACTCGTATCACAGTGAAGTGCAAGACTGCGATAAAGATGTTAAGAAAGAAAATGACTGCATTCAGAATCCAGGTATTTGTTGTTACACCTGTTAATTAAAGTGTGCCGTCTGCAACGTTCGAGGATTTTACATATTAATTACATTTATTGCAGTACACTAAGCCATTGTTAACCAATGAAGAAAATATAAAATTTATGTCCAACTTCAGTTGTTGTTGATATCTGTTCAAAAAGGTGTACTGTATCTGTTCAGTATACATTCATGAGAGCAAATGGTTAAGATGAAAGTTACAAATATAATATAATAAGTGCTTGGTAACACGTGTGTATTTATTTAAATTGTTGCAGGTGACGTAGACCTGTTTGTAGATCAACTCTGCAAAGACGGAATTGTCGATAAGAATGACCATGCCAACATCACGTCATCGCAGAAGACATTCCCCGAGAAAGTAACACTTCTTCGACACGTTTTGAAAGGGAAGCCGTGTGATCCAAGCCTTTTGCAAATAATGAAACAATTTGAGAAAATGATTTCCGATAACAGCTACCATCCTGCAATTCAAATGATGTTCTCCGATCTAGTTAATTGCGTTAATCCGAATGACGTCATGTCTGGTCTTGCACACTACTTCTCGCAACGTACACGCGATAGTATTAGTGTCAAAACACGCACAGACGGTACAAGGGACGGAATGAGACAACTGCTCTATGAGCTACCTAACACTGAGAATGCGTTCAATGCATTCAAGAATGCCTTAAAAAACAAGTACAAGGATCTGTTCTTGAGGTTGGAAAAGTATCACCACACTCTGTGCGACGCCAGCGCCGACCCCCAAAATGAATGTATGTATTTGATGTTTAATCTGAATCTGTTAATATATTGGTCCAAATCGATGGTTCCCGGAACTCTTCTAAATTAGCATTCTATACCAATATTTTACGTATCTTTAAAACTAACCAACCATTTAATTATTATAACAACGTTATCGCCTCTTCGTTGTTGAGTTGCAAACTGCGCCAAATGTGGGTTACTCACGCGTTTTCTAGATTTCTGCTCTTCGTATTAGTTACCGTTTAAGATGCCACGTTCAACGACATTGACTAACACGAATATGTTTTTTTGTTTTGTTTTACACACATAGGTATTGGAGATATGCAGACATGCGACAGTGCACTCGGCAGTCTGTTTTCACGCGATATTTCAGAGAGTGACTCATTCACCGGTAAACTACCAGTAGAAGAAACAAGCAAGTCACCACCCTCCGATGATTTGCGTCTAGAGAAAGCAACCGAAATCGCCAACAAAGGCTGTGGCCGACGTGGGGACACGGACCTACCATCAATCAGTATTAACACTGCATCTCTACAGTGGCCAGATGATGTTGCAGGTAAGACCTAACTTTTTTCAGAGCAGTTATTTGTGTTGGCGTATGTTGGTGAATAGAAGTGATCAGTGATCAAGTCGCTTATCCTCGTTTGGGCTATTTTGCTAAACATAGTGTCTGTCTATAAGTTTTTGTTTGAGGATGGTCGAGGCAGTTTCGTGAATGTTCTTGGGAATTGCCGACACTCTGTGTTGTGTATATTGCTCACTGCTAGAATAGAAACTTGAGTGTCGAGAACTACATTAAAAAAAGGGTGTCCCGGATTTTTATGAAAATAATCAATGGTAGTTTGTCCTGTGCTAATATATGGGCGATAGAACACTACAAAACATGTTAATCGTAAACCAAACAATTGAATTTGTGTATATATAAAATTTTAGTGTTTTTTTAATTTATAGGTGTTCAAAAACAATTAGTCACTAAATTAATTGATGTAATAGCCAAACTGTATTAGTACGAACTGAAGCAATTTTCAATTATTATGGAATCTAGGAAATATAATACAAATGTGTTGAACTTGAAGGTGTATATTATGATATTTACAATTTTTTTACAATTTTGATAACCTCCGACCAAATAATTTCATTTATTTCATGTGAATCAGTGGACTCTCTCAAGATCAATCATGAGACATCTACGTCAATCAGCCTTACTTGGACTGTTCCAGAGAAAATATCTAAGGATCCGAACATTCATTACCGAGTTACATGTCTACAAACTGCGCCCTCTCGTGGTGGTCAAACAAAATATATCCCAGCAGCCCAAGCATCCGCAGTATTCAAAGACCTATCTGAAGGAGAATATAAACTGTCAGTGTCAATCACCAAGACTGACCCAGAGAATGAGTGCAATACATTGTTTGGCCCACAACGTGCGGTGCACACGAAGCTAGTCACTGGTAAGCTAGCCATTAACAATTGAAGGGCGGTGGTCGTCGGGCCGCGCATGTGCGACATTTGTGTTGATAAACATTGATTTACCCACAATCCAATGCGCTGTTCTAATGGAATCATAAGTGCAAGTTTTGACTTAGGCGCGACGTGCACTAATTACCGCCGGTGACTCATTCGATACATTCCAATCACCAAAGAAATAACCCAATTGTAGCTTGGGTACATCTCAGTTTTTACTCGTTGATATGGGCAACAGTCAAATCGCCGGCCATTTTGTTCGACCCATATCTGGCGCATGCAAGGCGCGACGACCACCACCCTTTAATCCACACACAACTTGGATATGTATCCATGAAACTGAAACGTATCATGTTTCATTCGTGCATGTTAACACGGCAAATAACTGGAGTAAGGCTAATTTTCGATTAAAAGACATTTGATACAAAATTGGAACATTTATAACGAGATGAATGTGTTAACACTAGACTGTCTGTAATATAATCTTTTTTTACTGTAGACACGAAAAAACCCTTACAGAATTTAAAGACGTGGGTGGTGAATAAATTGACAAAACGCAATCAGCAGAATGTACCGGAATCTGCAGAACTCGACATGAATACAGGTATGGGCTAAATGTAATTGATATCGAATGTGAACAGTGCGTCGGCATAATGACTAACATAGAGAAATAAGTGTGATTTTCTGATTTAAACTGAAATTGTGAAGTTTTGTTTGTATCCTATGACAGTGTGTTTTTGGTCTGGTAATCCCACTACAAATATACATTTAAACATTTATGATATTAATTTCCAATCAATTAAGCCTTTAAAATTATTAATGAGTGGTCCCAAGATAAAAAGCAATAATATTATCTCAGAATCATTCCAAAAACACAGAAAACAATATCATTCCCTCGTGGTCCCAATAACAGGGAGATATTATGATGCAGTTATTGGAATGTTACATAGTCACTTCAACATGTTGGTAACATCTCATGTTCTTCCGGTGAAATTAATTATTCGTGGACATAATAATTCCATCTTGATGGAAAGTACTGTTTTAAGCGTAATATAAAATACCAGCCATGTGGCAAATGATTGTGATGATTGAGGTAATAATCTTCAATACTTATATTTGTTGTATATAAACATGTAAAGTTCAATTGTATGCAATTTGGTGTGATTTTTGACACATTATTTCAAGTTCGTAGTAGGAAATTGAGGTTGATCATTGAACATTTTACCTTTGCTGAACAAACACAAAAATAAATATTTTGAAATTCTGTGACAATTCAACCCCCTCATCATCCAACATTTTTTGGTAAACAAGTTTTAATGCAGCTGATTTTTTCTTCTTCATCAGATGACAAAGAAGTTCCACAGGCGTACAAACCAGACTGAGTGATAATTGGGCTGCGATGACAGCGTTGAACTAGTAGACATGATATATGAAAAATTTCAAGCCAGATACAATTACGAATAAAGCTATTTATCCTATTTAATGCATATTTCAAGGCGGGTAAACTGGTAATATTTTAGGCAAATAATGATTCTTCGTCACAAGAAAGTAGAAAGTCCGAAGCAAGAAATCCAAGAGATCAAAAATCAAGACCTAGAACTGATTCACAAGACCATCTACTTCAGGCCGAAAATGACTCTACAAATGCAAGTATTGACTCGCCAAGAGTGGACCCGATCACAAACCGGCGCCAGCGAGATTCGAAAGCCAACCGTTTAGTCAAAACCCAAGCAGTTAGCCAATTCGCTAGCGAGTTTGCTAATTGGCTGCCCCAATACTTAATGTAATTATTGTCGCCCTAAAATTACATCACGTGGACGTTTTGCTGGTGGAGTAATTACTCTTATCAAAAGAATTTGGTAAATTATGTAAAACATATGTAAAAATGACTTGCCAGGTTGTTTATTTTGTCTTCTCAAAAGGGAATTATTTAATATTGGAAAAGATATTTTATACAGTAATGCGTATATTCCAGACCGTTGGTAGTTTTACAGATTAGTTTGAGTACCCAATTGGTGTTCGCCAAGGCTGTATGTTGATTCTTTTTTTATTCTCCATTTTTATCAACGAGTTGGTAACTGAACTAGAAACAGCGGAACAACATGGGATTCAACTTTCCCGCACGAAACGGAATTATTTTGCTTATTATTCACGGATGATGTAACAATGTTCTCTGATTCAATAATAGAGTTGCAACGTTTATTGACTAAACTGAATTTATATTGCGAAATAAAGTGTAAAGTGGTAGTAAACATAGAAAAGACAAAGGTTATAGCTTTTAAAAATTGCGGTCATCTATCGAATTCTGAGAAGTGGTACTATGGGAGCCAGCCCATAGAAGTGATGTCATACTACAAATATCTAGGTATCGTATTTTCCTGCAGGTTGCAGTGGTCTTCGGCAACTAACGTTTTGGCCCGAGAGACAAGTACTTACCGTATTTCTTTTAAAACCCACCTACTTTTAATAAGTTCATTGACTTAATGAAATCAGAAGATAAAAATATGTTGATATATAAAAATAAATTTAAGGAGCAAAATTACAGAATTGTTGTAATATTAATATGATGATTGTAAATGTACATATATATTATTATTTTGTTTTCAAATAAGCAACCTGTACAACTTTTTTGAGCCTATGGCCTTGAATAAGTGAATAAAAGACTCACTATGTTTATCCTATTTAACTGATTTGAACGATATTTATCACATCATATGTATTTGACTACCTGCTTGAATGTATGGATTAAAAATCTAGTGTAAGTCAACTCTTCCCAGTGCAAACAAATTATTGGGCCAGTGTCCCGTCCAATCACTTACGAGTTCCATACCGAACCGGATGCGGTCCTTTGTGAAATGTATTTGGGTTTATTTAATTTTAGTAATTATTTTCATTTACTTAATTTAAAATAGCTGATAGACGCTTTGGCCATTTGCCTCGAAATTTTCACACATTATTGATAAGGTGTTCCCCCTTCAAAATGCGTCCGGACAGTTTATTACGGCAAGTGGAACAAAATTAACAAGTCCGCAATTAACATGGATATATAAATTATGCAAAAATAGAAAAGAGTGAACTTTGAGGTCATGCTGTGCGACTTTGAAAGCCGTTAGAGAGATGAGTGGACGCATTTGAATTAGTAGTATACCAAGGTATCCAGTGATGTTATTTTACCCACAAACGGACTTGAACTTTTTAAGCTAATTTTTTTTAAACCACTTTTGTCAAAAAAAGCATATTTTTGACCCAAAATCAAAAACGCATTCTGGATATTTAAAATAAAGACAAGTTTTACAAAGTTTGTATAATAAGCTTTCAGAAAATATATAACATGTTGGATATATAATACCATCTTCATTGTCTAATTACTCAATTAAAAAGCAAGCCAAATAAACTGCATCTCTACCTTAAATAATATTTTTTTCAACAAAATTGATAATGGTCTATCCATAGTAACATGTAAATGGAACAAGAAGCAGTACAGTCTCAGTGAAAGGATATGTAGACACCAGATACCAGCTTCGAAACCCGTTGATAATGTAGACGCGCGCGTCAGTACGCTACAATCGCAATCACCGATCTAAAACAATATCAGCTCCAGGCTCTTTACGAAAGCGCCCTCTAAGTGAGGGACAACAACTTATATATAAAGCCAAGTATTTAAGGTCAGTGTGATCTCGTGTGAATTTAGTATGGCATTTTATTTGAACTTTCTGGACACTGGATGGTTTCATAATCATTCATTTTAATTCACATTTGTCACAAGGATGAATCAATTATTGAATAGGGATTTGTGTGTATCGTAGGTTTATTTATATATAAATATAACATACTTTTGGTGCAAATATATCTATAGTTATTTGAGTAATATTAATACAACTATTGAACACAATATCAAAACTCAACAATGTCTAGTAAATTTTACATACATTATTAAAAAAGGAGTTCACCATTTCGTGCAAATTTGAGGGTCTTTTATTATTTGGAACGTAATTGTCGAGGAAAAAAAACCGCCCTGTAAAATCTGCCCAATGAACCAAAACAAAACAAACACACACTAAAAACCAAGGACGACAAGTTATCAAGCAATTATTAAGCTCCTTGGTTTGACAATGGAGGTACACATGTTCGATGGTTTTGGTTGGCCAAGTTCCTTTCGTATCCGTCTTTTTTCACTGCTGAAATTTCACACGTGTGTGTTATTTACATAATACAGTACCACTTGTTGATTGTGGCAGGAGTGCAAGGGCGCCCTCATCGTCTTTCTTCGTACTATGAGCATGCACCATTGATGCAGTCCTACTATACCTGTCTATGCATGCACGAAGCACAACCGAATATTGCACTGTTTTATATATATTCATATTTCCAGTAGAAATAATATTTGATGACAAATCATGTTATCAAATCACATGACCATGACAGCTAATCGAGGGGAGGCAAGGGGGGTAGCTGGTACGGTTTTACGGGAAATAAAAAGGGCTTTTCACAATTTACGAAGAAAAAAAAGACGTTTTTACAGTTTACAGTGTTAACAAATGGAACATTGAATGGTCCGAAGAGCTCTCCGACTCAAATCCTCCACCATTGCTGCGCCGTGTGAAGAGACGCATGCGCATATTACCCTCGTAATGCTCTTCTTTTGGTTAGAGGGCCTTTTACGTCTTGACACTCAATTTTATAGTGAATTGTGTCATCTAGTCGTTTTACAGTTTCTAAAATGTAATTTCCCTGGATTATTCTTTACGATTTTTTTATTTGGATGTGATTTTTTGTACGTACGAGAAAAATGACACATTTTTACAGTGTACGAAAAAAATATTTGATTGATTACGTCGTACGTCTAGCCTGTGATTACAGAATTACGGAATTTATTTTTTCTATTTACGTTGTACGAACAAAAAAATATTGCAATTACGTTGAACGAAAATAACCCTTGCCCCCCTCCTAATCGGATTCTTGCTAAAAATAAAGATTTTTTTTTACAAGAGAAATTTAATTTTGAAATGATATTATTTCACCAAACAAATAATGAGTGTGGCATTGGATAACTGATCATAGGTGTTTCGTCAGTCTACCATTATAACATAAATTCTGAAATTTAATTTATGACAACTCTATCAAGTAGCGCCACTAACGACGTACCAAAGAAAATAACCCATGAAGCATTGCGTGATATTTCGCTCTTATTTCACTCGCAGTTCGCTGGATCACCTGTGTTATCGTCGTTGTAGTTCATGGACGTTTTGAACAATATTGTGAAAATATGCAGTTAAATTAGTCAAATGGCTTGCTTTTACATCGAAGGGGACTCGTGGTTTGTGTGATGTTCACAAGACAGACCAAAAGTTAACTGAAGGACCGCGGAGGGGATTCGTAGCGGTTTTCAAATTACGTTGACCGGGCTAGTAGCGAGTTGACCGTCGACGTTGAGATAGGAAGACAGTTTTGCTTGTCGTTTCTAGCGAACACGATAGTAAAGATGTCTGCCGATGACACGAGTGTCCGTGTGGCAACGAGGTAGGTAACCGATAACTACAGTTTGTATCTCACAGACGTAAGATTTGACATGTGCCGATCGTTGAGTGCAAGAGAGCTGGTGATTTGTGTCAACGCAGCTCCAGGTTGGATGTTCAAAGATTGCCGGTGTGTGGATGATATTGTCGTGTCACTGAAAATGATTAATATTCGAGTACTAGCTATAACGACCATTCGTTTTATATTTCCCCATTACCCGGCAAGCGTAATATTGTCCATTTTACAGCGACTCAGACGTTTATAATATTAATAATTTCGAAAGGGAGAAAATTACGTCACAGAACCGTCGCTTACTCATATCCGATTCATTGATTTTTTTGTTGCATTAATTTTATTCGGAAATGCTGCCATGTACACAGCACGACTATGAAAGTAGTATAATCGAAATTACAGATTCAGATTGTGTGTCTCAGTTATCATTCGTATTCGTTTCTTGTGCGTTCTCGAGTCGAACAATGAGATAACGGGAGTAGCAAACTGGCTATCACTGTCATCTTGTCCCAAGACCAGCTCTTGCAGGCTTGCATGTAACTAAGCCTGTATTGAAAAAACTAAATTAATTAAGTCAAGGACCCCAACTTGGTACACTTGGTTTACATTTTGTATGTAGTTAATTTGATTAATTTACATATAACAGTTCACAACAAATACACTGGGTGTGAAATTTTCCGCCTTGTCAAGCATTTATTCCATTCTCTTTAGTTGAATTACATTTATGCTGTACCTGCACTGTCATTGGTGTTGACAAACACTGTTGATTGTTCCGAGTATTGTCATATGTCACCAGTTGAGTGACAGCTCTGTTGTAGTTTTCACACTGTCCTTTGTCAGTGATTAACTGTGAACTCAATTCAGGTCAATTTCATCAAGGCTCAATAGTGTGAAAAAACAAACAAAAAGCGATCACATGTCTAAGATCACTTTGGTGATATTTTTATTTATTTTATTCAAGTGACCTAGTTAAATCAATCGTAAACTAGCAAGAGCTGATGTAGTTGTAAAAAAGGGTGGGTGAGGTTCTTTTATCCTTTGTTTTTTATGTTACACTGGGTTTTTTAACAGCAGATTCTTCCACTGTCCAGATAGATCAAAACAAGTTGAAAGTTGCTAGGAATGAACACAGTAGACTATAATTTATGTGTGCATGTTTATACGACCAGGCTGATAAATTGTAATCAGTGTCGAAAGATGCAACACCATCGTGACTGAACGAAGGCCAGAGTTTGTGTGTGTGACGAACCTGGTAAATCATATCTCCATAATCACAAGAAACTACCTGTTATAAGAATACGATATAGGGATTTTACAGGATAAACGATATTATACTAAAGAAATCAATGAATTTTAACTCTAAATCTGATATCATATATATATATATATATGTATCAGCCTCAGATCTTCTCGCTTTCTCATGTCACTATAATGTGGTAGATGTTTCTGGCAGCTAGAAAATTATTGTTACAAGTTTCTCATTTTCAAAAGTTCATAAATCTCTGAAAAATTATTTGATCATGCGGATTGAAAAACTAGCATGTGAATATCAACTCATAGCATTTTAAATGCTCATGAAGTTTTATGAAGCCAGGATCCTGCCTGTGTTCACTGAGCTCTATTACTATCAAAACCATGGTAAAGACTGGCACTGGTAATTTGATAGTTTCTATAAATCATATAACATGTGAGAGATTACCATTGTGTACTGTCTGCAATTGAAGTTGTAAAATTATATGGGTAGCTTTACTGTTTGTAGTTTTGCTATGATGAGTGTTTATGTTTGTGACATAATCGTTTTTTTGTTTGTTTATCACTTCCTTTCTGTATGTTTATATTGTTATATTTTTGGGCCAAGCAGATATAGGTTCTCAAAGCAATACAATACAAGTCTACCAGTATTATTCAATTTTGAGTTGACTCAGAGATAAACCAAGAGAAATGATGTCGTTTACCTTAATTTCACTTGTAGAATATTTTGGAACAGATGATAGATGCTATGTTACAATTATTTAAAGTAGTTTTAAAAATTTTGTTTGTCTGATCTTGGAGGTACCTCATGGTCTGATTTATCACGTTGTCTGTTTTGCACAGTTTTGCTGAAACCATCCTTCCATGGCATCCCTAAAAGTCTGTTCGTAATCAGGTTAGGAAAAGTCCCTGTTTTGAAGCTGTTTGACCTCTGTTAAACTGAATGGTTTGATTGAGGATGCCAAGGAGCTGAATTCCATCAATCAGAGTTCCTGTAACGACAACTTCCATCCATTTTAAATATAAACCAATAGATTTTGTCCTCTTATATAATTTAATACTGTAAAATACTTTATTTTCACTTGAAATTAATTTTTGCTATTTTCGTCGAAGGAATGATTCAGTAAAAATGTGAAAATAAAATCCAGCGAATATTTTTTTTTTTCATATATTTTACTAGTCAAAAATCAGTGAAAATAAAATCCATACAAAACACTCAAAAAGTCTTTTCAGTGAAAATTAATTCCAGCTAAAATAAAGTATATCACAGTAGTTTAACCGCCAAAAACATGTGACTTCACGTTTGATTTCCCATGGAAACGAGTCACGACACTTGATGAAAGATGCATTTATCATGAATAATATTCTAGAAATGAAACTATAGACATACAGATTCAGTTGTAGTCTGAAGTCCTGAGTCCCTCCCCCTCCCCCTCCCCCTTCTAATACAGTAATGTAGTATGTATAAAGACCAGGAGTCAGTGACACTGTTTTGCAGCGTTTCTTAGATTGATAAATATTTACTTGAGTAACAACTTTCTAAATGCCATCTGTACTTTGATACCCAAGTATGTGGCGAACTTTCTAGCAATACTGAGATCAGCTTTCTAGTTGACACCTGTCATTTTGTAAGCCCCCGATTTAATATCAAATTAAGATTCTTTGTATTGGCTCACTATAAAAAGTAAAGGTCACACCATGTATAAAATAAGGATGGCTTTCTCACAAAGTGAAACAAATTCAGCTTCTTGATTTTTTTCTTTTTTCTTCAGCCCCATGATACAACTTTTTCACTGACCTAGCCTTATTACTGTGCAGTTGTTTGTGGCATGCAGTGACTTCTATCATCTGAACTCACCCCTGTTTTGATTGGTGCTAGTTGTCACGTACATCACTGTATTTAGGTTACGGGTAATCTTGCTTGTCAAATATTTGATAAGATATTGGAGAATGTGAATATATGTATCCAGTGTGACACGCCCATGCTTTCAATGACATGGGTTCCATTGATACTACACATCGTTGTTGTCATTTATTATCACTTGTTTGTATTCTCTGCAAGACGTATAGTTCTATTGCATTTAATACTAATTAATTATTCAATAGGAGCATTTACATGTGATGGAATATTCAAACAAATGAACATCTGCATGCATTAGTAGACCCCACCCTAAAAATCTGTCGTTATTGACATAATTGTATTTGGAAACATACATGGGTATTTCCTGGGTAGCCGATTTACTTTCATACATTAAAATATGATAGTTGCTAACTAAATGTATTAAACAAAAAAAAAGACATTTCCAATTCCATTGAATATTTACTTACCGGTATGTTTACATGTTTGTAGGACAAGAAATATAATTCTAATCAGATAATAATGCAATTTTCTAGTTGTACAGAATAGTTTTCAATCACATGGGCATGGCTCACCCATGTTCACGGTAAAAAAAAAAAATGAAATTTGAACACTGCGTGTGTATTTTAATATTAATCAATTAACAGCTGATTAGCTTGTGAAAAATAATCTTGTCTGACGCTGCCACTGTTATATTGGTACTGGTGTATGATATACACTGATGAATGCTGAAATCTTTACGCAGGTAATAATATGCAAGACTACAAATCTGTGTCTCAACATACAGTGCTGCAAGGCCTTTTATGTCCTTGCTACATGTATTTTGATGGAGCCTGCCCAATAATACTGGTAATGTGAAATGACTAGGGATATTATTTTAAATCATTCTTATAACAGTTTAATATAAATTATAAACAATATTCATCATGTATAGCTGAGCTGTCACTTAAATTTAAATATAGAATTGGTATAACGTCAATATTTGCTGGTTATTTATCGTACAACAAATCATTCTTCATTATGATTGTATACATGACTTGGTCTTCTATATTCTGTAGGGCCCAGCTTTTTTTTCAATAAAGCCAACATTTATAAAAAAAACACTTTTAATATATTTCTAATAAAATAATTAACTGTTTTGAAGGGCACCAACTCAGTGAGGTTATATTAATTATATAAATTAGTATATTAAATTATATTAAAACTCCACTGATATCATACAGTGTGAACAAATTATTACAATTTCTTTCAAAGTTTTATTGTATTAGGACCATAGAGCCGAATATGAGGGATAAGAAACACTGATGAAAAACAATATACCAGTAGTACATGTAATAGTTTATTTGCATATGATGTTGCTTTGCATACGTTATTAGAGCATCAGGCAGACTACTTTCTAGGGTCTATGATAGGAACCATGACCCTTTTGATTACTCTGCAAAAAAACCAAAACAATAATTCTGAAAATTTAATCCTATTATAAAGTAACTTGACAGTATTAATATTATTTCATCAGTGTAAACAGTGCTATAGTAGATGTTGATTAGTTTATTAATTTAAACTGGATGTTTGTTGACCATATTTTCTTATCTGGTTTTATGAACAGTATACACTGTATAAAAAAGTACATGTGAAATTCTGATGAAATGTTTTTTTAATAGTACCTACAATCATTAATTGGTTTATAAGCGGTTTTAAAAGTTAAGATATAACTGGTAAATTTTATCAACTGCACTGTTTGTAATGCCTGGCACATGACAGATTACCTACCATTTCTTCTATTGTCCTCTTCTAGATTGTTAAATTGTTACTGATTGTTAGTTGAGGCATTAAACGATAAAACAGTGGTCAGTATGTATGTCAGCGTAGTCTCAGAACGCCTATCGGTATTATGATATACCTTGACCTCGATATAGGGAATGTGTACGTGGGTATACATGTGTATTTAGCCTCTTTTGCACTTCACTATGCATACACTGTGTAATCACTGACCACTATCTACAAATCTGTCATTGCACTTTGAATGTACACTGTGCATAGTATGTAATTGTAAATAAGCATGTATTGTACTTCAACTTTTATCTGCTCAAGTCAATGTTAAAAGTACATGGGTCTAGCAGGATAAAGGTAAATGCTTGTATTTTAATTAATGAATGAACGAAGACGACAATTCAGGAACAACACTGTTACATGTCACTGTTTTTTTTTTTTCTGTGAATTCTTTCTGGAAATTAAAACAACTACTACATGTAGAGATTCCCCCAGATGATTTACAATACAATTCTTCTAGCTTCTTGACTCTATAATAAAAATCTGGGAAGTAGGTAGTGAGTTTTATATGCATGCTTTATTAGCATAATTGTACCATTAACGCTATGTGGACATTGTTGTTGATGGCAAGGTAATGATATTGTTAATGGTATTGAGAAGTTTGCATTGTACTCTATTGTAATTGTTAAGTTGGCCTTTTTTTAATGATCTGACAAGGTGGGGCTCTCCCAGGTACACTAGTTGTCATTTTTATTTTTGTCAAAAGAATCACTTTTAATGTATGCTGCACACAGTTGTGTCATTCTACCAATAGGAATGATGAAAGTCAATACTGTATTGTCACACAACTGAATAAACAGTGTGTCTATTCTACACATGAACAAAGCATTGCCTCATTCTTGGAGTTATGAATATGGGCAAATTTTCTGTCAAGCAACAAAAAACGTCTTAAATGCAGAAAGAAGTAAAACCTTGAAAGTAAAACCTTGGGGAAATTATCGGTAGATGCATTTAGGGTAGTACATAGATGTGATTAATTTGTCTTCATTAGATGTGTTTATCTGTAAAATTTATTAATATTTGTTGTCCTCTACCGTCTATCATCAATCTATGTGTTAATGACTGCTAACCTAATCTCACACACTTGTATAATTATTCTTGCACATTGTTTTGTGAAATTGTCCGGGTATGAATATAACAAAACTCTGTCCATGATTCTCTCAATATGTATACCAGTATATTCTCTAAATTAATTCTTAATATACCGGTAGGTCACTTCAAACTGTTTGAACAACAATGTAAACATTTGTCACAAATTAAACAACATGTACAATATGTAATTTTTCTGGAAATGAATCCTAATTTTGGAGCCAACAGATAAAATGTAAGTCAGTTTTCAGTTTTTACTCAAAAAATTTGGCTATTTTTTCCCAGTCCTCTGAGAGTAAGTACAGACTATAAACAGGACTATTTTGTGAATTAGTGGTGGTGAAAAGGGTTAATGAAAAATCATAGAAAAATACATAAACTAGTCAATAAACTAGGCTGTTCAAATGATTTAAACAATAGAAAATTTGGTTTGCTATAACATTGACTTAAAAATACTATTTTTAAAAACAGAATCAAAGTCTCATATGAAATCACTTGATTAAACAAATGTGAACAGCATCTTTAAACTATTTTGTTATAAATTGATTAAAATGCATTCATATTAAACATGTGTGCCTGGCCAATCCTACGTACCCTATGACACTGATCCACTCATGTGCGTCTTAAAACTAATGGGCTAATTATAGAATAATAATTACAATACAGTTATCATTCAACTAGTTCTCTTTTTTGCACCTGTGGAAATCAAATTCAGTATAGGTATTTCAGTTTGGTATTCACATTTTCATTTCAATCTGCAAAAAAAAAAATAATAATTGAACACCATGTTAGCTGTCAAAATTGTGGTGGTTGATTTTGTACATTTTTATGTTTTTTGATGAAATATGTATAATTGTTTGAAAGCAGTAATGAAGAAAGTTATGGAGGTTTAGTTTGTTAAAGGCAATCTGCTGTTAGTAAATGCGTGACCTGAACAACATTGGTATTTGCCTAATGCCTGGTAGCCTTGATGCCCTGTGAAATTTAAGAGTCCAAGACAATTTTAAAAATTTACCTTAAAAATGTGTGCCCTTAGAATTACGAAATTCAACCTGTGTGTGTGTGCGTGTTTGAATATTGTCTCCTTGTACTTCATTGTATTCTCAGAGTAAATTATATATTCCATTGGTAAGGACAGCCATGTTGAATATTTAAATATATTCAAAATATAGCTGATTGTCATTTGTTGTATAATGTATGTTACCTCAGGCCTGCTTGCTTTGTCAGAAGGGCATTTATGTAAGCGCATGTAATATTTAAACAATTTGCTTAGCTCTTAAGCAGATGATTTACAAGGTGTATTGATTATATATGTACTGTATGATAATTAGTTTACAACCCTCAATATTAGAAAAATAAACATAAAAGGGGTCATACACTTTTTTTATCTCAATCATCCCAATACTGTTATTTGTATGTACCCATCATGCATTGCATTTGCGTGACATGGATGTTCTGTATCCATGCAGACTGGCTGGATTGATTCTGATTAAAATAAGTCTTATAAAATAGTTACCGGCAGTAACAGGGCTAGTTACCCATTTCTCTCTATACCTTCATAAAAATTTAAAAAATAATTCTGACTTCATGCTGTTAAACTATTACTAATTCTGTGATTAAAGGCTTTATTTTGAAAAAGATTTGTCCAATATAATATACCCTTCACATTATTTTATCCAAAGTGGCCATATTGGAAGAGACTATTATTAGAAGAGGTAGGAAAACTACCCTTGCGATGTGGCCGGTCCTGAAATCAGATAATGATTCTCTGGGTTAGTATGTGTTTAAATACTTTTAAAATCCAACATTGCAGAATTATAAATTTACAAAAGTTCATCGTTTTGTTGAGCTGCTTGTTGGTTCACCACTACTATCATAAGGTACTTCAAATAATGGTATAATCCAAATAAGAAAGTTCATCCATTAAAGTGGGGTTCATTTTCATGACTGCAATTGCAGTACAATATAATGTATCAATTTATCTTTGAATATTAACTAAGGGATAATCTGATATACAGCTGACTTTTTGCTCTACTAATTTTAATATTATCTGTACTCAGCTACGCTATGTCTCTCGTTATTCCTCTGGGAATCCATATTTGGGAATATTACAATGCACATCATAACTCTCTGAAATTCATTGTTTATTTATTTATACATGACTGCATGAAATGTTCAGATAATACCATGTAACTGTGATGTAGCCTTTGTTACGATTGTAATAATTACTGACTTTGACTACCATTTGAACTTCTACTCCATACATGTTCATGTATATTATGGACAGCAGTCACTGGTTTACACTCGTGTATTTTAAACAAACTCTTATTTTTTATTCTTAATAATAACCCATTCTCTGACATTCGTGCAAAAACAGTATTCACTGTGGAGGTGACCTCAAAAATAAACGATGACGATGATCAATGGAGGGGTCTGGATGGTGATGTGTCCTGGACAGACTGTCATCAGTGTGGTTTAATCTCGTATTTTGATTAATGTAGGTGCCATTATAGTATAGCTAAAGACAAAATAGCATGTAACTTATTACATCTCACAGGAATCATGGATATGCAAGGGACCTCAAAATGGTAAAATTTGAATCCAGTGAATACATTTATAATGTATAACTCAATCATTACTTGTGATGCAGTAGAGTTTGTTTTCAGGTCATTGCTTCCAATTTGATATGCAGAATGTACATTAACCATACAGTCTGTATCAATACAAATCGAAATATGCAGAAATACTTTATTGTTAACGGTTATTGTAAAGCTAGGCTTTTGTTATGTTAATGAATTCAGTATAATCTGGGCTCCAAAATGATCACCTGAAATTATAAAATTTTATATCACTGATATAAATCACTAAATAATATTACAGAGGTTTTAATAATAAGCAATAAAAATAAATTGTTCCTTGCTCATCCTGCACGTCAGCTCGAAAAGGGTTGCTTGTGATGGTTTCTGGCAATATATTAAAAAAAAGAGGTGCTCACAATACCGTATTTTTTTATATTCAGTCAGTAATGCATAAAACACACAAATGTTTCATTTACCAAGCTTTTATGTAACATTACAAGAAAAAAATTATTCGCCACCAGAATAATTTTTCTTTTTTGCGTAGAAAAAATAAAATGGATTTTATCACATGTGTGGAAGTTGTATTCTAAGTGGCCTCTTTATGTCATGTAGATTTATTTAAATAAATGCCTGATTGGTGCATTCTATGTCATTTGAGTACTGTGTAATGATCTTCATTATAGTCTGTGTATGGACATGTATGTCTATCATTTGAAGATGTAAACTGAGTAGAATCTCACAGAATTGTTGAACATTTTTATCACATGTGATAATAATAGCATGGTGTGTAATGTTGTACAATAAGGCACACTCCAGGGTTTCAGTTAGCATATTAGTTTGTAATGACCCCCTAAGGAAAGACCTTGTTGCCTCAGGTTATGAAGATTATTTGTCATGCAATTTACTATTAATAAATTTATTTCATTTACCGGTACAGTTTGTTGTAGTCTGTATATACAAATGACAGAATATTGTTGAAACTTATTAATTTTTACTAAATTGAAGAGAAAACGTAAGCCTGTCATTGAGGCGCACATTTATTCCATTTGAAGTATAATGTCACCATAGTTACTTAACACAAGTCTATGTTAATAATCCACTATGCAATAAATAGATCTTTTCTTTGTAATTGATGAGTATCTCTTAAAGGGGAACCACTCAATCCTATGGATTGCACCAAAGAATCATGGGACACTATTGTTTATGTTGTTTACAATGTTAATCTATCTTTTGTTAGCCATTGTTATTTTAATCCAGCGAGTAAATTTGTTTTGAAATTAGGCTTAACTGGAAGGTGCCCCTTTAATCACATTGCTGCATGTGTATTTTGTAATATCATTGTTAGATATAGCATGTTCGGGTCAAAATGGGTTATGAGTGATCGTAAACTAAAAATGTAGCTCTTGCGTTCATTGAATAATGACAAACTCTACTATACATGTGAAGTAGTTATTATATTTACCAAAAATAAAACAATAAGTACACACACATATTAATGAATTTCCTTGTTTCATTGATGTATGAATCAATGTGTGTTCATCCATATACAGTAACCATCAGCAGTGTTAAAAATTTCATGTTTTTAATCATGTTACATGTTTAACCTTTTCACCACCAGACTTTCTCACCCAAATATTTCAGCACTAATTTTCTTATATTCTTCAATATTTCTGGAAATGAACCCTAATTTTAAGTTTTTACTCAAAAAATTTGGCTACTTTTGTCTCAATCTTCTGAAGGAAAGTGCAGACCATAAAGGGGACTATTTTGTGAATTTGTGATGAAAAGAGGGAAATGGTGGTGGAAAAGTTAAGGTTAATATTTTCAGACATCTACCAAGAACTATACAATGTTCATTTGCATAGTTTTATTATTTCCCTTTAAATCGTATAATATTATAATTATATTGTCTATAGTTAAGTTTTCCTGCCATATTTGAATACTGCATGTAGGTGTGGGTAAAAGTCTGCTGTATTTCATTTCTGCAATCTGTGACAGGTACACAGGTGTACAAAATGCCCGGGGTGGTGGGGGTGGTGGATTGACACCTTCATGTCTGTCAGCAGCTTGATGCAGAATGTTGGCATTTCTAGTTCAGTTGCTACAGCACAATAATCATGAATAAAGTGCAGCAACTTTATCATCACTGGGCAGCATGGTTGAGCTGTTACCGGTGCATGCGATCCATTAGGAAAATTATAAGGCATCCCTAACCCGATATTCTATACTTTTAAAAACCCATGCGGCATTTTACAGACCCAGGGTCAGCGTGCAAGTCGAGTAGCAATCAGTGAATGTTGCTTTTTATTGTGTGGTTGCAAAAGCACTTCACCATGTTAACAGTTGCATGACTTGTATTTCGTGCTCTGGGGAAGTCAGAATAGAAAACGTGTGGTTATAATGTTTGGGTGTCGAAGTGGAAAAGTATAAAGTTCTCGTCTAGTTTCAGTATTATAAAGTCGTAATATAAGTGTGGTTGTTGTTTTGATGGTACGTATTGTTGTGTTGATTAGTTTGACACTCCGGGCACACTTTTTATCTCCCTTTTCCTTCTCCGTTTTGCTTTACTGGTTAGTGAATGTTGTAACATGGTTATTGTGTCTTGGGTGCTCATAAAAACAGCCGTGCTTTCTTTGTTAATTTGAAAGCAGTGTATTGGACGTCCCAGCTGTTGTAGTTGTAGCAGTGCAAGACAGGCTTGTATTTACACAAGATGTATTATATCAGTAATGTGGGATGCTATCGGGCAGCAGAGGGATTCTATGCCGTAGTATAGATATTCAAATCATGGGCAGACTTATACTTATACCCCATTGAGTGTACACATGCGTCTATTGGTGTTATTTGCACACAGTCACATGCGTTTTGTAGCCTGCTATTTTACAATCAGCGGAACACATCATGACACGTGCATGTATTGTGTGGGTCACTGTTCTTTCGTTGAACCTGAATGTGTTAGAAGTTCAACATTTAATGGCCGACTGCATGCTTTCACCTGCTGCCCTTTTTTGCATGATTTACATGTGCACATTGTATTATATGCATTTAATTTTGTACACCAATTTTATCAATGTATGCAACATGTATACTATCAATACAGATGATTACCAAAACAAAAAAACTGACTGACTACTAGTTCTATGGGATTTCAAAGTACATCTTACACACAAAGCCAGCAAGTTGTGTACTAAAAAATTAGCATCATTCAAATGTCCCAAAAATGAATCTAAAAAAGCCACTGTGAGTATGGAAACCTCGCAATAAAATTGACTCAGATAACATTTACTGCATATTGCGCCTTTAGCAAAGTGTTGTTTTGAGAAATATCATTGGTGACTGTATGACCTTGTGGATTTGGGTACTGTTTTATACTATAAAAGTACTGGCTTTTAATTTTACTATTTTTGCTGAAATCTGCTAAACCAAATTTGAATTAACATGTAAAATTAGAACAGAAATTGTTATTTTTTACTGAGAAATATGATCAAAATCTAATTGAAATTGAATGCCAATGAAACATTGCTTTTTACAGTACGTCAAAACCTATATTTGTGGAGGTTTGTGCTCAAGTCAAATTTACCTGACCACTGCCATCAAGATATTTTTGTTGCTATTTGATTTACAGACCTGGTCATGGTACGCTTATAAAAACGTCCTGCTGGGCAGTACCCTGGTAGTACCTCCAGGTAAAGAAAAATTTAGGTTTCTTGGTCTTGTAGCATATAAATCGATTCAAAGCCTAACTATATAGCCGTTGGCATGATCATGCAGAAAGGCACATTTGATTCACATGCGGTTGAGGGATGAGCGATACGCTATAATTCATTACGTTGTCAAGATATTGTCGAAATGTCCAATCAATTCTTTGTGTTCATGTGTAAACTTTTCATACTCCCCTACACTAACCCTTTGGTGCTTCTTGGTAAAGAAAATTTCTTTGTGTTGTAGCATATAAATCTATTCACAGCTTAACTATATGGCTGTGGCGGATTTATAAATTTATGATCATGCAGAAAGGTGCATGTGATTTACAAGTATTTGAGGGATGAGTTTATGCTGTAATTCATTACACTGTCAAGTTTTGGTCAAACTATGCATGTACAAACAATGTCTTGTGTCTATGTGTAAACTTTTATTGCCCACCGAGATCAACTGTTTGAGAGCCAAAGTCAATTTTTGAATTGTTGTCTTTCACAAATTTAAACTGCATAATTATATCTGTTTCATCTAAATTAACAAAGAAATTATAGAAAAATGCACAAAATCTTGAACCGGAATTTTGGAGGTAAAAATGTTGGCGTTTATTGGGTTAATATGGTTTGTGAGAAAATGGGGTTGGTTTGATCTGACTGCTGCATACATCTTGATTGTTTTGTTTTTTTCACTCATAAACCTTATTGATTATTGATGTGCTGTCGTAGCAGTTTTTGGTTGTCATTTTTAATGATAAATTAAAGATGTTAAATCCAGGTACATACAGCCCTGGTTATGGTAGGGTTTCCGTACTGCATGACCACAGCGCCTCACAGTTGTTAACGAGCTATTGTTTAATGCCCAGAGAACCAGGAATTCTTACCCTTTAATGTGTCATAGCTACATTGGAATTTCTACTCTAAACCGTGTCATCCGGAAATTGTCAGGAATTCTTTATATGATAACACACAGTGGAAAATATTAGAATTATGCGACACGTAGTACTCTGTAAGCTCATAATCCTGAATCTCATCACCCTGTGACATTCCTCATATAAATCTAGGGATAATTAATGAAACCTTGTTGGTCCCTATTGTGGATATTCTTCTTTTCTCTTGAGCCGTTCTAGTAAAGCATGCTGAGGTCATGTGGTTCCATCGAAGCATACTCCAGGACTTGTCAGTTAATGAGGTGATTTCTAGAGCATGATGGACACACATACTTTTAAAGCTTATCCAGCAATTTCTATATCAATATTATGATAAATTTTAAATCAGGTCACCTACTACCGTAGTATTTGAAATTGTTCACCTGGTAATAAGACCTGGTATAATAAAAGTTATTTGTTGTTTATGAGTCTAATTGTTTTTGTTTATTTGCTCATCAGTGTGCCGTATAAGCTGATATGACGCGTCACTGACGCACTGACGAGTTTTGCTGTGACGCAACTACGTGTAGGTTTTCTAATTCACTGGAACATCATTGAAGCAACAGAGAAATGTATAGTGATAGTGATCTTGAAAAAGGTCTTCCTATAGTTGCGTACTTATAGATTAATAAAACAAAATCAACATTATATAAATAAACATTTTCGTTTGTGCATCAAGTTACCAATACAGCCACATACATTTTTTTTTAGCTCTGCTGTCGACTTTGTCGAGCAGAGCTTATCATATGAGTGATTGTCCATCGTCGTCCGTGTCAATGTTTTACTTTTTCGACTTCTTCTTGAAAACTACAAGCCTGAATGCTTTGATACTTGGTGTATTTGTACCTTGGGTAGACCTCTCTCAGATTTGTTCATTTTGTAATGATATCTTCAATTCTCTAATTTTAATTAATATTTTTGTCATTTTTGGTAAAAAGTGATATTTTCGACTTCTTGTTAAAAAACGCAAGTCCAATTGCTTTGATATTACATATATAGGTACTACATGTGGACCTCTCTAAGATTTGTTCATTTTGTAATGATATCTTTAATTCTCTAATTTTGGTGAATATTTTTGTCATTTTTAGTAAAAAGTGATATTTTTGACTTCTTGTTAAAAACCACAAATCCAATTGCTTTGATATTACATATATAGGTACTACATGTGGACCTCTCTAAGATTTGTTCATTTTGTAATGATATCTTTAATTCTCTAATTTTGGTGAATATTTTTGTCATTTTTAGTAAAAAGTGATATTTTTGACTTCTTGTTAAAAACCACAAGTCCAATTGCTTTGATATTACATATATATGTACTACATGTGGACCACTCTCAAATCTTTTCATTTCATGATGATATCTTCAATTCTCTAATTTTGATGAATATTTTTGTCATTTTTGGTAAAAAGTGATATTTTCGACTTCTTGTTAAAAACCACAATCATTTATGGTAAAAAATGATATTTTTGAATTCTTGTTGAAAACAGCAAGTCCCATAGCATTGATACTATGCATATTGTTCATTTTCTAATGATATCTTTTGTTCTTTAATTGAAATGTTCATTGCTAACAGCGGAGATATCTCAACCGAGAGACTGCTTGTTTATAAAAACCACTCTCACCAGTAGTCAACAAGGTTACTCAACTTGAGATGAGGGGAATTACATTTTAACTATGGGACCCTGCGAAATCAGTCCTGTTAGAGGGCACATAATGTCTAATCATTGATTTTAATATATTTAAATTAGCTGTTAGGCCCACAAAAAGAAATTTATGGTTATTGTGCATGTCAGCTAAGTGATTGTTTTTCGTCGGTCGTTGGTCAGCAATAACCTTCAGAAAAATGAGAGAAACTTCGTATTGCATCAATTTTGAAATATACAGATTGGTCAGAAACTTTTTGTGCCTTAGTAACTTGACATTGTGAAAGTGGACATCACAGTTACATTTAAACAATGCATTTCACATACGTGTTGTCGTATAGGACTTGTATTGAACACGATGAATGGTAGCAATCACTGCCCTTCAACCCTGCTACCAGTTGTCACCACATTTGAAGATAACAAGTCTGACTCAGCAGTATTTTACGCTGAAATTCGTTTACACTTCTCGACAAAACTAACTTGTATAAATAATTTATAGAATTTGTTTTAAAAAACATGTATACTGTATAATAGTCACTGCGACCTTGCTGTTACATTCAGACTGCTCTGACAACTGTTGCTGGGAAAGAACCCACTGAAAATACTTTATGCTTTCCTGTATTAATCTGTATTTCTGATAGCATGTGTATCATCTGTCCAGCATCAATCACTCTTCACCAATGTTATTAGCACATACAGCCTTATTCTAAATATTTACAAATTGAAGCAGTACATATCAACAATAATTCCTTGTATTTGTCCATGGCTTTTATTGTATAATTTTCTGTTGATTGATATCTGTATGAAAATACATTATACATACTGTAAAACACTTTAAAACAGCTAGATGTCATTTTAGCAATTTGGCTCAATCCACAAATTAACAGAATCTTAATGTAAACTGAAGTGTCAATAATCTTTCATTGTAATGAGAGTATATATTTCTTTTAAATTTTTTAAATCTTGATTTAGTGAATTTATAGTTAAAATAAATTATTAAAGTGGGGGAGTCGTCATCTCGCATGCATCAGTTGGCCATATCGTGTCATTGTTTACAAGCAGGTGTCTACCCATAAGCCTTTGTGATTCTTTCCATTACCAGATTTGTTAAACTTGTATCACTCTCTGGTACAATATGCCTGTTGTGATACCACAGCTTTCCATAATGCAGGGCAATTGGGTGATCTATTTTTTTTTTTTGTGCAAAATGATACATCTTTCGATATGTATCCAATCACATTCATGTGCATTGTCTTTTGGGTTCTTCTTGGTACCACTTTTATAGATCTATAGACTGTGACCAAGTCTATCATGAACCAAGGTTTTAGTCACTTTTAATAAAAAAAAAAATTGTTTAAATACTCTCAGACTGAACTCAGTTTGTCAAGGGGTGGCCACTTTAAACTCAAGGGGAGGGGTGGCATACAGCGATAACTGCATGAAAATATACATTTACGTCTCATTCATTCTGATAACACTACGTTTAAGTGAAATTAAGTGATAATTTGCACAGTTTTTTTACTACCATCCCTCTCCCAGAGTTTCCAATGATCATGCCATTAGGTATACACAGAAACTGCATAATAATAATAATAATAATAATAATAATAATAATAATTTATTTTATCTTCAGAAATACACATTTTTCTCAGTATATAGAATTGAAATATTAATCAATACAAAAAAATAAAATAAAAAAGAACAAGTCACAAGTTAGTAAGAAGAATTTAAAAAAGTAAAAAGTTCAAATCACATATATTTTTGTGTGCGTTGTTGGAATGCCATGAAGATAAATTGTGCAACATGCTTAATTGAGGTTTTGTCTGTTATTGTCATTATAAATTGAAATTTTTCATTATTGGTTTTAATTTCTTTTGGGAATACTAGTATTATATGTGAGAACAAATCTTGTCGCAATGTCATGTATTTTGAACAAACTAAATGTTCTTCATCTTCTATATATTCTATATTCCACTCATTCTCTGCGAGTCCAAGAAGATGTCAGGGCTCTGTAATCTTGGGTAGATTGTACATGACTTAACATTCAGTAACGATGGTAATCAGTTTCCTTCTGTCAACAACAACATACAGCAGTACATTTAGAATAACATGTGCATGTATGGATTACCCATACACAGATTTCATGTAGGACTTGAGATACGTGTGCAGAGTACAAATTAACTGTACTCTTAGTAATTGGTAATCTTCGGTACTATAGATGTCTAATTGAACTGCTCACAAGGGTGAAAGATCAAATGCAAGTAACCTATTCTGTTAAACGTTGATTGCTTGGTGTGTATATTTTGGTTTATTTTGTGTGTACCCAGGTGGTGTGCCATGCTTGGTAAATCAAGTGTTGATTTTTGAGACTGAGGTAACGATTCTGCTCCAGTGGTTCTTGAATGTTCATGTAATTCCTGCCATGGGTTCTGCTGCATTTGCACATAGTTTTGCCGATAGAAATGGGTCAAGTGATAGATAATAGCAATAACATGTAATTCGGGAATTCCGTAGAAATTTTGGTAAATGACCCAGTGTGAAGAAAAGCATTTAAGCTTTGCTATGCTTCAGTGATGCTATGTTGTGTGCAAATCAAGCTTTCTTCCCCTCTCATTAATGTACCGGGGTATGTTGTTTGCTTTCTAGCACGTAGTTCAGTGTACAAATCTGAGCCGTTGCCATGTTGTTACAGCAATTGATTAAACACAATGCGACAATCTTACCTAATGAAATCAGAGGATAATCCTCATTTTAAATTGCCGAAATGTGAAAGCCCGGATAAGTCAAGAGTGAAATCCTTCCTCTGTTATCCTACTCAAGAATTCAATGTTGTACAGTCAAGGGAACTATCTCTAATCACAACCAGACACTGGTGGGTTAATGTAGTTTATCAAATTATATTGACCGGTCATAAAATATTAACTGAATCAGACTGTTGGGAAATATGATTACCTTTATTAAGGAAATGCTCACAACTTTTGCCAGTGTTCATCAATATCATAATATTAAATTATTGTTTATTTAATATTTATCAAATTGTGTTACTTTTTCAAATGTATACATATATCCAATATAAGTCATTTTAATAATTAGTAGCTACTATACATGTAATACTTAAATTTATTAATCACATGGACCTAAACTTCTTTTAGTTGCTGAAGTGCTTCATTACCATATTTGCTCTGTAACAGCAAGTCTCACAAGTATTGGGAGGCAGTCACCAAATTGGCTTACTGATTGGGTTTTGACTAAACAGTTAGCTTTTGAATGTCACTGGCACCGACTTGTTTGCAAATTGGCTGGCCCCTATACTTCTGAGACTTGCTGTAAAAGCCCATCTTTATTAAAAGACCATATAAAACAAAAATAGCATTTGTCATATGCTGAATCTTTAGAACATTACTTTGACCATAGAAGTGCCTCTGTAATATAAATGTACATTGCATGTAAGCACCTGTGCTACTACTAAAGAACAAAAACAGTAATATGATTTTTAATTTTGCTGCTTACCTGATTGTTCTATTGTACATTCAAAGCACATGCTACATGTTTACTTGTCTTGTACCCTATACTGAGAAAAAGGCTCATGTAAAAAAAATCTTTTTTTTTCTGGTTATTATGCTGATCCAAAAAATCCTACTGCCTCAACCAACATTTTTCATTTAAACTACAAAGTTCTTTTGTGTGCGTTTTGTGTGCAATTTCCCTTTAAGTTAAGTTCTTTAGATGTTGCTGTTCATTTTTAGCAAAATGATTAGAATTAGAAACCTTGTACCATGGTAGATTCGTTTTTGAGGTTAGTGAGAAAGAAATGTAGTTGTTATTGTACATGTAGTTAATAAAATATTTAATTTTATGCATCTCTGATACACTAATCTACTCTGCCCTATCCTACAATTATGCTGGAACCCATGTGTGAACATGGCTTATGTGATGCTGTTGTACGTGTCCCTCTGAATGGATGGAATTCACTTTGAATTCTGTATCTGATTTACAAACTGTTGACCTCTAGGTCATATACAACACCTATACTCTCAAAGAAAATCTGCTTTTCTCTGCTTAAAAGCTAATAGAGTTCTCATAAAAGTTTCTTTTAAATGAATGTGTGTTCATCATACAGTTGAACAGTCGAGTACAATAACGCAGCACACAGCCTTTTTACAATAGAGGTTAAATCCTAGGGATAGTCGAAGAAGTGCAAGTATGCAGTAAAGTTTCCAAATACAGAATTCCTTTCTCGAAGCTAAACACAAGTTGCTGAGTATCTGTATATTTGTTTTTCCACATGAACAGTTCTCATGAAACTACTTGTGTTCATTTATAAAAGCCTGAATGTTGGCCCCTATATGTTAGCTTTGAGTGTTGCAGTGCTTTTCCTCTATGGTGTTTGTACTGCACAGTCGGTTAGTTTGATATGACAAGTGTGACATGCCCAGATGGCAAAAATAATAGCTAGCTGTCAAATGCCACTGGTCAAGTCATTCTTCACCGGTTACATGGACATTATGGTTTGTCATCTTGACATACCATTTACGTTGACCCTGTCACACAGCAAGATCTTCAATTGTGTGTTAGCTAATCAACAATGACCACTCTATGAATGAATGACTCATGCCATTTGTAATTGCTGGGCGCTTCTTTAAAAATGTAGTGCACTGTTAATGTTGTTCTTAATTCTCTGTTAAAGAAGTGGTCTTCACACTGCGCATATGCGAAATTTGTGTTGATAAACATTGATTTTCATTGATAAACATTGATTTTCCCTCTTCTAATGGAAATCACAAGTACATGTGTGAGGTTTGACCTGGGTGCGATTTGCACTAATTACCGCCGGTAGCTTCTTCAATACCTTCCAATCACCTAAAAAATGTCTAATTGAAGCTTGGTAATAACTCGTTGATCTGCACAACAGTCAAAGTTGCCATCTTTGTTTATACGAGTCTTGTATATTTCATGCATGCGTGGAGTGACGACTTCCACCCTTTAAGAATTCTTTGCTAATCTCTGACTACAGTGGATTTTATTATTGCAGATAAATTGAGATACCATATTTCTTCTATTTGAAGTGCATCTTCAAAAAGAGTGCATGTAAACCATAAGTTGCATTTATTGTATACTGGTTAGTTAAATACAACTTATTTTGATCATAGACAGATCTTTGCTTTATGTACTACGCATGGGCTACTAACAACAAACGTGTAATCTGCATTTGATTACTCGGCTGGCTGTTTTCGTGTGTTCCTATAACTAGTATCTATTGTAATCTACACTAGTTGATGGGAATGAATTAAGAGCTCTAAAATTGTGGTTCTATGCAGTTTTATATTTAGTAAATGCTTTGCCTATTCTAAGATTAGGGGTCTATATTACTTGCGTTTCATTGCAATACATTTGTACATGTATGTCAATCATTTGTTTTCTACACCCGTTTTCTACAAAAAAGCCAGTAGAAAGTGTAGTTGTCTGGATCAATACTGAAAACAACAGGAATTCACATTGACTCATAAAGTCATACTTTTAAGGTACATATATTATCAGTTAGCTTGTTATTCATATCTGAACAGTAACCCCCATTCGTTGGTGATATTTCGGATCAGACTATATTTTATATTCTTCAAGGGGCACATGTGTAGTTATAACCAGAGACTTGTACATGGTCCCTTGACAATTAATCTTCGTTCTAGTTGATATGCCTTTATGAAGCTGTATATCATGGGGTCTCTGGTCTTTATATTGAAACTTAAAACCAAGTTGGACCACCCGTAGCTGATGTAGTGAAGTTAATAGAGCTTGAATTTGAACTTGTTCTTGGCTGTGTTCTTCTTCTTAAGCGTGAAGTCACTTGTTAAATAGAGTATAATTTATTGTTACTTTTAGTGTATTGCAGTACTCATGAATTTCTTGTGCATGTGCTTTAATTAATGTTGTAAAGGTTTATCTTTTATGCCACTGTAAATCATGAAGTTTTGCTATAGGGAAAGTAAATTCACTGATGTACATCAGGTACTTTCTAGTTTATAAGGTTAATGATTTAATAACTACTCATTACCAAAACATACATGCTGCATATGCATATATTAACATCTACCCACATTAATTGACATTTGCATATTAAGTTCATAAACTATTCTTTTAAATTATTGCCTTGTTGCAACATTAGGAAACACAATTTTCCACATTTTTGTCATAGTTATTAAATCATGGTAACCAACTTTAAATAAACTTTATTAGGTAGCTATTGTTTGGGCTTTGCATCTTGGGTGCTTGCAATGTGGGCGTGGTGCTATTATATAATTATGGAATTATGTGATAAAACTAAGTTTTCTTGTACCACATGTACTTGAAATATCATTGAGTTAGACCATACAGTTTGTACATTATCAGTGATTCAGATGCTCATTATTTGCTGGCATTTTTGTCAACTAATTTTGTTCAATCATATCAGCCAAAGTGTTTTTTGTATAATTTATTTAATTTACATCCAAAATATAGGAAATAATTAGAAATGTCCTATGACGCTAGTTGTCATTTTTGACAAAATGTCCTCAGCTAATTTAAGACAATTGAACCAGTGCATCATTGTTATCAGACTCTGATTGTCTGATGCCAAATAAAAAAAACATAGTAGTTAGTATAACCTGTTTTTAGCTCCGCTGTCGACTTTGTCGGGCAGAGCTTATCATATGAGTGATTGTCCGTCGTCGTCGTCCATAGTCAGTCGTCGTCCGTGTCAATGTTTTACTTTTTCGACTTCTTCTTGAAAACTACAAGCCTGAATGCTTTGATACTTGGTGCATATGTACCTTGGGTAGACCTCTCAGATTTGTTCATTTCATGATCATATCTTCAATTCTCTAATTTTAGTGAATATTTTTGTCATTTTTGGTAAAAAGTGATATTTTCGACTTCTTGTTAAAAACCGCAAGTCCAACTGCTTTGATATTACATATATATGTACTACATGTGGACCTCTCTCAGATTTGTTCATTTTGTAATGATATCTTTAATTCTCTAATTTTGGTGAATATTTTTGTCATTTTTGGTAAAAAGTGATATTTTCAACTTCTTGTAAAAAACTGCAAGTCAAATTGCTTTGATATTATATTACATATATAGGTACTACATGTGGACCTCTCTCAGATTTGTTCATTTTGTAGTGATATCTTTAATTTTCTAATTTTGATGAATATTTTTGTCATTTTTGGTAAAAAGTGATATTTTCGACTTCTTGTTAAAAACCACAATCATTTATAGTGAAAAATGATATTTTTGAATTCTTGTTGACAACAGCAAGTCCCATTGCATTGATACTATGCATATTGTTCATTTTCTAATGATATCTTCTGTTCTTTAATTGAAATGTGCAGTGCTAACAGCGGAGCTATCTCAGCCGAGAGGCTGCTTGTTTAAAATTATTAGAGTGCCGGTACTTTAATATTTGTGTTTCATTTTTTTTCTTGCTTATACGTATTTTTTTTTTTAGATAAGAATGTCATAAATCATGTTTAAAGTTGTTTAAATTACCCAGTTTTGCAAAGTTTTGTATCTTTTGTAAAATCTCATTCAAAGGGAGGAATATTTTGTGAAGTTTTCTCAAATATGCTGGCGAACAAATTCTAGGGCCAGGCAGTAATTTTTTTTTTCTCGGCCTAATGGAAGTTGGTACTGTTTAATATTAGCTATTTTCTCATAGAAACATTAGCCAAGTGGTTCTCATTAGGTTATCCCACTCTAAAAATACAAATGTATTAAAAGTATTTTGTAACACAGCATGCCATTCGGATTAGGATCTATAATCAGGACTTAAAATACACATTTTATCTAAGTATTAAGTCTTTAGAATGTGTATACATTTTAAAATCTGGTACTCCAATTGCAATAACTTGGTATGTCATGGAGGATGGGGATATCAGTAATATTATTTGAGTCACCAGATAGTCTTACATGATTACATCATGTTACCTTTTGACATTTAAACTCATTAAACTGTGATATATATTGTTTTTTATACTGGCCCATAATTTCTCTTAAAGTGCTACAGTTGTCGTGCACTTTGCATGCTCGTCTCTATGGGTCATATATTGAACAGGATACGGAGCAACAACTGTAGCACTGTAATTGAATTTGTTTACACTTTTTTTCTTATATTCTTTAATATTAGGTTCTGTAGTGTTCTATACCAGGGTCCCATACTGCATACATGTACATGTACATGTATCATGAATAATTAATTAGCAATGCATACGTCTTGAATAGACCATAGCACTTAACTTCGCGTCAACCAATATTTAAAAAAAAAATTATAAAAACAACAATATAATTGTCATAGCTGAATGTAATTTTTAAATTCAAAAAACCATAATTGCAATTAATTAGTTAAGCTTAGCAAACAAAACTAAAATAAAATGTAAAAATTTGAATTTGAATTGAGATCCACTCTGAGATGCACTGTATGCCCTGGTATGACAAGTCGGTTTTTGCAAAAGCCTACCCATGCAATACATCAGTCAAGATTAATAATGCGTATCCTGCAATTTAAAAGTTCTGGTTGTCCATAGAGTTAAATAAAGTGAGTGAACTGTGACTCTGGTGTCACCCCCTTCAAATAAAGGCTTCTTCCTGTCCATTCAACCCACTGTGTGTTATGTCAGTAACCAAGTCAAGTCACTATGATCTATGTATCTCTGTAGTTTTCAGATTATCTATAGGGAGGTAACCTAACAATAGCGGTGAAACATGTGTAATAAACAGTGTTAGGAAATACTTTCTTTTTCTGCTTATTGTTTCTGTTAGTTTTGTTTGGAGTTGTAGGACTTTAGACGTGTGGCTGGGGGTCTTGATTATAAACTATCCATCATGTTCAGTGAAGGATTGTTTATCTTTAACCCAGGGGCTGGATTCGTGATATTTTCCATACAACTTCCTCTATCTGTGATAAGCTAAGTTATTTGTATAATTTTTAATTGGAATGCTGTTGTTTTTCTACCTGATTATGCAGGCTATAAATGAGTTTATGAGTGTTACCCCCCCCCCCCTCCCCGGTAGGTAAATATTACCTGTAACAAATTTTGTTGTAACCAGAAATGTTTGCAATAAACCAATTTTTGTTCACTGCGAAATGTAAAAAAAGGACAAACAAAGATCATTATGTCTCAGTGGCGTCAATACTAGTACGGTACATCGTGTGTGATTCAACATAATTAAAAGTATTCTAAAGGTGTTTCCTTGCTTAATAATTAATATGCTTCACATATAAGATGATGGTCAATTTTGATGACTATAGAAAATGAAATTCAAAATTAAATCATTTGAGCAGGATATAGAGAAAACCGTTGTCCCTCCATGGACTGGTCTGGAAACTGACTGAATTTAAACAGAGCATGTCATGGGTAATAATAACTCGCACCTTTTAGACGATATTCATGCTTATCAATAACTGCTGAAGACACGTACCTGCCCACAGAAAGTGACCATGGACAGTATTAAAACGTTTTGTAATGTATTTTGTAGAATTCAACTTGAACTAGCCCACCGTATTACACCCACTATTCCAAACATGGTTTTAAAGATTTTTTTATGATACTTTTAATAAATAAATCAGAAAAAAATGACTATAATTGTCGTTGCTATGCAATGTATGCATTGTTAACAGGATTGAACCAATTCACACCTCAAACAATTGCCTTTTTCAGACCAGTCTAAAGAGGGACTGTGAAAAAACTATGATGGTCTCTTTATATAATTCTTTTTACTCTACTTAATTCCCAGTTTAATGACATATGAAGATGAAGCAGTTATTTGTGTAATGAAATGTTAATTATATCTGTCCATATGTTTGTACCTTGTATAATGTATGCATGAACATGTATACACTTAAAACAATAACTGACTAATTTAAAGCATTTATTTTTTGCTGATGACATTTTTTGAGATTACAAAATTCACCAACAGTGACAGTGTCATAGGACAGCAGAGACTGCTACAAAATTTGGTGATTTCTGCATTTCAGAATAATTCTGAACAGAATCAAATGTTTTCAGAAGCATTAGTAACGAAATTTGAAATTAAAATCAATTGTCGGGGCTCAGATATAGATATGCTGAAAATCATCACAATTTTAATGTTTATTATATATTTTCCACAATTCATACCATAAAATATTTCATAAAATATTTAGTAATACTCTAAAAACTGCAGTATTAAAACCTCTATGAATGCCTTCAGAGCTCAGCTTCAATTGGATGCTGTATACTACCTTAGTAGATTTTTTCAGCATTGTGCTTGGCTTTGGCAGGTGTGTGTTTGTTTGTTTGTTACATGTTGTGGATATAATAGCAGTCTTTACTATGGTGTGGGTTACAGATTCAACATTAATAGTTGCTATTTTGAGTTCAGTGAGCAGTACATCTGATAATCTGTGTAAATGGCTGTAATTATTTATTGACTTTGTAACTTGAGGATTCTTTATCTAGAGTGAAGAATATCTGTGCCAAACACATGTACAACTGGTTGGGGTTCATTGTGACTCCACTGTATGGATGAGATATTTATTTCAATTCAAGATAATTTTAAAAAGAGAATTGTGTATATACTAGTACTATATTTAATTTACTCTATTAGAAATGCATCTTCGGTTGAAGTGCACATAAACCAATAATTGCATGTGGCATCTTCTTTAGTATTCAGCTGTGAATTTGGTACATGTACATGTATGTGTTTATACATATGTGTCGTCAAATGATTCAGATTGACGAAAGTAGAAACTCTTTCATTTTTTTGACGAGACTATGTTCACATACAGTCATTGCGCATCTTTTTTCATGTCTGATTTGATTTGCAATTAAACATCTCTCAGTCTTGTTGGTTATTCGGCTTCAGTTGTTAATTGATTCAGGGTGTCATGCCAGACGTACATCACATGGGACATCAAATCTTGCTATAAGTGCAGTCTGATTGATCTACTGGAGAGTGTACACTGAATGAGTAAATGAATTCATGACATTACAGTGCTGTACTGCTATCCTGCTTATGTTACTTTAATTTATTGTATCTGACATGAATTACCAGAGAACTTGCAACAGGAATGTTGTCTGTTAGTTTAAGCTCCATACTATAAAAAAGGTGGTTAATGTACCCTGCGATTCAGATACCCACTGGACATCAGTAATTTCCTGGTATTTTCTTCAAATTGTCCTAAACTTGTTCAGTCATTTCAGACAAAGGGATTAAAAGTGTTTTCAGTTAAATTTTTTGTTTTACACCCAAAATATGGCAAATTATTAGAAATTGCTAGTTGTCATTTTAGATAAAAAGTCCTAAGCTGATTTTGAGACAAATCCTGTATATACTACATAAGTATTGTAATGCATATTGATATGTTAATACTTAACTGTCTGGTCATCTGAGGTCACCACTAGTAATTGTTTGCTAATGGTTGTTATTTTTTTAAGTAGTTAATTCATTGTAATGGGTCTACACTTTAGATGCTGCTTCAACCCAACCCCTGTTTATTGTCTAGGACAGTAAGTAAAAGCGAGAAGTTATGCATCAGTAGGTCAGAGTATACAGGATATTCCATAGGGCTTGATGATGTACATCGATGAACTCCCAAGTCAGTGGGTCTGACTCTCATTATGAATATTTAAACCCACCTAAAAATGACGTTCTTCCAATAATTCATTTACTTTTGCCAGATTTGAAGTACATTTGTAATAAATTTATGATAATTGGAGTCTACCAATGAAGTATAGTGTATGATTTATTGAAAATGACATGTACATAACCACAGCATGGTTTAAATGTCCTGTGCAAAGTGTGTCACCACACTGGCTTAGTAAGAACTCCTTTCTGTTCACTGTAAATTGTATCAAAGCATAGTTGCTCTTTCAAAACTAACCTGCATATGATTTATGTTTGGCAATCAATAGCCCTGAGTAATGTCTCTGGGGTTAATTACTTTACATACAGAATGCAATGTTAAAGTGGTTCTCATGTTTATCCTTGCCAGATGCAAAACCCCAGTTAGCATAGTATGCATGCAAGAAAAAAAAAGCATCTGTGGAAAGCGAAAAAAAAATCTCATACTGTCAAAACATTCTGTCATACTTCCATCAGATTGCTTTTCTGAGTGTAAGTTTAATTGCACTCAGTTGAGTATACATAGACTCATTCTTGTATAATATTTCAATGACTGCACTCATTTGTATGCAACATGCATGCTACTATGAATTACATTAAAGGTCTCCTGCCTTGTGATTTCTGTTGTAGATTTCATGTTTGAAACTAGAGCTTGGAATGTACATAACCCCGGTACTAGATTTTCCTGGAGCAACAACTGAAAAACACCCTTTCAAACCAATGTGGTCTCTTTTTTTTTTTTCTCATCATCTAGGTCAATTTCTCTGGATTCTCTTTATATAATGAAATTCCTAGCATTTGTGCATGATGTACATCTACGGGTACTAAATGTCTATTGTACTAACTTTAATATTATTTTGTTAAATATCCATGCAAACCAGATCACAATAACTTTCTCCTATGTAATTTCAAGATAGTAAATCGAACCTTAATTCAGATAATTTTGGGCAATAGGGTTTGTTATCAATGCCAAAGATGCAATCGCAACAAACTGAGATCTTCACCTACAAATCTCACATTTGCTAGGGATGCTTGTAATTGAAGAGTTCGTACACCATATCGCAATTCCAAATATGAGTGCATATTGTTGTCAGGTATCCACATGATCAGGCATGCTTTGTGATTGGCCAAATTGAGTTGTGTATCCCACAATTCACTAAGACACTATGACACTATGGTTTGGAATTGTTATTTGATCTATGGTATGAATGGTCAAGTACACATGTGTAATACTGTTATTGTGCAATACCGGTATGACAACTCAATAAATAAATGCTGCCTTAAGATTAAATACATAATTATCTTTATGTTCATCTCAGGTCCAATTGTTTGTCATTCCCACTATCTTCTGTAGGGTCTCTGTTATAGTAAAAACTTTTGTAGACATACATGTATTTCTGAACATGTGTTTATTGTGAATCAAAACAATGAAAAGTGTTGCCTGGAGTCTCCTCCATAATGACTGTTGTCACTGTAACATTCCAGTATATGTTTATTTGTGTCCGAGAAACTCAGCTACTGAGAAAGACACGATTACAAAATATTGACAGTATAATGGCACTGAAGACTGGAGTTTTATGCAGGCTATAAATGTGCATTACCATCTGGTGTTTAGCCTTGTCTTATCTCTGTTTGTGGTTAAAAGGGATGGACTCTAGGGGGGACAAGGGCAAGCTACCAAGTTATAAGAATCTCTATGGTATATGATGTGAAAAAAACTCCAGGGATGTGCTTACTAAATATAAGATTTTAAGACTACCATCTATTCCTGCTCCGTTTTCGCATTGTTAACAATATGAGGAAGTGCTTAGTTTTAGTGGTGCTTAGCTCAACTCAACTTGGCGGGGGAAGGGGAGGGGGCATAGCATTAACATAAAATGTATTAAATATTGTAATTTTTTTGTGCGAGATTTTGGCTTATATAGAGTTAATGCTTTAATATTTTTTTTGACAATTTTGTCAAAAAAATATAATACCCAAAACGATCCCTTTGACAGGCACTTCCCAAAGTTAGTCAACGTAATATTTATCTATTTTTCTTTTCTTGTAGAATTCGACCACAGTTGGCACGTGAAAAGATCGATATGTGTCGTACATGCACCTTTGTAACACCAGGAGAACCGCAAATAACGCTTGGACAAGACAGAGCATTTACATATGACCATGTATTTGATATGGATAGCACACAAGATGCTGTCTACAATGAAAGTACACATCAGCTCATTGAAGGGTAAGTGATATGTAAACCTAGACAGGAAAGATAATATGACATGAATGCTAACAATATGAGCACAGAATTTCCATGATAGTGACAGTCAGTGTTCCCTCGCTCTAACCGGACTAATTTTGTATGGCTTGTGAGTCAAAATGGTACTTCCCAGAATAAAATTGGGTTAAAGCTTGTTCACTGCTTGGGAGAAAGATCTTCACCAATAGGATAAAATATATTTATTGGTATCCAGTCCCATATTTGAGGTTTTGATGAAAAGTACAATAGTACAAGTAATAAATTCTGAAAACCTAAAAAATAACTAACACTAACAATCTAACATTACAGGAAAAAATCAAACAAGACACTCAAATTTCTAGACATGGTTAAATTGTATTTTCGTGAAAATAGGCCATGATTGTTTGTGGCCGTAGAGAAGTTTTCTTTGCTTACACTTGCTTTGTTTATAAAATTAGAAATTCCATAACTATAGTGAGATGAGTTTATCATGTGTTTGTTCTGCATCATTGGTGCATCAAAGAATGAGCATTATTAGTTGCGTCAGAAAACGTCTCTGTACGTCATATCGACATAGAGGGCAAACTGTTGACAATATAGGGCACTGTCATTATTCTCATCTGTCAGATTTAGAGCAGCTCAATATTTGAATGTATGGCCTCCAATCTCATAAGGGTGTGATGCAAGCTACCCTATTCTCTATATATGGTTGGTTGGTTTTGATGCATTTGAATCCAATGGCTGACTATTTTTCTTATTGTTCGGCCATCATCTTCTTGAAAACTATTGTTCATATTGCTTTAAATTTTGGTGTTTACATGCTTTAGGGTTCCCTCATTTGGATTTGTGGCAATTGTCCACTGTTAGCTCATATTTTTTTTTTTCAATCATCATCCATCATGTCAGTAGAGGTAATTTGATTGACATACAAAATGTCTTGCTTCACTTTTATTCACTAAATAATACTGTACTTCCTCAATTATTAGTAATACACGTGCTCACGAGTATTACAGGGCTGTTTCTATGGTCAAAATACAATTATTTTATGGTTTAGTATTAACAGATGTGGGTTGGGGTTTATTTACAGGTTCCTGGATGTACATGTACATATCTAGTTTTAATTTAAGGTTCCCATGGAATCTCATTAGCTGCCAAATAAGCCATACTGTGCACATGAGGTTTTAATCTGGCTATGTGCACATTCTGACAAGTCTGTCTGCTTCTTCTTAGATTAGACAAGTAGCTATTAATAACAAAGTTTCTGAGTTAATCTTCATATACCAGTCCCTATTTTTGAATCTTACAAAATCACTTCTGTTGAATTCAAAGTTGGGTGTAATTTATTAATTCATGTGCTAACACTTATCCTATACTTAGTAGTTCTTATAACCCTGTGTTTGATGAAAATCTGACCAGCTTTAGACTAGATATTAAAAAAGTCTTATTAATGTTTTTTTTTTTGATTTTTTTTTTTTATGCAAGAGAAATATTACCCTGCAAAAGCATTCTCATTAATTCTTTTCTTGTCCATGTCTACCGCATCTAGTATTTCATGTAGTGAGTGGAGTTGGGGAAAACAATATCATGCGTTTTCTAGATCAACCATAATGTTTTGATTAGATCTGTCTGACCTAAGCCCATAGCATGTTAAGCTAAATTAAAAAAGGTATATATTAATAATACATGTATGTATTATGAATCTATAATTGTGAACGGTTGCCAGGCATGCGTTTCTGTTAATAGTGCCTTTGCAGAAATGGCAAGCAAAACACAAGGTACCAATTTATAATGTATCTGACATTCACATGTAAAATTCTGCTGATAAAAAACAGTAGTTAATAATTACAATAATTTTATGTACTTTGTGAATTAGTTGTGCATTTAATAATTTCCAGAACTGTATGACTCATTCATATATTGGGTTCACATGACATTTCCTGTGGAAAATTGGAAACTGACAGCAGAATGTCAAAAGGTCACCAATTACTCTGCAGCTTTCCTTGTTTAGAAATTCCTAAGATGACCTTTTCCCAAAAGTCTTTTTTGTTATCTCTTTTGCTATAGTTCATTGACCCTTCTATAAGCATTTCCCGGTGCAGATATTATAATATGCCTTGTCTTGAAGTAACTTCTGGCTTTAGAATTACACAAGACCAACTTTAATGTGGCAGATTACCAAAGTTAATTATTTATTAATAAATTACTAGTATTATTAATCTGCAAGGTTCTGTTAAGTTTTCTTCACATCCGAATGTGCACAGTTTGTTTTTAATGTCAGTATTTAATACTAGACTGGCTGGCAGCAGGTTGTTTTCATAGACAGTGTGGTGCTATGGTAAAATGCTACATGACACTGGCAATGCATTTTGTTCCAACAGAATGTCAACAACATTATATCTTTGATGCATTTGAACTTGAAAAGAATTGGTCTGCTCTTTAGTTAGCTAAAATGTATATCACATGCAATAACATTTCTGTAGTTGATTCTGAAATTAGCTACATTTGAAGCATAGATTTGTCACATTTCCCCAAAACGTTGAACACAAAGTGAATAAAAATATGTATAAAGTAATGTAAAGTGTGGATGTACAGTAAAGACCTTAAATTAATTGTTCTGCTGTAAAAATTATCTTTGACTTGGAATTGTGTGGGGTGAAATCATGTGAAGCTAGTTATTTTGGGCTGAACTGTGATTTTAAAAAAAAGTACAAGATTATTGCAAAGTGAAAGCAAATGAGCGTAATAAGTTGAAAAAAAAAGATAATAATAATAACTTTATTGACATTATTCATTTTGAATAGAACATAGTCAAATACTATTCTAAGAAACAAAACAAAAATAACAACAACAAAAAGAGATGAAAATAAATATACTGTTGATATGACAGCATTTACATCAAACTGCCTCACATCAAGGATGTCAGTTTTCTGTATCTTGTTTTACAATGTTTGTTTCATTGCAGTTGTTTTGACGGATATAACGCCACTGTGTTTGCATATGGCCAAACCGGTTCAGGTAAAACTTACACCATGGGGACTGGATTTGATGTCAGTTCAAGCACGGATGAGAGAGGAATCATTCCAAGAGCAGTCTCGCATCTCTTTAACGGGATAGACAAGAGGAGAAAGACTGCAATAGAGAATGGTGAGCCGCCGCCTGAATTTAAAGTTCATGCACAGTTTATGGAGGTGAGTTTGAGTTCAGAAGAACTGTTGGTTACGTCATGGCACTGCGTTTCTCATCAGTTCCGGACTGCCCAGGATCGTCACTTGCCTTGGGAGTCTTCTCCCGGATATTTCACATGCTCCAAATCCGATATTGTTTCTGCTGTTAATGTCATAGGTTACAAAGAAATAATTGAAACGTATCAGATATGCAATGTTTTTATTTCTATTTATTCATTCTCTTGCTCTAGTATGTAATTTAAAAAGCATGGTTGAATTATCAAGTTGGTTCACTTAAGAACTTTTTGGGTTGAATGTATTTAAATCCGTTGAGCTTTTATAACATTTTCAGCATGTCATGAAATACTGTATTTACACTTTCAAAAGGTGTATAAATTTAATTAACTTCTGATTTTGAGCTAATGAAAAATTTACAAAAATTGATATGTTTAGGCAATGCCATATTAACCATGATTGATAATTTCAAAATAAGTTTACTGTGAATTCATATAAACAGGCATAGAATGAATGAATCAATCAATCAATCAATCAATCAATCAACTTCGATCCATAGCTGTAATAAATTGCCATGGCTTAGTCACAACAGGATCTGCCTTTTACATCCTTGTGCATAGGGAGTTATTTTACTGCGCTAAATGCAGTGTCAGTGTATGTTATTATCCTGACTGGTTTGTTCACAATGTATCAGGTTACATTGTAGATGTAACATTGATTTATATCATGGTATATGTTTTACAGCTGTACAATGAAGAAATAATAGACCTATTAGATGCTCAAAGGGATCCAGATGTGCGGGTAAGACTTGCAGCTTCTTTGTATATGGAGGGGTAGTATTAATGCATTAGTGTTTACAAAATATAGAGATAGTGTAAAAGGGTTAATTATTCACTGGGTTTTAATTTTGCTTATTGCTGACTGGAAAATGCGCTAAATTAAAAACCTAGTGAATATGTAAAATTTAGCATAGAACATGTTATCTAAATGATAAAACCGTGAATTAAAAACCTACTGAATATGCCTGAAATGGTAAATCAGCATAAATGGTAAATTTTGCTTATCGCTGATTGGAAAATGAGCTAAATTAAAACCCAGTGAATATGTAAAATTTAACATAGAACACATTATCTAAATGATAAAACCGTGAATTTAATACCCACTGAATATGCCTGAAGTGGTAAATCAGCAAAATTTAAACCCAGTGAAAATTAATCATTTTACCGTATCTATGTAGACCTGTGAGCACCAGTAGGTGTGATGGTAATATCATAGATTTTATAGCATTTTTGTTTGACTGTATTACCTGGTTATACCATATGTGGAAAATGTATATTAACACTATCAACAGTTGATGCCATGTTATACGAATAGGCTTCTTGATATCTACAGCCAGATAATTGTGCATGCATTCCACTATTCCTGATTTTGGGTTAGTAATTAGTAATTTGTCACATTGCTTTTTTCAGCATAAAAAATCACATATCAAAATCCATGAGGATGCTCTTGGTGGCATTTACACTGTAGGAGTGACTTCAAAACTTGTTACATCAATTCAAGAGGTGAGTAATACCCTCAATTTGAACCCCATCTGACAAGTCATTTCTCTGTGTGCTTTTAATTACTTGTATGTAGAGAGTACATGTATATCTCAATGTTCTCAGCTTCTGAAGGTCATCTCAGTGGGAAACTTGTATGTTTTATCCTATTATCTGTAACATTGAAATCTACGATGTTTTATGAGGTTATCGCCCCATATCACTTGATTGTGGAGCTGGTTGATAGTTTGATGTTGCTGATTGAGCTGTTTTTTAACCAATGACACTGCATTAATTTATTTTTAATTTATTTTTTAATTTATTTTTTTGTATTGATTAATATTTCTATTGCTTATATACTGACTAAAATGTGTATTTCTGAAGATGCAATAAACAATAATATGACAGAACCCCACACCCTCCCCGTGGCTTTCGTTGCGTATGGAAGTTATTTTCACGAGTGATGCGGTGTATCCTGCGGCCGTACTTTCACGAGCGAAGCGAGTGAAAGTACAGCAGAATACACCGCATCTCGAGTGAAAATAATTTCCATACGCAACGAAAGCCACGGGGAGGGTGTGGGGTTCTGTTATTATTACATATGTTCCATACTTGATTATTTTGTATTAAAGAAAGAACGTGCAAACCGGGATGGAATTTAGGTTGGGGAACCCCATTGCCCATTAATAAGCGTTACGCCCTAGCAGCGCGTGTCAGTGTATAAAGCGCCCGGAGAACGCGAGTCACTGTTTGTTTGAAATTAAAATAATCAGACGTCTAATCTGAGTCACTGTCCGAATAAATAACTCGTTGACGTTTAGTTGGGACCACGGCAGAACCAGAACTTGAACTGGACGACTATGATGATACACAGTTTATGTTGAAGTTAAAAGTTCCGCCACGGAACTGTGCATTGGCAAACATGCCGTACAACTGCGGTACTCCACAGACGGGATGACTTTTGTCGACAACGGTTGTCGCTTAGCTGCACGCTACAACTTCGTGTGTGATGTTGCTTGCTGGTCGTGGATTGACTGAGTCTTGATTATCGGTTAAAATGTTGCTCTTTTGGCGTTGGTAATTTTTATTTGGAACTGAGTAACGCCGCAACGTCACCAGCAGAAACCTGGTATCTCGATGTTGATGGTTGCGGCTGCATAGTAATCGCTGATTTTACTGCTGGTGGATCTTCTGAGAGCCCTTCAAGATTTATAAAACTCAGTTTCCAGGTGGTCAATATACATTAAGTTCTCCCAATCGTAGTATTCCATTTGATGTACACCTGACATGCCAAAAATGTTGTTGGACGATTTGAACTGGATAAAAATAGCAGACGAAAATGTGTTTACAAAATAAAAATAGTTCGGTAGCCAATGAAAATACCATGTTCATTTGCATATCGACTGTGAAAATACCGAAAACATTATTGCATGGGTGATATGCAAATTAGTTTTGGCCAAAATAAGTGACTGTCTGAAAGTACCATTACTGTTCAAATTTCATTTCACTCGGCAAGTATATTCATGTACCCCAAGGGGAAAATATCGTACTTCTAAATATTGTTTATTCCGAAAAACTGTACTCCTGAAGGGACTACTTTGTTTGCTCTCAGACCTCATTTGCATATGGGTTGTGGAAATACCGATTTTGATTTCAGGGACGAATCAAAATAAACTGCAGTACATATGTAATAATTATTATTATTTTCAATAATTATTATTTTCAACCAGCTCCATGAGTAAGTGAAATTGAGTGACTGACTCGGTGAAATTGTAAATTTTTCAAAACTACACTCATAAATTAGCAGAATATTAAATCTACTTTATCAGTGTTTTTTTTCATCAAGCATATTTCTAATAGTTAGAGATAATTAGTATCCAGTTTCTTATCGTATCGGTGTGATAAACACGTTATTGTCACAAGTTTTGTCTTGATATACATGAAAAGATCAGCATCAAGCTTCAACTCACTGTATCTCAGCCAGTGTACCCTCTACCTCTAACATAACTGATTTATTGGAGATTCCAAGTCAAAAATGAACCAAAGTTGTTATCAACTGACATAGATTACCAAAATATACTTTTCATGTTGAGGTAATATATATAACATGCATGCCAGGTTAAACTTTTACAATTTTACTATTTGAGAAATGTCAAAGATATTTGAGTGTCAGGTCACTTTATATGTTTTATGATAAATCGTTTTGTAACTGATTATGTACTTTAGAAGCATAAATAAATAAATAAATTTGATAAATTTGACAGTTATTTATGGAATAAAAGCTGTGTTGCCCTGTATTGCATGATAACAGGACAAAATAGTGGATGAGCTCATTATTTAAGTGAACATCCACGTCTAAAATTAAGTTGAATTGTTTGAACATCTATGGCAACATTATGATTTTTACCAATGCATTTTTCTTCAAGCAAATTTCTCGATGCAGTTAGCCCTCGATCATCACAGCATTGCCTGAGTGTCCATTATTTATTAGTTCTGAGCTGCCCACTCAAACACTGCTAATGATCCTGCTATAAAAATAAAATATATAAATACAAAAATATAAACTGTTCCTACCAGAACCTTTAATTATCCGTGAAAATCTCAATTACCGATACTCCTAATTTGCTGCAAAATAAAATTACCATATATGGGAAATCAAAGTTAGGTTATTATTTTTGATATGCACGTCCTCCTCTTTTTACTGTAGCAGAATCCATGACTGTGTTTAAGCAAGCTGCCGATGACCGAATATAAATAGCGCTCACTCTTACAATGCTGTGGATCAATTCCCCAATGCAAAAAAAAAGATAAACTTAAAACTTGGCCTATTTCCAAAAAAAATCAGTCTCTTGTTGATAGAAAAATTTGCCAGTCACCCCAAAATCTGATTTCCTAATGGCTTGAAGCATTGTTGTAATGCACTGAATTGTTTTTTTTGGCACCCTATTGAAACTGGTACCCCTTCTCCATGTATTTATTCCTGTTGGAAGTTGGTAGAGATTATTAAAAAGTGATCATGCTGGGATGGAGGTTGCTTGTTACAGCATCCATAGTAGTTGTGGTATTGCATTGCACTGGACAACTATAAAAACATTAGCATGGTGCTGAGCATAATGCTGAGCATAATTCACAAAGTAATCTGACATAAATAGCAGCATGCTGTCAGTGCATCTAATGTTACACTATCAAATATTGATGGATTGACTCATTCTAGGGTGTTTGCATTCTGTTCATGTCACATGTCATACATACAGATATGTAAAATCAAAGCCCGCCTGCAGTGCATGTGTGATATCATGACAACATCCACTGCCAGTATTTTTTTTTTTTTTTTCAGAATGGCTAGTGATGACATTAATGTATATGGGACCAAATTTGTGTATCTTTTAATTTCCCCCCAATTATGGTCATACATGTATAATGCTATACCAGGTTGAGTTAATGCTATTGGCTGTAGATGTGTGCAGATATTATGTGACTTGTGTTTAGTTTTAGTACCAGCATTATAAATAGTAACACAAACAGAAATTTATTTTCCAATAAGTAAATAATTAAGCCTATGCTTTCTATTTTCAAAAGTAGCGAGGTTAGAAAGTTGTGTTTGACATGCGTATTGTTTCTTGTGTGTTATATTTTTGAGATTAATTTAACAAAATTTGTTGCTTCAGTTGATGGGAGTCATTCCAAGACCCATCATCCTGCTTCCACCATTTCACAAATAGTTAATATATCCACATCACATGCAATGATTGAAATATGAATATTTGAACCCTGGATATTTATAATATTAATTGCTATTATTTGCTATTAATTATTTATTGAGTATTGTTTGATAAAACCTTTTTGATAAAAAAAAAAATGATAGGGCATGCTTCTGTACACCTGCTGTTCTGATATATTATGCATAAGTATCATGTTCTATTAATACAATGTTCAGCCTTGAGGTATATAGAATACTTGATATCCATATATTCATACGAATGTTACAGTATTATTTATTAATAAATCCGTTTAAAAAAAAGTTGTGTAATGGGTACAATGCATCGTATTCCACATACATTATACATGTGGAGAGTATCATTTATATAGTTTGTTAATTTCTTATATAAAAAAAAATTTGTGGATTTTGTAAAAGAAAGTCAATTGATATAAATCACACCAACCGTAAAATCTGTATTAGAAGCCGCATTCCTAATAGAAGCTACACCCATTTTTTTTGAACAATTGAAAACCAAAAATTTACCATTTCTCATATATGAAGATGCTGTAATAGAAGCTCCATTCCCTCCGTTGCATTGAACCATTTTAATAGAAACTGTGACTTCTAATATAGATTTTTCAGTAGTTCTGTTGAATGATATTGCTTAGTGTTAATATACTGTTTTATTTTTGTCTTGTAGACAATGCAATCTTTACATTCAGGGGCCTTGTCTCGTACTACTGCCAGTACCAATATGAATGCACAGAGCTCCAGGTCTCATGCTATATTTACATTACATATCAAACAACAGAGGATGGTTAAATCGGTGAGTTCATAGAGGGCGCACTTTACATTTATACATATTCTGGAACTAAATAATTTAATCATGTGTGATGGCTTGGTTTGTTTAATGTATTAGCACTGTAATGTTTGCAGTAGATGTTTACTTGTATATGAGTAATATAACAGTATTGTAGTAGTACAATTATTGTGAGGTAAACAAAAAAACAATATTGACAGTTTTTACTTATCACCATGCATACAATCAAGCATATGAAACTCTCTTACAAGGCAAATAGGGTATTTGATGCTGTGTGTAGTCAGTATTTCCCCAAGACTTTTGTGAGCAAAAGTGTATTGAGATTAAAATAGAAAAACACTTTATAGTAATAATGCTAATAATAGAAATGGAATTGATTCATAGCATAGTTGCAGGGTTTCATTGAGAAATTCTTTTGTGCAACTTTCTTTATATCAGTTTCTGCAGCATTATGTTAGTAAAATCTACTGAATTGTAATTGGAGAAAAAAGAATAATAATTTTGAATTATTATTTGTTACAACAAGGGGCAAGGTACCCTTGATAACCTGTTCAAGGTGAACACTGGGATAGTAATAAATCAACACTAATAGTTTTAGTTTTATTTTTAATAGGAAGAAAATGAAAATAAAGATTCTGAATTGGAAGGTGATAATAATAACCAAAACAATGAAGGAATGTCTGACTTTGAAACTTTAACCGCAAAGTTTCATTTTGTGGATTTAGCTGGCTCTGAAAGGTTGAAGAGAACGGGGGCCACGGGTGAACGAGCCAAGGAAGGAATATCAATCAACTGTGGTCTGGTTAGTAATTTTGAATATATTTTTATTTTATGTACAAATTTGATGAAAGATTACCTTTTTCTGTTATGCTGGTTTAACTAACAATGTCTTACGGGTCAAGATATGAGGAATTCTTATATAATTATAGAAATACGACCACTGGGGATGAGACATCTATAAGACTTGATTGTAAAAACCATCAGATAACTGGATTTTAATACAAAGAATACCAGCTGTTCTGCAAAAGCAATACGAGATTGAGTCCAGAAATTTGTAAGAAAATTTGTATATGAAGTATGCCCTCAAGGGGCAGTATTGATACATAAATCAGCTTACTGTAAAATACATTATTTTCGCTTGTAATTAATTTTTGCTGAAGGAATGATTCAGTGAAAATAAAATCCAGCGAATATACCTTTTCCTATATTTTCCATTCAACTTGTCAAAAATCAGTGAAAATAAATTCCACACAAAACACCCAAAAAGTCTTTTCAGTGAAAATTAATTCCAGCTAAAATATTTTACAGTATTGCTACTGCAATCTTTTTTTTGAACTTGATGACCAATCATATCCTTTCACTCTTAAAATATTATTAAAGCTTGAAACAGCACTCTGTGAGGATAGATAGATTGAAAACATTGTGATTTGGCAGACTAGATAATTATGTTTACATTCTTGTTATTTTCAGCTGGCATTAGGCAATGTGATCAGTGCTTTAGGGGACAAATCTAAAAAGGCCAGTCATGTGCCATACAGAGATTCTAAACTAACAAGATTGCTGCAAGATTCGCTAGGTGGAAATAGGTAATTGCATTCCTTTTATTTGTACGCCTACATTGTACCAAGTAATTAATTTGTATTGTCATAAAATTATCTTATTCTGTATTGAAAGGTACAGATTTATTATTATAACACTAATCGTTGTTGAAAATATGGCCTTCCTATGCGATAATGTAATGTGTTTGGTGCTGTTATGTAATACATAGTTTATACATTATTCATGATAGTGATGTACTGTAAAATGTGTATTAGAAGCCGTGGCTTCTATTAAAATGATACAATGCAACAGACGGGATGCAGCTTCTATTAGAGCATCTACACATATGATAAACAATGAATTTTTGGTTCTCAAATAAAATAGGTGAGACTTATATTAGTGATGCGGCTTCTAATACAGATTTTATGGTACACTGAATATTAATGTAGTAACCCAAATGTTTGCCTCCTACTTCTTCTCCAATCAGTATATCAGACTCCATTTTATGGATTTTTTATTATTTAATGTTTCCTTGCTGGATCAATAGTTTGACGACTAAGTGTGTACTATACAACAGTTTTAATTTTATAAGAAATACATTTTCATAAATGGAATGAAATAAAAAATATTGTATCAATTGAAACTTTGCTTGTCTCGTGAGGCTGTGTTTGTGACAAAGTACTCTCAAATTATCAAATCTTAAAAATTTGTCCGAATTTGACATTTTCTCTACCGGTAATTTACTGGTGCAACAATTTAATTTTTTTGATTTCAGTCGTACCCTAATGATAGCATGTGTGAGTCCAACAGACAGGGATTTCATGGAGACATTGAATGCATTGAAGTACGCTAACAGGGCTCGTAATATCAAGAACAAAGTCAGTGTCAATCAAGACAAGAGTAGTAGACAAATTGCTATACTACGAGTTAAATTACAAGAACTGGAATTGGAACTTGCTGAATATAAACAGGTAAGTACATGTAAGAGTTGTTATATTCTGCAGTGAACACAAGGAAATCTGGAAGCTTGAAATGTCATTAATTATTTGCATGTATCTCTATCTGCTATGATGTCTCTGTACAGCGTTGTACTCGCCGGTTTGACAACCTTCAATTTTAGAGTGACGATAAATTGTTTACAAAGAAGAGTTAATAGGCATTTTATGCAGTTTTGAAATGAGAGTTGACAATTAAAGCAGCAAGCAAACATATGTTTTATCATTTTTTGTTGTTGCATTTTTTTAAAAGGACAAGGTGGATTAATGTACAGGTGATTGAGACAAGTCAATGTTATTCCGCACAACACTCATTGTGGATGTATCGATACTACTTTTGAAGATGGATTTTTGTACTTCTTGTATATGAAACAAATTGTCATAGAAATGTGAAGTTAGCATTTTATGTTATCAATGCCTTTTAATATTATTTTTTTATCCCTAGGGCAAACGGATCGTGAATGAGGAAGGAGTTGAAGAGATCAATGATTTGTTTCATGAGAATACCATGCTACAAACTGAGAATAACAATCTACGTACACGTATCAAGGCCTTACAAGATACAATAGAAGGTCAAACAGCTAGAATATCCATGATGTTGGCAGAACAAGCAAGATATGCAATTTCTAATCTTGGTAAGGTTTTATATATATATACATATTTGTCATTGGTAGCGTAGTGGTTGCTGCATAATCTGTAGACCCTAGATCAAATCTTAGCTATTAAAGTTGGACACCAAAAATGATCGCTTCTACTCTGGACGAGTGTGCCACAGACTCAATGGGAAGGCTGAAATTTATTCACCAATGGATGCAACTTTAGGGGAACATTGGTTAGGGTCTGCAGGTGTTTGTATTCAACCAGGCATGTTTGACACCTGGATATCCCATCAAATTGCCATTTGACAGAGAGATGGCAGCACATGTAGTCCCAAGCAGGAAAACTGTTTCTGTGGCAAAATGCACTATATGTCAGCACTTTAATAGTGACATTCAATGTAACTAAATCTGTTGTCGGAGTCTCCATCATATCTAATAGATCTTCCAAAAAGCTGACAAATCTGCACAAATAGGGTACACATATCAATCCAATTAACATTTTTCAGTGACAGTCATATTATGAGAAAGCTGTAGTTGTGATGGCAATCTTCTATAAGCATCTATTAAATAAAATAACATTTTCTTCTGTGCTATCAGTTAAGAGTTATTGCTTGAAATGTCTAGCTATTTTTGATAGTTACTAAATGGAACAACGATTACCAAATATTATCTACTATATATCATATTAAATAAAAGATGCATTGTATCATGTTAGTAGATCAAGTATGCACATGGTAGTAATAATATATTTCATGTTACCTTTCAGCTGATGGTGATAATTCTGAAGTCGCATCCATGATTGAAGGTTACATCAAAGAAATAGAAGAATTCAGGTCAGTATTTATTTGTGCTTCTCACTGTTTGGTTTCATTTGCTAAGGCTTGTGCTACTATGCCGGTAGTTCTTGGTGACAAAAGATACAGTGGGGCTGTTGCACACATTCCCACTTTTATCATATTTGTGTCATGCATTTACCACATTAAGATAAGGCATATTTCATGATGGTATCCTGCATTTTTCATCACACTTTATATGACAGTGTCGTTACACTGATTAGACTGGTTGCGATCATGATAATGGTGTTTTTTAGTGTACACTACATATCCTTTCTGATAAGAATTGATCTTGCAGGCATGGCTGATTATGAAGTCAGGTCATCTTTTTGATTTCACAAGTGTACATTGCCACTGCTTTGGTGAAAAAGGGTGATGCAAGTATGCAACGATGACTTGAATTTCCTGATAGCTGTACAGTAGGTGATGATTGTTGTAACCAATATCATTATTCCCAACACAGGTCAAAAGTACTGGTGCTGGAATCAGAGAATGCCAGACTGAGGAGAAAATCGGAAATGCGATCAGAAACTCCTTATTCAATGAATGCAGCCCATGTTTCAATAACAACCAGTGGAGACTTCTCTAAGTATGTAGTTTTTAAATTTTTTGTTGGCTGATACCCAACTAGTCGTGGGTGATCTGTATATACATGTATCTGATGCTGATGCTGATGAAAACAACTTCTGACAATGTAGCATGATTTTAATCTTCATGTTTTGGATGGATAAGTATACACATGTACTACATACATACAACACACACTCATTGCTAATGTGTATGGGTGTCCAATACTATGCTGGAAATTTTTGAATTAAACTGATTACTGAGCTTGTAACGCAGCATCAGTGACCCATGTTGCAAAGCAATGATTTTCTTTGAGAGTAGAGACTTCATTCAGCAGCTTCATATATCAACATCATATATATATATATATATTGTAGCATGGAGTACTGTGAGTCACCAGGCACAGATCGTGTACAAGCAATCTTAGAAGAAGCAAAGAAAGATGTGGAGAAAATGAAACAGATGGAAAGTGGAAGGCGATCAAGACTACCTAGTCAAGGGTATGTTGTTTAGAGAACTGTACATGTATGTTAAGTAACAGAGGATCAAACAATATTTAATATGAATTAATTATAAAATGCAGATATTAATACACAAGGTATGTAATGTATGCAAAGGTTTTTCACAGCTATTAGACTTTCATAAATGTTTAATGTATCATATTCATTGCGTTTGATTTATTGTGTTCCTACAGATCTGACAAGGAGAATGAACCTGATGATGAGAGGGATGTTGATGAGGGGGAGGGGGAAGGAGATGGAGATGGAGAGAGCGCAGATGATATTCTAGATGAAGGGGAGGAAAGCAGTAGTAGCAGTGATGAATCTGACTCTGAAGACAAAGGTATATTATGTCGTGTCATCTGATATCGCTTGTTCTTAGAACTGGTTGATACAAGTGATGTCATAGGCTTTATCCGTGAGCCGACACCCCCTAAGTATCAACTAGCTCCATGAACAAGTAATATCGAGTAATAACTTTTATATCACATGACCAGCTTCAAGTTCCAAAGCAACAAATGAATTGTAATTTTACATAACTCAGATTACAAATTATATGCAGATTTATGCTAATAAGGCATGATGTCTAAGGCTGTCGACGGCAGAAACGTTACGCTACTATCAATGTCTCTTTGAAATAAACTTTCTGTCTGTTTTGTAAATTAGTGTTTTAGCGTCATTCGAGTAATTGTTACCCAATTCTTGTATCACTAAAATGAAGTCTGGTCCAGTGCTAGATTTGATTTTCTCCATGGACTGTCCATAAGATGACACCACTTTATGCAAATATTGTGATAACAATTAGTGATATTTTATACCAAACATCACAACTATGAATGATGTGCATTTTAGTTACTAAAGTGATAAATATTTACATACAGATTTGTATTAAATAGTTTTTCTGTCTACCTTACAACTATATAAAGATAGAGTTGCCAATTCCAGAAACCACCGTCTACTCTTTGGTTCTATTTATTTAGTCCAAATACTGTATTATTTTGTGTTTCTCCATGCACTTATATACCACTTAGCTATATCTCCTAATGTTTTTATCACCATTCATGTCAATCTCCGTTCTCCCCTTTTCTCTGTCTTCTAAATAACTCGTACACAGTCCTTGAGCGACTGTTGAAAGGTAAAGTCAACTACATGGATATCTTTTCTGCATGTTGATACTGCTTGGATGTTCTCAGAATGCTCTCAGCTTTTGCCATTGGTGACTGACTGGTTTTTATTGTACATTGCTTTGCTTTACCATACAAGCTTGGATTTTGCGGCATTTATCATTTCTTTACTAATATTTAACATGCTAACTGCAGGGAGTTAATTTGAAGTGTAATATATCACATTGTAAATGCAATCATTAAAACTATGTGGTCACTCTAAGCGTTCAGTCACCATAGCCTTCCTTTCAAGGTTTACAACCAATCAGCAATGAAGGCTTTTCTATTACAATTTTACCACTGGTGAAACATCTGCCAAGTTTCAATGCAGCAGTGTTTTTTAGGTCTTGACATGAGTTCAGTTTGGTTTGATAATCATAAATTTCCTTATATGTGGAACTGGAAGAAATAAAATAAAATTCTAATTGTACAATCTTACTAGTGACATGCAAAGTTCGTTAAAGTTAATTTCTCCTTTTCTTTGCCCCCATATCTAATCTAAACATGTTTCCCACAATTCAACAACGACTTCAGTTGTATGCGCTGGTCGGCTGGCTTTTGAGTTGCCTTTTATACGTTTTCTGTATTCCTATAACTTGTGATTTCATCTTGTTTACAGAGGAGACTCAGCTCCAGGAAGACTTGGCTGAGTTGTCATGTGAGATCAACATCAAACAGAAGTTGATTGAAGAGTTGGAGATAAGCCAGAAGAGATTGTCAACATTAAAAATGCAATATGAGGAAAAGATGGCCATTCTTGAAAATCGAATAAAAGATACCCAGGTTGAAAGAGACAGAGTATTGCATAATTTAGGTATGCACAAATATGCTATTTGTGTGTTTCACTGGTGTATCATATGATAAACAGCCAGTTTTCTGTACATATGTTCGGTTAAAAGGCATAGAAGAAGAAGCATGTAGTCATTATTGTTAATATTGTATGTGTTTTGAACTAACACCAGATCCTCCTCATTTTTGCTGTTATTCAATTTCACTATTTTGACCATGCCCAATTTACTGTTTTTAATAATTCCAGGGAAATAATAATTATTTTGCATGTGCATTTTTTTACCACCAGTTCTCTCTTTTCATTGCAAATTCACAAAATAGTCCCGTTTATAGTCTGCACTTTCCTTCAGCAGATTGGAGAAAATAGCCAAATTTTTTTCAGTAAAAACTCAAAATTGACTCGCATTTTGTCTGTTGGCTTCAAAATTAGGGTTCATTTCCAGAAATATTGAAGAATGTGAGAAAAAAGTACACACTAATTTGGGCGGGAAAGTTTGGTGGTGAAACGGTTAAAATAGATGTCATCAGTGAAAAAAAATGTTTAACAGTAACGTCATCTAAAGTTTTTTTAGAACCAACCTTTGCATATATTCATGTGGTAATCTTAATTGTCCTTACAGGTAGCATAGAGTCACACTCACAAGAAAAAGCCCACAAGATTAAAGAAGAATATGAGAAGAAAATCAGGAAAATGAAAGACGAGCTGAAGAAGTTGGACGTTGCACAGAAGGAACATGCTAAGCTACTGAGACACAAGTCGCAGTATGAAAGACAAATGAAAACATTGTCGCATGAACTGGATGAGATGAAAAAAAGCAAGGTTTGTCATGATTTTATCATCAGACTTTTGTTTTTCTAACAAACTTGAATGAAAATTGTGAACAAGATGCAAGTTTAGTTTACGAATGGATGAATGAAATCAGTTTGTGCACTGTTTATACCGCCAAGCTTCTAATGTGGCACTATACATGTACATGTACCTTGGGACTGTATGTGAACTCTGTAATCTTAACTTTGTTTTATTACTGATGTTGTAAGACTACATGTATAATGCATCCGCATCTATGTAGTCACATGCAGTATTAATGGAAATGAATTATAATTGGTAGATATTAAACGTACATTATAGACAATACTTGCAGAAAAACAAGTTGTACTCTATTAGAATATTAATAAACCAAAAATTGCATTTATTGTATGCTTGACCCACCAAATACAATTTATATTGACCAAAAACAACCTTTGGCATTTACATATTAAGCCCATGTTTTTCTGTATTACACATGGTATATATTATATTTTTTTTCATTTTTTCACAACAGACTCGACTGATGAAGAACATACGTGAAGAGCAGCAGAAAAGTCGGGAACGTGATTTGAAAAAGAACCGCGAGATGATTCAACTGAAAAAAGAATACAGGAAAAAGGATGTTAGTATATAAAAAAAACGTAAAACTTGTTGGGAAAGTTTTATCATTTATGAATTAATTTAGTTTGAGACGTGCCTACTCATTGGATACAGTTAGAAAATTTTTTGTGATTTTCTTGTTTATTTCCAGAGTAAAATCAAAACACTTGAAGCAGAGAAACGACAGAAAGAAATTGTTCTTCGAAGAAAACAAGAAGAGGTGTGTATAATATTTAGTGCCACAAGCCCATTCACATAATATTTTTTTAAAATATGTAATTAATCAACATCAACACTTGGTATATAATAAGTTTAGTATTCCAGGGATTTGATTGTGTTTTATTTGACTATCCTTCTGCTGTTTGTTGTTCAATGTTTTTGTGTTATCACTAGAGGTATTCAAGCATTCATTATATTTGTGCATTATAGCAAGTTTCAGAAGTATTTGGTTAACCATTTAGCAAACTTGTTCACTAATTCACCAACTGCTTTGGCTTTGACTAAAGCAGATGCCTCACAATCTGTCACCAACAAGCAAGTCATCTCTAAAAAAAAAAAAAATTGATTATTAAAAGTTTATGAAGTTTTTACAAGACCTGAAGAGTATGCAGAATTGTTTGACTGTTTTTAATAGACAAAACTAAACATGTCAGCGAATTAGTGAGCAGGTTTGCTGACTTACTGCCCCAATACTCTTGAGACTTGCTGTAAGCATACAAGAATTGATTCAGATATTCAAATACAGCGATTAGATACACTTAATTGATGCCTGGAGAATACTCGCACATGTTATGATACACATTGATGTGAATCATGATTTGTTAATCATTCACATTGGCAAATCAGTTTTATTCCTTGTCTTAAATTCCACATGTTTCTCCGACTTATAAACCTGTCCTGTCGGTTATTACATAATGTTACTACATATACCATTATTTGAGCTTATTACACATGTTTTCACCACCTGTTGTGCACTCCTTATAGGTTGCCTCACTAAGGCGGCTTCAGAAGAGTAATATGTCTGATAAGGCTGCTGGTAGAGTTACCAAGAGAGCGGATACTTCTAGAATTACAAATACCAGGGATAAACTACCACTGTCAGCTGCAACTAGGAAAAAACATCAACGCAAAGGAACTAGTGAATATTCAACTAAAGCTGCCAAACATAAATGGCAATCTGTTGATAAAAGGGTAAGAACTTACTTCTTTCGTCTCAACATTAGTGGGTTTTTATAACTACTAGTTATTGATATTTAATGGGACACTTTCACTGGTTTATATCATCCAATGGAATTGATTTGCTATACTAGAATAGCGTGCGGACAGCTTCCTTGTAATTCAAGTGTCCACCACATTGTATTGTGTGTCATTCACCTTGTTTGACTAAAAAAAGAAAGAAGTATGCAGTTCAGCGCACATTGCAAGTGTAACTGTAACTCAATGTTTGATTGTAGAATATGGTTTCCCGCACAGAAGTGAGATTGATTTTTTTCAGAGTGTTGCTCTGCCTTGAGTATCACATCATACAGTGTTTATAGTGATAAGTTACTTTTACTCATTAAGCCTCTGTATAGTTTGTATTTTTATATCCTCATAATCACCTGCTCTTGTGTATTTCAGGTACAAGAGATTGTTACCCGTAGACAGACAATATTGTGTATGGAAGATGACATGGAAAGGTTCATGCATGTAAGTAGCTGTACTACTCCTTTCCTTGTAATACTTTACTATATCAACTTACCATTCAGGCACGTCATTATCACAATGACTTTTCCAAAATTTTCTGTCTAATTAAAAATTTATGAGGTGGTATATGTGTGTTTGATTCAGTCACTTCTTCTTACATCGATTTGTTCCAATTCGTTATCATCTTAATGCCTTTGGGTTAGCTTTCAGATCTAGTGCAGCGTGACTTCCTTATTATATTGGTAATAAGACAATCATGTTTGATGCATAAAAAAATACTATCGGAAAGCTGTACAACAGTGGGGGGGGGGGGGGTTATTGTGCAAATTCATTTTTTTATTGCCTTAGTTTTCCCCTACTGAACAATATGCTGATGCTCTACAAAATGAGCATTTCGTATGTCATTTATGCATATATTAAACATGCCTTACACGTTGTGTCAATGGCTTCAACATGCTATTTCTAAACATGACCTCATGTCACCTTATACACATAAAAGGTCATGCAGTTTCAAATCCAGCATGGCAGCCAAAATTTATCATGACTAATATTGTGTTGTCATTTTTTTGCCAAAATAATTCATGAGTATAATCATTTTTTTTTTTTTATTTCTCTGCAGCATCGTAAACTGTTGTGTAAAGATAGAGACAAGCTGAGACGAAAGTTCAAAACTGCTCAGTCCATGGGACAGGACAATTTGGCGAGGGACTATCGTGAGCAGATAGACAGTATTAGTGCTAACATTGACTATGTCCAAGAAAATATACAAGAATGTCAAGCAAATCTGGTAGAAATGACCGAAACCAAGGTGATGTTTTTTTTTTGTTTTTTTTTTGTTTTTGGTATCATTACATTGAGACTGATGAAATTTTAGATGAGTAATTTTAATTCTGCTTAATTCCTGGATTCCCAAAATTTATACAGCAGAATAGTAAATAAAATACAGTTTGTCACTGAATTACTAGTTTTAATTACTGATAGTAAATCACAGAGTAGAATAACTCAGCTATAAAAACATAGATGACATATATTCAACATACAAAGCTCACCTCATCAATTTTGCAAATGATGATTTTTGTTATGTAAGCTTTGCAACACCGCTAACATGCTACAATACTCTTTCATTTTGTTATCCCCTTGTCTTTAGGACTGGGATGGTGCGGTATGTCTACACTTTTTTCTTCTTTCTTTCTTACTCTTCTGTTTTCACTGGTGTCTTGCATTGTCTTTGCTTGCTTCACTCAAAGGTGTAGAATCTTTAGACATACTTAGAGTTTGAGTTGATTGTGTTGTATAATTCATACAAAACTCAATAACTGAACAATTCATTAGCTTGATATTGAACCTACTAATATATTTCAGTTTTACTTATTATTTGATGTGTGCATGTTGTTGCTAGTAAATGTAGTAATGCATGGGACTATTTGATAGTGTTATTCCAAATTACAAATTAAGCTCGCTACAATGATGTACCGTAGTTGTTCGGGAAAACGGCAAATTGACGAAAAAATGGGGGGTGGGGGGCTTCTAAACTGATAAAGTTAAAACTTCTCTCAAGTGATAATTTATGCTAATTTATTCATAAACAAATCGTCATGCGTACACGAGTGTCTTCATCGACTAGTATCGTCCAAATTAACTTGAGGATTGGTCGTTAAGGTCATCTTATAGTTTGGAGGGGAAGGGATGAGGGAAAGACGGTTGCATGTTTTGGCCAACTTTGATAGTTATGACATCACTAGTTGTCTTACTTGTATTTCAAATAATTGTAGTAAAAAATGTGAGCCTGTCAAGTTACTCTGATTAGTGCGGAATTAAATGAAATGGATAAAACTTTATCTTTAATATTTACCCTTAATATAATGTGGTAGTACTTATTTAGTTATTATTTGGTCATTGGGGGAGTAACAGACTTGCATGGTAGGCTCTTACCAAAATATTTATTCATCTTAGTTGTGTGCATTCACTTTATTCTGATCACTGTATTTGCTCTATTAGTAGCGCATACACTCTCTGATAAAAAAAAGTCACATTTAATGATTCTGTATACAATAAATTCAATTTTTTGTTTGTTTCTATTTGATATTTGCTTCTAATAGAGCAAATACAAAACATAGTACAGTTTCTTTTTTATATTCTTGTCACAACATATTTATGTTGACATTTGAATTTTTCAGGACGAAGGTGAAAGTTTAGAAGCCACTGCAGTTATTAATTCGTGTACTTTAACTGAAGGACGATATCTACTGGAACATTTTTTAACAGCATCTATTGACAGAGTGAGTGTAAACAATATTGGCAGTATATAGATTTTGATGCTGTGTATGCCATGTGTTGGTGTTGATAACTTCCTTGAAAATTGTTGTAATAGTACAATCGAGTATCAATCACTGATGAATATGTGTTGCGACGTCAACACTTTGAAATATGTGGACGAAACGTAATATACCGTAGGTACAATGTGCACGAGATTTCCCAAACTCTGTGCTTCTGACAAGAGATAAACACAAGATTTATCGTAAGCTGCATGCACAAAAAGAGATTTTAATACTGTATGCTGTAGAGTGGGAGGGGGGGGGCTGGTGCAAGATGCAGGAAATAAAAAAAGCATTTTATGTTTTTTCAGGAAGTGAAACAAAAATCGATTATTACACTTTATGATATATTTAATATTTTGTGTTTAAGAATCAATATTGGAAGCTTAATATGGAAAATGCTTTATACAGTTACAAAATATAAGATCCTTGTACAAATCATGGACGAATAAAAAACAGCTGATTACATTTTAAACCTTGCCCATGTCTACGAATTTAAGTTTTTTATTTATTCAAATTACATTATAAGGAGAATAAAAACAATAGATTACAGCCTACGAAAATACCCCTTCTGTACCGTACACGAAAGTTACTGTACACAGTACTGTACACAAGATTTACCATACTCTAGTTCATGTTCAACTATTCTGTGGTTGTCTATTGATTACACTGATTGTGAATGTCTAATGTAGTCTTCTTTTTTAACAGGGTTTATATTCTGCACAACGTGATGCCTATGTAAAAGAATTAGAAGCCAAAACACACCAAATGGAACAGCAATTACTGTTACAACAACAGTTACTACAGCATGTGATTTCTGAGACTGATCAAGCCGACTTGGAAGTGGAAGGGTTACTTAGCAACCCAATGGCAGGTACGATTCAGGATGGTTTATTACAATGGTGATAAGAAACTATTATCTTGCATTCATTTTGCTTTTCAGACAATGCAAAGTTTTTTTTCGGTTACCAAACCCTGTTTATTTATTTCCAATCATGTGATTTTATACAACAGGTGTTCAGACTGCAGAAATCACTCCAGCTTTCCAATGTGGCATAAACAATAAATGAGCAAACCACACCCTTCTACGTCGCTAAAATATGTACATAGGCAAACATGCATGCTTGTAATTTGTTTTGGCGCATCTGCTTTTCTGTTGACAGCTAGTGATTAGTTGCATGTACGTCAGCTGAATTGGCAATTGTGCAGTGAGGGCAAATCCTACTCATGAAAAATCTGTTTTATAGTGGTTTCTGTAAGCAACTTCTAGTAAGCAGTGAAAACTCTCTACATGTCTGGTCACACCTAATAAACAATCAGTATAACTTCTCATGCATATCTACATGCAATCTTCTGAACAAAATTGACTGTGTCCATATCTTCTAAATCTGAGCAGAATTAGGCGTATACATCAATGGTAGCTTATATACACGATGCGGTAATATGATAGTTCAACAACAATTTTAACGTCTAATCCTTTCTATTTTATTTTATAGAACAAAGTTCTAGTAGTTCTGACAGCTCTGCAAATCCGTCCCCCGTAGACAATAGGTAAGTTACTGGATATTTATTTTGCCATTCTATTCACCATTAACCTGAAGTGTTTCTATCTCCTTAAATATTAAAGTGGGGCTTCAATTATGTTATATATATATTCTGATGTATTGACTGTGTGGTTTGGTTTTTCTGTCTGTGTCATTGGTTCTTGGGTTAAATTTTACTTTAATAAGTCTCTTTTGTTGCAGTCTCTGTAAAGTACTATATTTTCACTTGGAATTTATTTTTATATTTTTGCTGAAGTGATGAATTGGTGAAAATACCCTTTTTAATCTCTGATGTGGACAGAGCGGAGCTGTTTATATAACTGATTGACTGTTGTCATCAACTTTACATTCTTGACTTCATCTTAAAAACCGCCAGCTGTATGGGATTGTTCATTTTGTGATGATACCTAGTTTTCCCTAATTATAGTAAATATTTGTTGGTAAAGAATGCTATTGTCAACTTTTCCTTGAAATGGCTTGCCCAATTGCTTCAATATTTATGTGTATACACCTTTGGTGGAACATGGTCTGATTGATTTGATTCATTCCTCTATTAGATTAATTCATTTATAGATTCAATAATTCAATTTTCTTGTTTTCTTGAAAATGGCTATACTGATGTGATATTGCTTCCTCATTATGCATCTATATTTTATTCATTCAACCTTCATACAAAACAGCTAGCCAAAAAGTCTAAATTGCAGCTAAAATAAAGTATTTTACAGTCAATAACTTGCACCAGTTGCTTTATCTGCTATAGATACTTTTCAATGTCTATTGCATAATGTATAATTTCCTTCCCTTTTCCTTATTGTATGTTTTCTGTTGTTTTCTGTCTTCTTTGTTTTTGTATTTCTCCTATTATTCTTTCTTGCAGCATTTTTAACAGTTGCTTCTTTTTCTTCATTTTATTTTTTGCTGCACTGCACTGTTTGTACTCGCTTGTGCTTTGCCCGGCTTACCATCTGTTTGTTCATAACTAGGTGCAGAATCTATATAATCCATTCACACTGCTTGCTTAGACTACACTTTTCATTCTAAAAATAATTCTAATAATAATAATAATTCTCTGGTTATGACAAACTTATTGGCAAAATTGCACAGGATTTGACAACTAGAGCCTGAAACCTTGGTTTAAATCAGAACTGATTTAATTTATGTAATGCACGTACCACTTGGAAATATACATTCTTCTTTAATACTTTCACACAAAATAGACTTGAACAGTTCACCACTCCTTAGAGAGTGGTGTTAAACTGGTTTACACCAAGGCTATCTTGATTTCTCTTGATTAAACTCTGCAATTAATGCAATTAACAACTTAATAATATATACACATTGAGCAGTTTTGTCAAACTATGTGATAGTGTAATTGTGTACAAACAGTACCGTATGTTTGCGTATTCCCCCCATGAAGATCTTATATTATTGGCGTCTCTTTGCGTATCATAACCACATTAAGATGTATCCTTGTCGCCTGATATTACATAATTGCATCTATCAATTATCATTCCCACTCACTTTACCATATATATATATCATGATAATTCATATTATTAATGAGATATAATATTAATATTGTTCCTTTTTTTTTTTCTATTTTATTTTCTGTTTTTGATGATTTCCTTCCTTGCATGTTATCCTGGGTTGTTCCAATTTTACTGACTACTCCTACTAAACTATTATCATTGCCGCTGCTACTACTACTACCATCATCATCATCATCGCTGCCACCAATATTATCTGTGACGTACTGTGTATATATATATTAGTCGACTAAATAATTTACCAGCCAATAACGTACCATTTCCTAATGCTCCTGATGTACTACCGATGCCTCCACCACGGAGCAGAGAGAAGGTTAGTTTCTGTTGCATTTCATGTACGAATTAGACTAAAAAGTGTCTTTCCCTGTGATCGAGTAATCTGTGTATATAATTTATTATATTATTTATTAGCATTATTATGAGGTTATTACGAGGATACCTCAAAGTATGCACGAAGACAGTACAGCAGGAGTATCGACCGATGCGCAGCCATCACTGGAAACGTCTAACTATTTTGAATAGTTACTTAGAACAGTTGCAAAATATTATCTACTGTATAACCTCTATTAGTCTATATGTACATTGGTCCATGGGTACTTCACAATGATTGGTTGACTCTGCAGTTTCATTTGCATAATAACAAATAATAACTTGTATATTTATCAGGCACGTCGACGCACTGCTATGGCAACCTGTGAGGATTTACTGTATGCGGCCGGCCCCACGCCTGGTAATGATACATTCATCCCAGTTTCAGAAAGTGAACCACTGACTTTTACTAGGAATGGAGATGATAAGAATAATATACCTGATAACATTCTGATGCCTCCGCCACCTATACGCTCGCACTCAGTACCTAAGAACGCTTCTTCAGTCAATAACAATGATACTGTCAGGTGAGGAAATGGACATTGTGAAATGCACTGTGTTCATCTAAGTGTCCTTACTTTAATATACTGAGTATATTACATAACTTGTCATGCTTAATGCTTAATGCTTCTCTAACCACATCTTTCACACTGTCTTGTAATTTAAGGTGGAGGAGATACTCGGGGTAATTACCTTCAGCTCAAATTAGTTATCCCGCACATGCTTTGCAATAGATTAATCCAATAGACAATCCTCTTTTTCTCTCTTCATCCCTGCCTCCTTCCTTCTTGCTGCCAAACAGTCTTTTTAATTTCTTTGCACTACTCATGAAAAGAAGCGTGAACCAATCAAAGAAAGTTCTGATATGAAAACTGTATCTGTAGCCTACTCGGTAATCTAGTGTATATGCGAGGGTGATCCCAGTCCTCTCATCAGAGTAGATTTATGGAAACATCTAGACTTTCATAGCATACATGTATACCTATATTACGTTGACCTGGCAACAAGTAAAAGTAGAGACAATTAAAAGCACAGCAAGGTTATCTATCCAATAAAAATGGAGCAATTACAAAGACGGTAACTGATGTTTTTAGCCCTTCTATCGATTTCAACAAACCAGAGCTGTTCATATTACTGATTGTCTGTCGGTGTCAACTTTACATTTTCAACGTCTTCTTGAAAACAACAACAAAATGTTATTTTTTAACTGTTTTTCTAATTTTTAACTGATACAGCGGAGCTAGCTGTATCAGCCGACAGGCTGCTTGTTCCCCCATAACCCTACATTTGCGGCCTTTTTAAATTGAAAATTTCTCAGAATACATCCAACTGAAACTTGCTTGGTTATCATGTCTTTCATTTTCTTTTTAAATAGCAAATAACAATAATTCCTGTGTTATATTAGACTTATCTCCCGATATCCCTTTATGTGCTTGTTTACTACCAGTCTCAATAGTACCATAGTATAGTATCTTTTCCACAGTGCACTCTCACTAATTACCACAGTGTTTTATGCATGCAGGTATTATTACCATGCGACATTGTACATTTTATTAATCGTATCTTATTTACTGTTTCAGATCAAGCCAAAGCTCAGACAGTGAGAAAAACAAATCAATAGACACTGACCAAGAAACCAACCCACGGCCTCGGAGAGGAAGCTTCACAATCTCACGAACAAATTCATCGTAAGTTAAATATAAATATTAACGTGCTAGGTTGTACATATGGTGGGAATTAAGTGAGAGGGTTTGAATGCACATACATATACCGGTACTTTTTACATCAACCTCAAAGGTCAATATGTTGCAGCTTTTGTCATGCATACTCGTAAAAACAATTTAATTTCGATAGACAAACTTTGGCAAGTCAGTGAAAATTAACAATTTTGGTAGCAGCGAAAAATTCTCTGGGATGTGTGTGAAATTTCTTGTATCCTATAAAATCTCCAAATCGCAAAAATTTCTAGCTGTGAAAATTAAACGATTTACACTCTTTGTACATGCATTTCATCTTTACACCACAGCTTCAACTCTTGCTGGTGTGCTTATGCTCATGCTTTTCCATTTCACTGCCAGCAAGACTATTTTTCTTCATATTATTTCTGCTTATTTTATTTTTTTTCATCAGTCTAATGAAAGCTGCTAAAACACAAGCATACAAAGCCTGGTCTACGACAAAGAATAAGTTAGCATTATTTTGCTCTGCTTTTAAACTTATAATGCTCTGCTTTTGTGTCTCTTGTATTACTAACAATATCAGCTGATAATTTTAGACTATTAACGCTTGATGGATTTGTATACCAGCTCCATTCATTATATCACATGCTTCATACATGTATGTCTAGGGGGGGGGGGGGGTTGCCTCTGACACCGTATTATACATGTCTACATTGTTACTACGGTACATGCATGGAGCTTTTTTTAGCTCCATGCTACATGTATACCATACTTTTACTGTATGCCTTACAGTTTGTCGCTTGTTGTTTCTTTTCTCTACTTGAAGTAATAAACAGCCGTAATGCATGGGTCTGTGATTTCTTAATGTGGTACATGTATTTGTTTTTTTCATTTACTTCATGCTCAATGTTGTGTGTTCCTTTGTAAATATTAGAAAAAAGAATTTAACATTATTTGGATGGTCGGAATATTTAATAAAATTCCCGAATGGAATCTGTCTCAACTGGGAAACTAGTCTTAATTTGTTCTTTCGAATGAGGTTAATGTGTTTATTTCATGGCGTTACATTACATGTACATTTTAATTAATTCGTATATGTTACAATATTATCTCTGTTGCTCATTCTCACCTGTAATATTATCCTATGTCATGATATAATAATCATCTGTGCCATATATATAGTAAAGGTCATGAAAGCGAATGAGCACTCCCTGATTGTTAAAGGATTGATGTACAGATCCTCTGTAAATTGATTGGCATGCTGTTTGGTATATGTACAAGCAGCTGGCTGCAATGTAGAAGTGTTTTACCACGGCTTTCTTGTGGTCACTTAGTCAGTGTTTTACAATGATAAGCCAAAGTCATTGCCCCCCTGTCACTATAGTTTACCTTGACTGATTTCATAATAGTGCTTTATCTATATCCACTTCAACAGGGAGAATCTGCTCACCCCGCCCGGTTCACCACCTATGAGAAGAAGATTTGGTATGGATGGCAAGAATGTATTTTCTAGACTAAGCAAATCAAACTCTCCTAAAATATTCCATGCTGACAGGTAAGATCTGTTTTTTGCCTACTGTAATCTTCAACTGATAGCATTATGAATGGTACATAGCAGCACCAGCAGGTGATATACTGAATGCTATTTTGCTGAGCAAAACAATACATATGAAAAATATAATCATTGTTAAAAAATGTCAAAGTAATTTGCATGTCAGATAGTTTCATTGATGCACCTCAATCTCCATAATGTTGTTGTATCTAATTTCACTGACTGAACAAATGCCAATATAATTTTCATATTAAGTGTTTAGTTTGCAGACTGATAGTTTCATTGATGTAGCCCTCCAAAACGCTGTGTCTAATTTCACTGAGTTAAAAAACCCAAAGTAATTTGCATATTAAGTGTCTAGTTTGCATAACTGATAGTTTCATTGATGTAGCCCTCCATAACGCTGTATCTAATTTCACTGAGTTAAAATATGCCAAAGTAATTTGCATATTAAGTGCCTAATTTGCATAACTGATAGTTCCATTTATGCAGCTCTCCATAAGGTTGTTGTATCTAATTTAACTGAGTGAACTAATGCCAAAGTAATTTGCATATTAAGTGCCTAATTTGCATAACTGATAGTTCCATTTATGCAGCTCTCCATAAGATTGTTGTATCTAATTTAACTGAGTGAACTAATGCCAAAGTAATTTGCATATTAAGTGCCTAATTTTCATAACTGATAGTTCCATTTATGCAGCTTTCCATAAGGTTGTTGTATCTAATTTAACTGAGTGAACTAATGCCAAAGTAATTTGCATATTAAGTACCTAATTTGCATATTTAATAGCTAAATTTATGCAGCTCTCCATGCTGCTAATGTGCTGACCATTGTAAGAGCATTCTTAATGAGAGTAACTCAAATTTAAATATTAATGATTACTTATTAATGGTATTTCTTTGTTCTATTTAGGGGTGTGATTAATGCGTACACTGGTAGACAGAGCGGAGGAAAGCCCCCATTGATTTGCACTCACACTGCAGAGGGCCATACTAAAGCAGTGCTTACAGTACAAGCTACAGAAGATTTACTTTTTAGTGGTTCTAAAGGTATTATTTCTCAACTATTCTCTTTTAAATTGTAATTCAATCTAATGCATAAGCGAGGTTGTAGGTTTGTATCCAAACTAGCTGTATGTCATGGAAAGTTCATTTGATAGGAGAAACAGAATTTTGTATTTTTATGTAGTTAGAGAAATAACATAATTTATCTCATCACGCTATACATATTTTCAGTACCAGACATTTCATCTGTTACGGCAGAATGTGATTTATTAAACAGCAGCAATTTCAAACAGTTGTAAATAAAATCAGCTGTTTCACTATTGAGTAAGGTTTTTTCCATTTAATGTTCATTTGATGAGAATTTTGTATCAGGCCTACATACACAATTACTGATGTACAATCCTTCGTCTCAACAGACCGCACTGTGAAAGTGTGGAGTTTGGAAACAGGTCAAGAGGTGCTATCACTTGTGGGTCATCCAAACAATGTAGTTTCAGTGAAATATTGTGAAAAGATTGGCCTGGCGTTCAGCGTATCAACATCCTATATTAAGATATGGGATATACGTGATGGGCATTCAACGTGCATAAAAACACTAAGGTACTTGTTTTGCTTTTTGTCTTGATTTGTTTTGACGTTGTGTGTTACGTTTTCATATTTACAGTGTAATATTTATAGATTACAGTGACACAGCAAATATTGGTCACTTATAGTGTGTCACATATTTACATTATAAAACTTGATCTTCAATACGTAATTAAGTGATATCAGATTTATTAACTTTTTCATCACCAGTTCCTTCTTTTCATCACAAATTCACAAAATAGTCCTCTTTATAGTGTGCACTTTCCCTCTCAAGATTAGGACAAAAATAGCTGAATAAAAAAAACTGAAAATTGACTCTAATTTTGTCTGTTCGTTCAAAATTAGGGTTCATTTCCAGAAATATTGAAGAATATATGAAAGAAAGAAAAATGTAGACAAATTTGAGTGAGAAAGTCTGGTTTTTAAAATTGCACTGGTAGGCTTGGAACATGTACATTTTACTACATTAAGCCATATTTCGATTGTACTTTATAGCAAATTGATAAAGTTATCACTTGAAACTTATTGGCATTGCTCATGAATTCAAAAAGTTTCAAGCGCTTATCGATTGATAAAAATAAATTCCCCTTTGTATAATGACAGATTATCACCACAGTCAATCTAATCAAAATTATCACACTCATTCTGCTATTATTATTCATACTGACTTTGTGGACTGTTATGTGATATACAAAATATTAAAATTTAAAAGTCTAGGTATAATAAAAACATCTGACAGGCATCTATTTTTCCCATGTTTGATTATTGAGACTCTGGATTCGCAAGTATTTTGTAAATATACTGTACTCCTTCAGTTGTTTCAAAAATTGCTAAAATATTATTGATAAACTAATTGTAATCTTTCCTTCTAGAGCCCCAGCTATTACTCCAAATTTTAACATATGATACTAATATATTTCAGTTCATCTGGCCATACACTGAGTGGAGGTGTTGCAATAACTGGTAGTAGAACTGTGGCTGTACCAGCTGGGGAGACTAGTATCAATGCCATTGCCTTGAATGAATCTGGTACTATGCTGTACTCGGCCGCAGGTAGTACTGTCAGATTCTGGGATCTCCGAAGGTAAGTCACAGCATAAGTAGGTTCTATATTGTAATTGTGCTGCGAGTCATGTTTGTGTGCTCCAAGCAACTGACAACTATCTACATTTAGTACTGACCACCTACTTAATAGCGCTATGGCATCTGATCAACTGGGATGGGACTGAAATTAAGACTGTTTCAGATATTTCCTGCAGAGAAATGCCTCTTTATCCCACTTCATGCACAGTACACCCATATACTCTGTGTGCTGTTTGAAGTGCACTGTACTGAATGTCTGCCGTGTGTTCTCTGACTCAATGTGCCTAAATATATGGTATGTGTTTATAGTTTCCAGGCTATTGGTAAACTTGTAGGTGGCCATAGTGCTGCTGTGATGACCATGGCGGTAGAAGATGCGGATCATGAATCGGATTTAGTTATTACGGGTTCCAAAGACCACTATATCAAGGTAACTGATACACATTATAGAGGTCGAAATTAAGGCCTGTCCACCTGTCCATACACAAAGATTTTAGCTGGAATAGGTTAATGTACAAAGGGACAGACAAATAAAGATATCAAGTTTTTACTAACCGACCAAATAGAGCTGTCCCAAGTTGTTAATAATCTCCACAAAATACTTTCAGAGTAAAGACCTATGAAAAAACCAAGAATAACATTTTTATTTAAAATAATAATTTTTTTATCTTGCTTAATTATTATAGTACATCGTCAATTGGGACAGGCACTTTTATTTTCAAATCTGTCCAATAGACACACTGGTGGTGTAGTCACTGCCAAAAATAATCTAAAACCATTCACTATTATTGACAAGTATTTCAAGTACCTGATGAAGCTGGTGGTGGTGTAGTCACTGCCAAACATATTCTAAAACCATTCACTATTATTGACAGATATTTGAAGTACCTGATGAAGCTGGTGGTGTAGTCACTGCCAAACATAATCTAAAACCATTCACTATTATTGACAGGTATTTGAAGTACCTGATGAGGCTGGTGGTGTAGTCACTGCCAAACATAATCTAGAACCACCCCACTATGATGGTATACAGAGCCTGTCGATTAGTGGACATACACTGTTCAGTGGATCAAGAGATATGTGTATTAAGAAATGGAATCTTAATAATCAGCAGTTATTGAAGGTATGTATTCTGATCTATTCAAAATAACCATATCAAAATCTCAATGGGAATACATGTTCAAAAATGTTATTATTATTAATATTTATACTAGTAGTTCTAGTAAATTAATATGGCCAAATATGAACTCTCAGAACACAGATCTCTGCAGTAGGTCAATATTCTTACTTCATGACTGTATGTTACAGTGTCACTGCACACCAATTCAACTTTTGTTCATTTCTTGCAGTCAATAAACTCGGCACATAAAGACTGGATATGTGCATTGGAGCAGTTACCAGAACGTAACTGTCTACTGAGTGGCTGCCGTGGTGGAATCTTAAAACTGTGGCAGATATCTGATTGTAATCTGATGGGTGAAATTAAGGCCCATACCAGTCCAATTAATGCTATTTCTAGCAATTCAAATTGTATATTTACAGCTTCTAGGTAAGTGACTCTAGTTGTAGCTGCTATTCATTCATCCATTGCATGTATGCATGTGGTTTTGCATTATCTGTTGTCATGCAGCATAATAATTATTGAAACTATTTTTTGCTGAAATAAATCAATAACAACAACTATAAATTGGTTGTATCAAAAAACAATAGGTCTATTTTTAGTCTCTGGATATTTGCATGAAATTAACTATTCCAGTGCATTTTAAGTTAAAAACAAAGCCTAAATAGACATGTACTGTAATAACTTGCCACAACTATTTATCAGTTAATAAACTGACATTAATCTTGTCTGTATCATTGTAGATGAAGGGCAAGATATATGAGGGGAAAATGTATTCAATGTATCCAAATATCCAATTTTTTTCAAATTTGCATATTATATTAATCTGTTACGTTTTTCAAGATATTAGTTAAATTTCACTTAAAATCGTCTTCTCGTGGTTAAAATTAACTTGAATAACTTTTATCTGATTATCTTCTAATTTTGAGAATCTTATCAATCATTATGAAATTGTCAACCAATTTTGATGCAACTAGCAAGTTCAAATTTCAAGTAATTGGGTAGAATTTGGCTGAAATAAAACATTTTTAAAATGTGGCTCGTATTCTACTTTGCTTTTTTCCCGGCATATATAACTGCACTAATATTTGGGAATGTAATTATGGTGACTTCATTGTTTCATAATTGTTTCCACTTAAAATTTTAGCCAGCAAAAAGTTCAGATATATTATTGCATTGTTTCAGGACTTTTAATACCATACATTTGTTTTTTAATCTAGATTCTCAATGGACAAGGTTGTAGTAGTTGTGCTTTGTTTTTACAAAATAAATAATTAGTCAGCCGTATAAATTTACTACATCGATGTGTACCATCAAATACAGGTTCTGTTGCTAAATGATCCTGTTAGTGTTAGAAAATATACTGGGTAAACTATAATTGGAGATTATTTTTTGTGTACTACTAAATTGATTTACGAATTTTTGTACCTTGATTAGATTTTAAATTGTATTTTGCATAATATTTTTGTGGCAGATAGTTGACTGAAAGCAGAAGCGCTGACCCCCCCCCCCCCCAACTCCAAAAATAGAAAATCTTGAATTATATAGCAGCTCTGTATTGTCCTTTGTGTTTGGTACAAATTTTTAAACCATGCCTATAACTCCCCCTGCTGTGTATGAACTCTTATCCACTCTTTTTACTGTCTTTTTTTGGGTGCTTGTTTAATTAATTTATTAATTTTTACACTCGTACAATTTGAAAATTATTGCTGCTAGGGTGGTTAATTCATTAAAATATTGGGTGATATAAATCTAGGTTTGGTTGTCTCAAAGTGACAGTAATGTACTGCAAATACATTTGTTTGATAGTTCTACCAAAATCATTACTGTCCTTGATTGATTCATGTTTTTGGCGATGTAAGATAAAAAAGTGGTGACGTTATGGTGTGAATACTAGACTCACCTCAATATATACCAAGTTATCGGAATGTATTCACCTAGCTTTCGTGATGTGATAGCCATGCTTAAATTCATTATTACGCTATGTTGAGTTATTGTTGCTTAATAATAATTAGTAGACATACATTGTGTGTATTAAGGCATCACCAAACGCAGCTTATTGTCATGGAATTAATGCTCTTGTCTTTACATGTACCAAGATAGTCGTATATTTCTCCGCTGTAACATAAGGAAACATGTGTATTTTGAGACGCTGTTAATTATTCAGCAATGCTATGAAACAAAACAAAAACAGGCAGCAATCATCTCATTTTGTAATTTAAAACTACAGAACAGAACTTTCTTGGTGTATTTAAAAGTGATTGATCTTGAATGCACTCATTGATAACTTTGTTTTAACCTCACTTTACATCCTGGCTCTGCACTAATGGTATTTATTTTTCTCTTCCTTTTTTTTCCCCTTTCACCCTATGTTTTTATTGTACCTATTTGTTCATTTACACGCTCTTCTGCTTTCTCACAACGCTTCATTCGCAGTGATAAAATTAAAGTATGGAAGCCACCAAAACCATTTCACAGAGAAAAATTTATTTAACCTTGGCAAACTAAGAAGAAAAAAAAGTCTTCCACCAAAATGATCTCCAAATAAAATTTATTTTTATATTTAAAACAATTTATTTATATTTTTGTATATTTTATACCATTTAATAATGCATGGTTGTATGCAAGTGCTTAAATGTGAAAATCAAAATCTAAAGAATACAAGTTACAAACTGCACCACAGACAATTTATATAAAACTGATTTTTTTTTTTTTAGTTTTAAGGTATAGATAAAAATATTTCCACCATTGCATGATCTGTTGATTAATTTTGTATTATTTTTCCCCCTTGCCTTTTATTTTTTTGTTTTTTTTATTTTATATTTTCACTATAGCGACCGTACTGTCAGTATATGGCGGGCTCGAGGAAGTCTGGATTCACCATCTTCAGACACACCAACTGACAAAGAAGAGGCATAGTGTTGGTGATGTAGAAATTGGTAATGAGGTCACCTGTGTCTGATTGAATGAAGTTAAAGTTTTTGTCTCTCGATTGTTATAAGCATGTTTTTCTTTTGCAAACTTTTATAAATTTCATAGACCAGTTGCCAATATGTATGAAGTTTGGGATCTGTTGAAAATTGTGAACCTCTTGTAAGATTGTGAACTTGTAATTAATTGTATTGCGCACATGGATCTCTTAAAACTTATTTTAAACTTGTGGACCTGTTTAATCTTAAATGAAGCTTTTGAACCTGTTCAATCTGTGATGAAGCTTGTGGAGCTGTTCAATCTTTAATGGAGCTTTTGAACCTGTTCAATTATTAATGAAGCTTTTGGACCTGTTCAATCTTTGAATCTTGTGCACCTGTTACAATCTGTTATGAATCTTGTGGACCTGTTCAATCTTTGATGAATCTTGTGGACCTGTTCAATCTTTGATGAATCTTGTGGACCTGTTCAATCTGTGATGAATCTTGTGGACCTGTTCAATCTGTGATGAATCTTGTGGACCTATTCAATCATTAATGAATCTTGTGGACCTGTTCAATCTTCGATGAAGCTTCTCGACCTGTTCAATCATTAGTAAAGCTTGTGAAACCTGTTCAATCTGTGATGAAGCTTGTGGAGCTGTTTAATCTTAAATGAGGCTTGTGGAGCTGTTCAATCTGTGATGAAGCTTGTGGACCTGTTCAATCTTTGATGAAGCTTGTGGACCTGTTCAATCTGTGATGAAGCTTGTGGACCTGTTCAATCTTTGATGAAGCTTGTGGACCTGTTCAATCTGTGATGAAGCTTGTGGACCTGTTCAATCTGTGATGAAGCTTTTGGACCTGTTCAATCTGTGATGAAGCTTGTGGACCTGTTCAATCTTTGATGAAGCTTGTGGACCTGTTCAATCTTTGATGAAGCTTTTGGACCTGTTAAATTTTTGATGAAGCTTTTGGACCTGTTCAATTTGTGAGTAAGTTTGTGGATCTATTGAATTTTAAATGAAGCTATTAGATGTGTTCAAGCTTAAATAGAACATGTCAGTCTTGAATTAAGCATGTGGACTTAATGCATGTGTGTGAATCTGCTGCAAATAGTTCAAAACAATTACTTTTTGTTGACTATAGGGTATACACATTTGAATGTTATGCGTGTAACTACTTTTCTGTTAAAGAAGATACTTCTAGAAAACAATTATTTACATATTTATGTATTGGGGGTATAATGGGACCAGGAAATCGAAACAAACTTCACTGAGTACTATTTATTGTTAGCGATGCAACATGACATATGATAAACTTCCATGTTAAAAGTATTCGTGAACTGCTAGTATTGTTGTTAAGATACATCTTATATTGTTGTTAAGGTATTTCATACCAAGGCTATGATATCTACCACGACAGGTGTCATGGAAAATCAGGGTGTAAATGATAGAATTCTGGGTTGGCCTGTGAGGTCATCTGTATATTGATAGTAAGTCCACAGTGCTGGCTACTGAATATTAGTATGAAATTTGCTTGTAATATATTGACATATATGTAATTGGATTGACTCAAAACTTAGTATCTGTATATGTTTTATTCTATGAATGTGCAAGGATTTTGTGTGTGTGTGACAAACTCAAGAGAATATTTTGTTTCTTCTTTTTGTGAGACAATGTCTGCAGGCTTAATTGTTTGTTGTGCAGCTGATTAGGGTATGATTTATTTTCCTGTGAACCCACTAACTGTTATATGTACCTCATTGTGTTGATCTGTTAATTTTGTGGCATTCAAGAGAGGCGTGATCTTTGATGATATTTAAGTACTGTTCTGTAGTATATATCTGTAATACAGAAAATGTTCACAAACATACAGACTTTGATAAGGCCAAATAAAAAAAAGTGTATTTCTGGTAACCCAACCTTTTCTAGATTTTGCATGCTGACCCTATATCTTTTTATGGTCACTTACGAGTATTAATGTATATAATTAATGTATGGGACTTCCTTTTGCATGCTGGACCAATGTTTAAAATCAACATATGTAATGCATTATACAGTTTCATTTCCAATATCTTCCCAATATAGTGCAGTATGGACCAACCTGCACAGCACCATCTTGCAAAGAGTATAACAAAATGAAGTTATACTTGCCTATTGGGTACCATCCATATTTTTGTTTTCAGTGTTATCAGAAACACACTACTTTATAATAAGTCTCAAACTCTTATGAAATTGTCAACTGAACTTGATTATTTAATCTTTGGCATATTCTTGAATATAAAACTTTTGATTGATCGATGTCAAGATGATCTAAAGAGCAATTCTTTTTTATTTTGTGAACTATCAGTATTGACAGAATATCTCTACAGATCCCATCCCTTATGCTGCTTCCGTCGGAACAAATATTCTTGTCTATTGTAGTGTACCCTCTGTCGACAATATACATATTTCTCAAGTCAGTATTTTGCTATTGGCTTGTAGAATTGTTGAACATTGGTGCTGGCACCTTCTGTTTTTTCAGACTTGAGCTTGATATTTGGCTGTCCAGTATAGAAACGGTAATTGGTAGTTTCCTTTATATTTATTGTTAATATACATATGTATTCATTCACTGCCAAGTTATTTTCATTTTATAATAACTCATCTCTACAATTCATTTGTTTTGATTTTCGATCAAAAGCAGTTATTTAATCTGTAATTTGTAAGTACTGCAACCTTGCATGATTGTGTGGTGCAGTCTTCCTGAATGTGGAACGAATATTTGAACTTGTGAATGACATTCAAGAAATGGTTGATATAATTTTGTCTGGCTTAAAGAAAGAATCACTAGTTTTATTACCAAATCACCACTCTCCAACATTACAGAACTTGGAAATATCAAAATGTAATTAAACTATTTCTTTTTGATTTATTAGCAAATCAACATTGATTACTTATGTAACAGCGATTTTAATTGGCTGAATCCTCATCATCAGGTACTTTCGTTGTTACTAAGATTTTGAAAAGATGTGTAGATATACTTTCTGTAGTCATTTAAATTATGACAAGAAACTGTCAGTTTCAGGTTGTGGAATGTGTAGGTATTTAAGTTGTTTTCTTTATTATGTTTCAACAGTTATTGTAAGTTTAGGGCATTTCTATAGTCACATATACTAGACATTCTGAATGATTACATGTAATGCGTGTTAATGAACGGACTGCTTGCTATATCGAATATCACAAACCCTGAGAAGGTAGATAGATTTTACCAAACCTGTTGCAAAGATTTGTGTGTTTTTATCGCATTTGAGTCTCCAAGACACTAGGTGGCGATATTTTATCCTACACCAGTTAAAATGTATGATTCGAAAATACAATGTACAATGCGATTGAACTGGGAAGCACACAAAAAAGGAAAAACACTATTCAATTGTGATGAATTTTGAAATAATGATGCGAAAGCCATACCGTATTATGCCTGATCATTCCAGCATGTGTATTACCCGAACTGGTTTAGCAGAAAATGTGCTACATTGAGAATGTCTTCATTATGTCTATTAGTAGTAAGTAACAATATTGTAATATATAGTGCAGACATATTGTGTTTATATCTTTCAACTGGTGCTAAATACAACTCTACATTGTATGCGTTATTCTCAACATAGTGAACACTGAAATTAAAGTTGGCCTTGTATACACATACTATGAAATATCTTGTGTTTATTAGTCACTGTTTGGATAATGTCTGAAAATAGAGATATTCGTCAATTGTATATCATGGACTGTCTCGAACCAAAACCAAAATTGCTGATGCTACAGAACACTCCATCAGTTGCAGGATTTAGGCTAACTGATCACAGCCTTGTGCATCGGTGCTTGTTGGCCATTTTCACCAAAGCAGACAGAACAGATATCACAACTTGCACAGGTCTGTCCTCCATAAACTTCTGTTCTTCTATGTTGTCAGACAGTAATCACAATCATTTGAAACTAGGGGCCACCATTGAAGCACCTTGGCTTATGACAATTAATCGTGAGCACTTCTATGCAGTGATCTGGCCAGAATATAGTTTCAGAACAATTAAGATAGCCAGTCGGGGCAAGCCAGGGAAAAAGGATCTGGTAGAGGCAAAAAGGGTGGTAAGCTAATACAGTAAATGAGAGGACTAGCTGAGGTCAGGTCTAGTTCCAAACATCACTCTGACTCATTTAGAGACTTCTGTTGTACAGTCAGTCATCAGACTGGCCGACTTTCTCATGGAGAAGGCTTTCTAGGTCACATTGTAAAACAACAGTGAAGCCCCCAGTCGTCAAATCAACTGTAGACCAATTTCAAAATGATTGAAGTTGCACAGGAAAGCTGTGGTGTATTGCAATAACACAATCCCCATTCTCAATAATCCAAACATAGATGACCTAATTCTCTGAACCTCTATAATATTGACACATTTATTTAAAAATTTAAAAAAAAAATCGAATAGAAAAGTCCAGATATTGAAAACCTTTTGATACTCTTGGTTCATTGCAACAATGGTACAGTCCTCAAAGTATCAAGAAAATTAAAACACTAATGCCTACAAATCTATATAGAAATAGGTAATTAAAAAGAATCGTATTAATGTTGTAGATATTCAAAGCAAAGTTGAAGGTTTAGTGCTTGATGTTTCATTTTTCAACTTAAGGTAGCGAGACTATTATTTGTGTTGAAAATTACGATTTTCACATTTATTTATTAATTGATGAAATGCACTATAAACTTTCATATGATAAAGTCAACATAACATAGAATGTCATGTAAGTTGGTTAAAATGTATATTTTCTGAAGGGAAGCAAGGCAGCCTCAGTAGTGTTTTCCAAAATCAACAATACAGGTTTAATCTGTGTGCCTATAAGTTTCAAAGATAAACTCAAGACAAAGCAATGTTAGGATGTGTTATCAGTAGCTATCTGACACACAATGAGTGTTTCCAAACATTCGAGTGGTTTGTCTCCGCCCCTGTTTGTTTCACAGATTAGTCATTTGCATATGAATGTGTCAGACACAAGGTCACACAGCCACTGAAAAAAATCATTGATTTTGGTGTTTTTATATGCCGAATTTATCCAATTATAGCTATCCCATTCCTCTATTTTTTTTGGTTTCTAATAGCCTTACACATTTGGATGCCCCTACACATGGTAAAACAGACCTTGATGGGAAAACAAATTGATTGTGCCGATAAACAAGCTTGAAAATCTTTGCTGATACTTCATGGACGTTTTCTAGGAGTTTATGTTTTTCAAAATACAAGGTCTTTAACAAAAAATAACTTATACTTATTGTCGTCGGATTAACACCAAATTTTCACAGCTTTAAGGTGACAATGAGAGGAACTTGAATGTGTCCAGACAAACTATTTCATCGATTATTTACCAACGAGTTGTGGGCAATGTGACTAAAACAGTAATTGAAATTCAGCACACTATTTTTTAAAACGCGTTGCTTGAATAAAACTGACCAGACACATTCAATTTACCAGACTATTGAACAACTAGGAAAAGTGAAAAAAATACTTCTTATCGCCAGCGTAAATGCGTAATTATTTTTTTTTTACAGAAAAAGTAATTTTTCACCTTTGATTGAGTAACACGTCGTAGAATGCAGATACGGGCATGCAAAATACACTTGTGAAAAGCTTGAAGTCTGGCGATTCTAAAAATATATACTTTCCCGGGTCTATTTGTAGTCATTTAGTCACAATTAGAAGATGAAAACAAGTATGCAAATAATAGTCTCGCTACCTTAAGTTGGTCAACTTGTGTACGACTAGAGTTTGACAGGTTGGCAAAACATTCTGCTAGAAGTTAGAGGGAATATCGTGTTTTTAAACAACTATGACGTGCAAAATAAATTACAGCATCAAATGCCACTTATTTATTTACGGTTTTGGCTTTGATGACTAAGTATTGTTGCAGCGATGCCTACAAAAATGGTAATTGTCTATCAGGACAAACGCTCACTCAAAGACACTGACAATAAAATTGTAATTCGTCATATATTGATGTACAAGTCAGCATGTCTTCAGGTCTATATGCCGACAAAATGTCGAAATCCTAACTATCACTGCTTCACCATTATACTAATGCTGTAATAGGCAGATATTTAGATAGATCAGTCTCTCAAAACCTGTGGATAGATGCACGTACTTGGCGATTTGTCTTGTACAAAGTCTCTGAAAAGTACAAAATTTCCATATCTCAGCAACCGAAACTATCACCAATCGATAGAATGTTTATTAAATGCTCACCAGCGCGAAAACCGTGACAAAAATGATCTGTTTGAAGTTGTTTCAAGGTCAAACCAGGACAAAATTACTTGCTAAATGAGACACTGTATTAGAACGTCCCTCGGAAAGTGGAACAGCGAAAACATCAGGAAATGAATGAAAATGAACTGCTACTCATAGACTTCTTGTTGTTTTTGAAAAACATTTATTTGTACATTTTCTCTCTCTCAAAAATAAAGAACTAAGGGCAGTATACGTATGCTTCTGAAATGTACGGTATGTTCGCTTCACGGGAGTACTAGTATCAGGAATACCTCCTTCAGTGACGTCATATTGTCCAAGTTCGACCAGAAGAAAATGGCTGCCTTGGAGTTGCGTGTTCTCCAAGGCACAGATTTCCGGGTAAAAGAACATTAAGCTAATGCTATTTGTCACGGTTTTAGCTTTTTGGCTACCTTTTTGTAAGATTTTAATAACCATGTGCTGCGAGATAATATTCTGCTTTTGTCGATGTGTATTTGTGATGTCATTTGGCGTCGCGCGTTAGTGTTAGGAAGTCTATCAGATGGGGAGGAAACGTAGCTCTACTTTTTCAATAAAAATCCTAAACTTGAAGAAAGGGCACATATCATAACTTGAAGATTAACTTGTGACTGATTTTCGCTCCTTAACATACAATTGTTGGGGGAGTTGAACTCAATACAGTCGTGCTTTCTTGTGTTTTTAATTGTGAGATTCATTTCAACAGCGCCACCTTGAGTCTGAATGAAATTTGCTGCGTAAATAACCGTGGAAAGACAAAGTCCTTCAATCACTGGTCTTGCCATCAGTATTGAAATATGGCTTTGTAAACAAAATAGAAATATTGATAGTTCAAATGAAACATTTTATAATGGAAAGTTCATATCAATATAGCTATACTTATTTGTTGTTAGCAGAACAATGAGCTATAATGCATTATTGCTAGTTTGGATGCCTTTACGTTTACACTGACCTATAGGCATTATCATTACTCATGCAGAATCTAAAATTTGATGGTGTATACTAGTACATTGATCAGGGGAAAGTACCTCAAAGATTTGCGAAGTGGAGGTGCTACTTCAAGGGGGATGGTCTATACACTGCACAAGTTGCTGTTTTCAACCGCTAGTAAATATTCAGTCAGAAAATTTACTTTCAACAATTAATATGTCAGTTTCCGATTGCGTGAACTGTGGAAAAGAGCCGGTCGTAATTTTATATCATTTTACAAGTCAACTAGTAGTTTCGCGGTAAGTCGGTTTCCTAATGGGTGGGTTTCGCGGGGAGTAGGGTTTTGTCGCAGTAACGGGTCTTTTCAGCGTTAAGAATTAAAGTTGTTTCTTTAACAACTAGCGCTAGTCTGGGAATACCATCCTTGGAAGCTATTAATTTGCCCTTATGATTTGTGCAGTTGCTCTAGCAGGAGTTCCAAAATAAGAACCATGCTCTGACAATGCCCCTAGTTTCAAAAACTAATAAACATTAGAACTCTAAATATCAAAACATATTTTGGTATGAAATAGTAATAATACCGTGAGAAGTTTATTTAGCCTTTTCACCACCAGTTTCCTTTTTTCATCACAAATCCACAAAATAGTCCCGTTTATAGTCTGCACTTTCCTTCTGAAGTCGGGGACAAAAATAGCAAAAATGTTTGAGTAAAAACTGGAAATTTATCTCGAGTTTTTGCCTGTTGGCTCCAAATTTAGGATTTATTTCCAGAAATATTGATGAATATAAGAAAAAAAGGCAGACAAATTTGGGCTAGAAAGTCTAGTAGTGAAAAAGTTAGAACAGAAAACGGCGTGAAGACCATCCCACATTGTCAGGCTAGTAACGGTATACAAACGAGCAATTGTGGAAAGATGAGTTCTCGGGAAGATTGGAACGCATCGAAATACTCTTGGAAGTCAAACTCGGTATTTAGGGCCCGTCGTGACCAGATCAAAACTTGCGTTCTTGTGTCACTGGAAGAACGCATTAGATTTAGGGAAATCAACAAAGATATACAATGATGTTGTGTCTGTTCTAACTATAATGTGCGATGCACGCAGCGACAATCGCAAGCCAGCGTGATAAAAAATCTGCAAGTCTCTGCAATTTTATCCAGCTCTATTTCCATTTATCCGTTGATGCCATATATACTTGATATAATTTAGCTTACTCCGAAATCCTCTTTTCAATGTCAGGGTTCCAAAGATGTTTCTATATTGTTATTGTTTCTATATGAAGAAGTCGAAAATATCTCTTTTTTTAACGAAAAAATACAAAAATGAAGGGATAATATTATCCCCGAGTGGTTCCAGCAACAAGGAAGATAATATTATTCATGAATTGTCCAAAGAATGAAGGAGATAATATTATCCCCGAGTGGTCTCAACAACAAGAGAGATACTATTATCCCTGAGTTGTCCCAACAACAAGGAAGATAATATTATCCCTTAGTGGTCCCAACAACAAACGAGGGTGATAATATTATCCCTTTCTGGTCCCAACAACAAGGGAGATAATATTATCTCTGAGTTGAACGAAAGAGATAATATTATCCCTAACTTATTCCCAAAAACGAAAAAGATAATATTATTCCTCAGTGGCCCCACCATCAAGCGGGATAATATTATCCAAGTTGTCTAAGAAACGAATGAGATAATATTATCCCTGAGTGGTCGCAGTATCAGAAAAAGTAATACGAAGATGTCGTCACGAAATGAACAAATCTATCTGAGGTTCTCTCAAGGTACCAACATACCAAGTACCAAAACATTTGGGCTGGTAGTTTTCAAGAAGAAGAAACTGCATTTGTTAAAGTACGACGGACGGACAGACAGACGAGGGTCGCCTATATGACAGCGATGATAGCACAGCTAATAAGTAAGTTGTGTAAATGGACATTTATAACCAGTCACTTTAATTGTATTCATTGTCACCCTGACAGCCATGTCATATCAAGAAAATCGGTCATTTTCAAACACAACGAAATCATTATAATCTATAACATCGGATACACCAATTACTTTATTCACAGCACATGTTTGTTATTTGTTCGTCCGCGTTTATGGACCACAGTCACCGTGACTATTATCGTTAATTTGTTAAATTTACTGATTAGAAGATATCCTTTTTTTGCGTGTAATCTAAACCCGGGGTCGCCAAAAGTTAATGTCACACGATGGTGACATCGAAGTCATTAATTGTTCACGTGACACCATCTTTATTTTGACCTCCTGAACTATGACAATGTCATCACCCTGACCCTTTCGGGGGTGGTGACATTATTTTCCAAGATGATGGGAAGGTGTTTATCTGAGAACGGCATCACGTTACAAGACCTTCAGTAGACGCACGGTGGCATATAATCAACGAAGCCGACTAAGTATTTCTGGCTATTTCAGTTTCAAAGTTGGATACGGGTCAGGATACCGATTTTGTCGCTTCTAAAGACGTATCTTATGCGGACATCGAGAAAAAATGTTAACGGCGTCACTAGACCTTATCATATGTTTGGAACTTGTAATGCAGTCGTATGGGGATAGGCGAAACGACATTCGAAAGCACAATCTATGGAGATGCGGGCATTCATACTCAAACTAGAATGAGGAAGCCATTAATTTCGGCAGTGATTTCAATGCAGATTATGTTAATCAGCCAACACTTGCTGAAAAGATCATGCACGCTATAGACGTGACAGCGCCACCACTGGCAGACACTCTTATAGTGACGTACGACCGCGTGAACAAGAAAAATCAAAATGTGACGCAGACGTCAACAGGCGGCTAGGACCACGGTAGGTAAAACCCTACTAGGATTTGTGAGCTGCTTTGTTTTATTTAAGCACCACCACGTTACTATATTTATCAAGGATCGAAAGAATACCGCAACAGCCGCCAAGTAATCGACCGCTTCTGTGTACTGGGTGTCATGGACTTCCCTTTGGAAACTTACCAAACTGATCCTGTGACCGATTCATACCCTACTGTTACTATGACGACACTTCGACTGTTAACATGTGTTTGGAATCTCTCATTTGACAATCAATCATCTTAACCTAGTTTTTGGGCAATTAAAGATTAAATTTCGAAAAAAAAAGTTTGGGCTAGCTTTATAATTTAAATTTTCGCTTATATAAGAAGAAGCAGGGTGGTATTTACCACTACACAGTAGAGCGCCGCAAACGGTAGTAGCTCAGTGATTAAGGAGAAAATGTTAGAACGAACCACGCTAGTTTTTGTTTGTTGTATAACGTTATTAAAATAGCATATTATAATAAAATAACTAGTTGCCATAAATTCCAGTTAAAACATCTCAAATCACGGCTTCTTCTTCTAGTAACCACGTCTCAATAAAGCATATTGTTGGTGTCTAATACCAGGATGAAAAATCAACCAAAATGCGTGATATATGACGCAGATGTCGATCCCAGTTGCTGTCCGTTGCTATTACACGCCTGCAGCGTTGACTGCGACTTATCCTATAGTTGCCTGGTATTTACTAGTAAAACTACTTTATGATAATAATATTGTCTGCGTTTGATATTCGGTAGTCACGATAAATGCGATAATGTAGTTTTGTACCGTCATGATGTTCTGGAAAGCGTGTAGAGTGTGCGTACATCGTGTTCTCTGCAGTCGACCACGTGTGACTCGGAACCCCAACAACGTGTCGTATCGTACATACGTAACCAGGCAACTATCAGAAGGCGATGAGTTTTATGTGATTACATCATGGTTGGCCTGCATCGCATCGTCCTACTTTTTCCAAATCACTGTGTTGATTAGAGTCATGTGACATCGCAGTACTTATATATAGCTTGGCAAAAGCGCCATTTGACGCACTAAACCACTGATACCAAACACACCAATATATAACTATCTTGTAGATGCTTCTCTGTCTGTATCATCATCGTCATGTTTTACCTAACACGACCGAGATTACTGTTTTCTCTGTTCATTATTTACTACTCAGGTGAGTTCATTCGCCTTTTTCAGTATGTATAGCTAACACTGTACCATTGATTGAGTCGTACTAATCAGAGAGTCGTTTAGTGGAACGTTATTTGATGAGTGGGCTAATAATTTTTAATTGCGGCTACACGATTTATTGACACTGTCATTTAAGACTTAAGTTTCAAATTCAACTGCATAACCTCATCTGCCTCGTAATTGTGCATAGTTGGTCATTGCCAATGCGTTTCTCTGTCCTTACTTCAAATCGGTGTCAGTAAACCATGTAACCTTTGATCGTCGTCATTGTTCTGTAACGCAACCCGACCATAATGTTATCTTTTCATGATTCAACTTTGGTGCTAGTAAAGTACACCGTCCTTGTCCGAGTACATACACCCACTTCAGTTTTAACTCACATCTCGTCATGCACGCAGAGTTCGAATTTCGCGTAATTCCACACATGTCGTATACGTCGCATACAACTCTTATCGAACACTCCCTTTAACGCTGTGTTATGGGATATATTTTGTTTACCGACAATGGCCAATCAGCATTGTAGACTTGTTCGTTTACAGTAAAGAACAATACCGGTATGATTATTTTCACGTGGTGCCATTCATTAGTGAACTAGCGATAAATGAGCACGCATTAAAAGTAGATTTTGACCGTGTAAATCTGCACCACTCATACTAGTTCCATGGTTTAAATATTACGGTAGTAATGTCATGATTTATATTTTCATGTGTTTAGGTGAGGTCGCTTTTAGCGGCCATTGCGACTTTCAATGATGACCTCTGGATAACCCACATCTGCTCGTAACTTGTCATGATCAGGTTCATTCGTATTAGGGAATTAGTAAATGGAACAACTGGCTGATATAATGGTCGACTATGGAAGTTGGTTAAGTCAACGAGGCGCCTATAAATATTAGAGTTATGTCCCGACATCGGGGGCAATTAATCAGACATTAAGGCGTGTTAAATACTTTGCGTAATTGGCTATATGTGTGGAGGCCACGCCTCGAGCTCTTAAACTTCTCTGTAATTGGTTAACAGTTGGAAAAGTGAATAAAGCTGATCTCAGTTAGTTGTGGCAAGCTCACCAGAAGGCAAGCAGTCCTGGGGCAGCCTTGACGCAGAGTTGACGCGGTCTTGGGAGAGTTCCGACGTGGCACTGAGATTAGAGGTTGAAACGATTTGATTCTCTGTGTGTCTTTGTTCGATAGAAAGGTGGAGAATTCCCCGAACTTGGTCGCTCTGACGTGAAGGTTTAATAACACTCAAATTAAGCTTTCACAGTAAATTCAGCCGATCTGTGCTCTCGTGATGTAGGAGGCATGGCACGCCATTTTTTTAATACCCTGTTATTTGACCATTTTGTTCACTTTGTTTTCCAGCACTACATAAAAACCCATTGGGAGAAGAAATAGCATGCGATAATCCATCGCTAGAGGGACTGCGCGTCTGGTTAGGTAGGTGTAACGCATACAACATACAATTCTATGATATTCTCACCGTTGACCAATCTGATTAACATTTGATGTTTTATTTTTTTCTTATTTTTTAGTTATTTTCTATATTTTATTTATTCATATTGTCGTTTATGTAAGTTTAGTTTTAGTTCTACTTGATTCATTTTTTCAAATACTACATCACCATACGCTTAAAACATACACAGTATAGTCTAAAGTATAGTATACTATCCTGTCTATGCTTAAACCAAAATTTTAAACATATACAAACAAAATTGGTAATAAATAAAATATGGGAACAAATAAATACAAATTGGAGCATATAGCTACATAAGATTGGACATTGACTAACTAGTGAGTTCATGGTCTGATGAAGTATGTACTACCATCTGTTTCACGGCGAAAACGACTAAAATGTACAGTTTATGTACGTACATTCGGTAATCTAACATTTTCACTCGACTTGATTCTTTGCATTTCAGACGACGTTCCTGGCTGTCTAGCGAATGAGAGTTACTGCGCCCTCTACGACTTCAATTATATTTGCACTGAACCGATTACGTATGAAGGAGAAACATGCAACAACGGCACACGTGTGTTGTGCGAGGCTAAGCCGCCAGTACCACTATCCGACCCAACACCAGCGACAACCATCAAAGTGTTAAGCTATAATATTTTGGAACTGAACTATATATATTGGCAGTCTGGTCAGCGTGAACGCACTTGTCGATTACCGTATCTTATTTTCGAGAACATTGGCGATGTTGACGTCATTATTTTTCAGGAACTTATGATGGGAGGATGTTTCCCCGATGTCTTGGATTTACGCGAGCTCCTGGCCCATCACGGATTTATATACAACACACCGACGGTTGGAATCGATGCCCAAGAAAATGAGTTAATTCGACTAGAGAATGGCGGTGGCTTCACCTCATCAAGATGGCCAATAGTTGCACACGACGAGGCGGTATTACTAGCCGTGTATCGAACGGATACTGATCTGTTCTCATCCAAGGGAATCGATTATGTAAACGTGGAAAAAACCGTCGATGACGTCACCCGGAATTATCACATCTTTGGCACACACTTACAATCGCGAGACGGAGGTATGAGACCGGAGGTGCGGATCGTTCAGGCATCGGAAATGAGATTCTTCTTACAAAGGCTTGACATTCCCGCGAATGAACCAGTGATATTCGGCGGCGACTTTAATGCCGATTACGTCGAGATGCCGGAACACGCCGAAGCAGTGCTGCATGTTATGGACGTCACGGTGCCTGAAATAGTTGGCGATCTTAGAGTGACATATGATCGTGAAAACAACACCTTAATATCAGGTGACGGCGGTTCCTGGTTAGACTATGTGACCTACCACAACCAACATCTGCAGCCGACTAAAGCAACCCTGGAATCGATCCGAATTACAGATGATCCGTTTTGGATCTGTAATCGTGCAAGACTGCGTGATTTCAGTTACGAGTACCCGAATTCCGAAAATTGCCGAACCCCAATGCAGGTGATCGATCTGTCGGACCATTACTGCGTTTTGGGAACAATGGACTTTCCTTTGGAGCCTACTATTTCGTCCGCATCTACAATGTTCCGGTACTACACTGTTGGTATAGTTGTATTCGTGTTTGCAAGTCATTTAATTATCTAGGAACGAATTCTATAAAAAACATACCCTCATAAACTGTCCGATATATTATCGTGATGGCGGTGGTTGATTTGCCACGTGAGACTAACCGCTATTTTCTAATATCGATTGCAGTATGCAAATAAGTAGACGTAGTGGGCGCTCCTCTAATATATAAAAGCCCGCAATTTACAGTAAATTAAAAATACTTACAAATCTCGCGTTCCCAACGTGAGAAGCCCCAGACATTTATGCATATATACGGGTAGATTTTAGTCCATAGCTTTGCTTGTGTCGGTCTTCAGTCTTTGTGATGGTGTTTTATTAATTTTGTGAGATATGAAGTCTAAAGTTGAACTTTTCGGATTAGTATTTTATTTATCGGTACTTATATTACTTTTGTTGTCTATTTTCTTTAATGGTCCTACATGCATGTAAAGACCCTTTCCTGTACTTTCTTCTCAAATGGCTGTGAGCAGTCCAAGCACACATTTGTAGCTGGCAAAACTTTACGCTATATTTGCTTCAAATTGTTATCATTCGTTCTGATGAAAATGGCAGCTTTACTAAAGTTATGTCCGATCTGGCGACCCAAATTTCAGGAAAACAAAATACACATCGTTTTTTGTCATAGGTTTTCGTTATCGTCAGTGTTTAATATACATGGTATTCCTCGATTGGTGATAATTTAGATTGTGTTATATAACATTTTTTTGACCATTTTAGCAAAATTTAAAGGATGATTATCGCCCTCAGTTTTCAACTGGCTGTGGAACCCGGGCATTAAATGTAGCAATCATGATGATTAAATACCTTTACAAAGACTAAAGACCTACACAAGAAGAGCTATGGTCCTATAGCTAATATGCAGACTGTAATATACATTTGATCATTTTTCATTATCACATATGGCTACACTTTCCCCCCGGAAGTATTTTCCCTGGAATGAATTCATGTTGTTCACAATGTTTTTTTAATGCTGTTAGATTCTGTTCAAATTCAAAACTGAGACAATCGAGGTCTTTTGAATATGACAAATACATAAAATACGCACAGGAAAGAAGAATCAATACAATTTACGTTTACGCACATGTTGTAAAAGAAAACTCCATAGGAACGGAATCTGCATTGAGTGCGCATGAAAATAGCTTGCTTACCAGCAGGATGCCTAACTCACTCTGGGCTATCACCCGTCAGTGGTTAAATCACATCTGGCTATATTGTACACTGAGCTTACCATTAAATAACAAACAATTTAAAGCTTCATTTAAATCTAAAGCTGACGAATGGCATCAATAAAAGGATTAATACTATCAATATCAATATATATTCCATAATAAGAAGATATTTTTAAAAAAGATTTTCTTCTTTAAATAACCAGTGTGTTTCTATTCTGGCTTAAACTTTTAAATTAAGAAAGGTTGTACATGTATATGTACAACCTTTCTTATTTTAAAAGTAAAATAAAACAAGCATTACAGACCTTTTATATGACAAATTTTCCTTCAAATCCAACTGCCTGCCTGTGACTTCTTTACCTCTTTTTTTAAAGTATACCCATGTTTATCACGTTATTACTAGTTATCTGAACAGTATTCCACATGATACGCTTTAAAGACGATGTAAGTGAACCCAAGTGCGAGGAACTTCAATATATCAACTGGATTCACAATTTTAAAATCATTTGAAGAATATGCCAGACATTGGGATAAATGAGAGGAGGTAGAACTGGATATTGTTGTTGGAGTGGGGGAAGGATATCAAAAGTGAAGTGTTTTGTCGAATTGATGGACTTGAATCCTGCGCCAACAGTCGACCAAAGTCTGGTTTAAAAAATTCTGATGCATCCAATTGTCTCTCTGCTCTCCACGATAGATATGTTGTTGTACCAGTAGACACAGCTTCCAATAATACAGTGTTTGTAAATCATATTATTGAGTGCTTTATTTAAAAACTTGGGCTTACTTCAAATACAAATTCTATCAACAGACAAATAACTGTTAGCTGAAAAACACAATACAAAACTACATTTATTATTCCAAAGAATATTGTGAACTTAAAAATATGACTTTAATTAAAACTTGATTTTATACTACTATACCACACGAAATTGTATCAATCAAACTTTTTAAATATCAATGGCTTTAGTCATTACAAATACACAATAATTGGATACGCTTCTACCTAAATTGTTAAGAACAAAACTGATGTGAAATTTTCTGAACTAAAGAACCGCTTTGGGTTGCAATGAAACAATATAATCTAAAAGTAAATAATGTTCTGTAACATTTTGTATCTTAATAACAAGAGATGGTTTTAAATATATTTAGTAACGAGGTAGTGTCGTGCATTTACTGTACCGTGTGAATTAATTAACTAAAACCTTTCGAAATTCACAAAAAATCTAAAAATAACAAAAAATAACCAAAGATAAAATTTTGAGTAAATAAAGCCCGAATACGACAAGCAGACCGACAACAGTGATCTAAAACAATTGACACTAACTATCGCTTTACGAGTAATCTGAAAATATATAAATACAAATTGAATTTTTTTTGTATATGCTAAAAAATACCTTTTCGTGCTGCTTTTCGTCATATCGTCATACAAACTGATTGCAAAATGTTATTGTTGAAAATAGCGTTCACATTCGTAAAAAGCGATTGCAAAGTTAATAGATTTGCTTAAAAATGTGACAAATGTCTCGCCGAAACCCTTAGTGGAAGTTTAATGAGACACATAGCAGATTGGTCGACACATCTCGACAATTGAGCCTCATGGCACGTTTATTTGTTTTGGTGACTACCTGAGCAAACCGGCTGGTGAAACTATTTTCTTGGAATATCGTCACACAATTTTCACAACAAAATACATTGTAATATAATGTGTTTGATAAATCAAAAGAATCATTGATCTTCCACGTAATGAATTGATTGTACATTTATTTACTGCATAAATATTTATTGATATACCACGTAATGAATTGATTGTACATTTATTTACTGTATAAGTAATTATTGATATACCACATAATGAATTGATTGTACATTTATTTACTGCATAAATATTTATTGATATACCACGTAATGAATTGATTGTACATTTATTTACTGTATAAGTAATTATTGATATACCACGTAATGAATTGATTGTACATTTATTTACTGCATAAATATTTATTGATATATCACGTAATGAAGTGATTGTACATTTATTTACTGCATAAGTAATTATTGATATACCACGTAATGAAGTAATTGTACATTTATTTACTGCATAAATAATTATTGATATACCACGTAATGAAGTGATTGTACATTTAATTACTGTATAAGTAATTATTGATATACCACGTAATGAATTGATTGTATATTTATTTACTGCATAAATAATTATTGATATACCACGTGGTTTAGTTTGCTGGAACATGGGAGGTACATTTATTTACTGCATAAATATTTATTGATATATCACGTAATGAAGTGATTGTACATTTATTTACTGCATAAGTAATTATTGATATACCACGTAATGAAGTAATTGTACATTTATTTACTGCATAAATATTTATTGATATATCACGTAATGAAGTGATTGTACATTTATTTACTGTATAAGTAATTATTGATATACCACGTAATGAATTGATTGTATATTTATTTACTGCATAAATAATTATTGATATACCACGTGGTTTAGTTTGCTGGAACATGGGAGGTTTGATAAAGAACTTCACTATCTTGTCTTTTTTGGCGTTGCAAACCATATTTGGCTGAAATGCTTACGCTTATGAAATGTTATATGGGCGTGGTCGTTTTTGTAACTCGATGTCCGTAACTTAACAATCCAGCAACTCTCATGCTCAAGACTTTGACTGGAGGGGGCGGGGCGGGGGGGGGGGGTATAAACATTCGAAGTATAAAGTTAACGAGAAAGGATAGGTTTAGCACAGAACTATTGTAGGGGCAGGCGATATTGCTGGAGACGAGTAACCATACCAACCATTATTGTTGTACCTGATAATTTTGCGGAGTTCATTTGTGGCATCGTAATTGTACCAGTGTGCATTCTTGTACCTACCTAATTAGCTATTATAATTGTATTCAAATATATTGGCGCCCATCAGTCGAAAGTATCAGTGTGCCACACTAATGTAACTTTAAACTTGTTAAGAACCCGCAAACGAAGTGATACAAATTATTTACTGACAAAAAAACAATTTCTAAACATTTCTTTTTGATTTGTTGGAAAAATTAGTTTTGTGTTGAATATTTCAAATATGTTGAAAACTATAAGTTTGTCATGGCTGACGTAAAAATGTGCCAAATATATCTAATTGGATTGGGACAAAACTATAAAACATTGTACAGAAATATATTAACATGTATGACATACAATGAATATTGTGCATATCATAGTTTTATTGTACTGTATTGTAGAAATGTAACATTCTGTACATATTGAATACGGGACTTGGCGCTGTGTTATGTGCACATTACCAAGTTGGGATGCACGGGCAGTACATATTTGTGTCAGACATTATTTGATTTTACAAAATAAACAAATAAAATTGGAATAACCTATTGCACCTACATGAACAAAAATATTTTTGATATTTGATTAGCTGTTCTTGAGTAGATTTCGACTGTGACAGAAATATTTAAAGAATGGACAGTAACACAAGTTACATAATAGATTTATTTAGTTATGCTACTAATGTTGTTAATTAGGATAGAATTCAGTTTTGCAAAAGTAAACCTCCAATTGGTTCACATAACACGTGTCCAAAAACGTTTTTATATAAAGGTATTTGTCATCCACAAACCTAACTAGAAGACACTCTGCGTAATCTTCAAAACATATTTATGTTATTGATATAATTTTTATTTTTTTTAAAAGAAAGACTGGACATTTACTCAAACAATCAGATATTAATCTAATAATGGTTAGGTATTCTCCAATTCTTCAACAAGATCCAGTTCTCGCCTAAAATGTAATAATCGATTGCTCCCCTCCTGAACATATTATGAAAATTCGTCCTCAATTTGTGTCGTTTTCAATAAACAATCATTTACAAAATAGCTGTTTCCAAAATCTCTCTAATATTTTAGTATTATTTCAGTTAACCTCTTAAAATTCTTCTAACATCAAAGTCAATGGAAATTCCCCTATCATAAATAAAATCGATATGATCAGTCTTTTGTCATTTTAAGAGTATCCGCACTGTAAATTTCATGACAATCCATCCATATGATTTTGAGTTATTAATGAAAAGTCATTCAGAATTTACATCTTTACCAAATCTAATCTATTGGTATATGTGTCAATGGCAACCCCTCCTGAAATTGTGATAATAAACCATCCATAGCTTGTTTATAGGGTTAACCCTCCCGAACATTTCACGGGCAAATAGCCATAACGTGTTTAGTTAATAACTAAAGAAAAAAAAAACATTCCCAAAATTACATTTCAAACAAACTATCACGAGAACCCAACTATAACTTTTTGAGTTATTAATAAAATAGCTATTTTCATTACAATAGAATCCGATTCTATACCAAAGTCGACCCTGTTTAAGCTATACGTATTTTACCATATGTGAGAATCGCAACTTTTTTTAGACATTATTTTTTTATAGCACATGCTAACGTATTTCTAGAATACCAGTTACCTATCAAATCCAAGAATTCTTTACCAAACTGATCGATCCTTATCTGAAGATACACACCTTCTGAAAATTGAGAATCTATTCAAATATGTATGAATGAAAAGTCATTCCCTAAATGTGAAATAAACATGATGTATTTTGGCACATCATACCCCTAGTTGAAGTGCAGTTAGCTGCGATTTCTACTTGTGACACATATACAAAACACGTTACAGGTATTGCTCCAATACTATCTGAATATTATGGTATCGAGAGAAGGAAACAAGAAAAATACAATTAAAAATGGTTTCACTATATTATGTATTTTTTTATTGTGCATTTAGTGTTTAATTAGGGATGTTTCCAAGAACCCAATGTGGGTAAGCATTTTCGCCGTACATTAACATACCAGGTTGTGTGACAGGTTGTAGACAGAGAATTTCATTTGTATACTGATTAGTTGAATATCCAGCTTTATTATATCATTGGATCACTATATTATGTACTTTTTAAAGCTGATCAAAATTTATTGTGCATTTAGTGCTTAATTAGGAATGTTTCCAAGAATTTAGATGTGGGTAAACATTGTCTTCGTACATTGACATACCAGGTTGTGTGACAGGTTGTAGACAGAGTATTTCATTTGTGTACTGATTAGTTGACTATCTAGGCTCATCATCATGTGTAATTTATAATTATTTTTTCAAATGACCAACGTCAGAGTCAGAATATAATGTATATACTTATATATATATTTATATAATATATATATAAGTTTTCCCCAGTGTTTATTTTTTAATAATATACTAGTATCACGGGACGGAGTTTTGAACTAATTAACAAACATCTAACCGCCACAAAATGTGATGCCAAAAAGAAATATGTTTATTCACTGCTGACGTAATAATACTATAGATAGTGTTGAGTAATACCTCAATGACATTCTTTGCAAAATATGCATGGAGTTAATTGATTATCCCAAATCCGATAATGGCACACTCTCAAGAGGCAAAGTCTAATGGTACACATAACTGTACTCGAACGCATGTATATCCCGTATGTAAACATACGCTGTCGTACTTTTCTTCTTCCGTTTTCAGCTAAGCGATTGCATTGCATAAATTAGTTGCGTGATACGCCATTTTATTAAAGCGGATAACAACACACGCTAAAAACGCAAAGGCTCAGGGGTAGATTATTGTTTGTACACAATGACACGCTATGGCCATCTGACGCATGCGCAGGTGATGACTCCCTTGCTTTAACACCCACCATCGGTGAAATTGTTTTGTCAATTTCGGGAAAACAATTCACCACTTGTTGACGATATAAAGGTCTTTTTAGATCTGACACTTGTAAATTGACTAAATGGTTTACATTTCTTAATTTATTAGTTATTATGCACAGTCAAATTACTGTTTACAGAAACCAAGTTTTGAATGTCGTGAAATGTCATCTTTCAACGCTTTCTTCACGATAACTACGCGCTGTGAATTGGGTTCGTTGACGGACTATATCTGCGGAACAAAGGCTCACTTTCAACGAACAGTAAACAAATCAAAAAATAGAACGAGCAACGAGAAACTCAATCCTGGAAGCACACAAAACGTAAACAATCATATACAAGCTTTCTGAAAACATATATTGCCATAGCTGTATGCTATCTAAAAATAACAAATTTACCTAAACAAATTTCAGTTGGTTTCCGTTTCAACTTCTCCATACGAACTGTTGTTTCGTTGGTATTCATGGTAATACGTAGCCCTTGGCTTTGCTTTACAGCTTTATTTTTTATTTTGAGTTTGAAGTAGAGTCATATTGGTGGAAAATAAAGCCCCAAACCTACACACCCGGAGCGTATGGTACTTTCTTGTTCTCGCCTGATTCTGGCTCATTGAGAGAGGGGATGAATTCCTGATCAGAAAAAAATGACCAACGAACGTCATGAGGCTAACGAACATACACGAAGGCGATCGGATCGCACAACCATAGTTCGTGAGTCGAAACAGTGTATCGGAACAAACACAACACCTCTTTGCAATTTGGAGGAATAAACTTGTTCAATTTCCATCACTGGCTCCGAGATACTGTCAACAACTCGTGTTACGAGCCATCCGTGATAGCAAGCTGTTACTATGTTTTATGTTGTTTTACAAATATTCTGTGTTTGCTATTTTTACTATAATATTAATTAATGCGTTCTGTGTCTGTAATATTCGCTAGTGACAGAAATACAATGGTGTAGTGCTGTGTTGAACAATCCATTTAATTCTAGAAAGTGTGTAGTGTGCTTAAATGTCTACCCTAGTCGCCCACTTGTAGCCTCAAACCCCAACAACGTCACTTACATATCCTACATACGTAGCAAGGCAACTGTAAGGACATGAGTTCTATATGTGATTACATCATGTGTAGAGGGCATTGTACCGCCGCATTTTTTCTGGGATGATTGGGATCATGTGACCCCGTGTTACTTAATTTAAGGTAAGGATCACTTGGTGGATTTGAGCACTGCTACCGAACACACCAAAGTAAGACCGTGGGGTAGATGCTCTATGATCGCCATCAAGATGTTTTATTTAACAAGACCGGGATTGCTGCTGTCTTTGCTTATTATTCACTACTCACGTGAGTTTACTCGTTTATTTTTCATTGTGTAGAGAACATGTACATGTGCATGGGAACGCTCAGACATCCAAAATGTATATTACCATAATTCAGATGGTTGGGGAGTAAATTAGGCTGTAAGTATGTCCAGGTTGCATTATTAACACTTATGATTGAAAGAAAACAGTTGATAACAAATCCTATGCACCCCTATCTATTCCGCATCGGCCTGATTAGCGTAGGAAAGACACATCCATGCTGTAGTACAGCTTTTCCAAATATCCTTCCTTATTTTAATCAGTACCATTGGCCATAAGCCATAATGTATACACTTAAATGTAACGCAAATAAATAAATAGATTGTTTGACAAGAATAACCACTACTACTACTAGTCTGAATATTACAAACTTATACTTCACCTATGAATACCAAATTATATTTATATTTCAGTTAAATTTCCTTCCAACAAACTATGACGTTTTTGTAAAGAATAAAATACGTATTTTGCAAGATTTTGTATTGTATGTGTATTTTCAGATTGCAGTAGCAAAATAAATTACCATCGGCCTTTTGGCTAAGATTATGTGTAGTATCTGTTCTTATCAGCTTAATCCTTACTTATTTTTATGAAATTAAACCTCTTTTTCAAGTGCAGAAACTTAGAATAGATACCATATATACATACTAAAATTATACTGTTTCCAAGTTGAGGTAACATGAATTCATGAGATTCCTTTATTTATATATTTTAAAATATTCGACCCTAAACGCGGTACACGCGTATACGCGCCAAATAAATAAATACACCTCTATTACGCATTTTTTTTATTTCAGCTTGTGTACCATATTTTTATTCAGAGAACAAACCACCGGAAAGACACTCACAGAATCGTTTAAAAGATATGATGGTACTTTTTAGGAATGAAACAAAAACATTGGAGTAAATTGAACAAGTGTTGATTCTAGCTAGATAAGCGAACCCAACAAACGACCAATTGTAGATGCTTGGGTCTTCAACCCAATTTGTTGAAGCTACGTTAAATCAACGTATTATTCACACATTAATTAATTAGATGTTGAAAATCGATTGAATAAGGAAATGGAATCAACATACTAGTAGATTTTGACATTGAAACAATGCATGTATATTTATGTTGAACTAACGTTAAATCACTTTTATATAACTGAGTTGAAATTAAGTTTAAATGCCAATACTGGAACATGTGATCATATCAACATTGAGTAAATATTAATGAACTGATGTTCAATAAACGTCATATAAGCACTTTTTCAAAACGTTCATAATGACCGAAAAACCAACGTTAACCGATTAAATTCACTAATATCTGATTGAGGTCTACCTACGTTTGCATATACAATGTCAAAGCAATTGGTCAAGCAGTGTTCGAAAAGTCAGGAATAATATTTTTTTTACCAAAACTAAAATTACCGTCCTAGCAAAATTAATACTGCTCTCAAAGATGGTGCCAACGTTCGACTCGACGACATAGAGCGGACTTTTAGTATTATATTTTCCACAGGCATCCACCCACATCCTATTGTCTGGTGCATATTACCCCGTCCTAAGTGGTGACATTCTTTGTCATTAAACTTGGCAAAAAAAGGGAAGACTACCTTTAAAGATCTATGGCACCTATTTATAGTATGCGGCAATAAGTTGACAACCTTGAACTAGGAATTGAATCAGCAATGTACATGTATGACATGATGTTAGTGCAATCTTTGAACTTGATTGTTCCCCTCATGTCAGAGATATCGTTTTAAAACACCATTGATGAAAACAATTTGTCTGTCAGTTTGGCATTATGATTTCGAAAAATATTGTATGACTGTTCATTTTATTTTCGTTATGTTATGATTTAAAACAGCTATTTCAATTATTTACAGCTGATACATTTTCTCCGAATTTCATTAATATATTACAATGCTGCGTCACACATCCTTAATTTTATAAGTAGAACAGAGAAGTTAAAAATTGTGAGCTGTAAATGAGAAAATTTATGTCCAGGATAATTGCGTAACGTTAAGAAATTAGGGAGAATCTTGTTAGGAATATGTGAATGAATGGTTTGGATTCAATAATTCCTACCATACCTCTCAGCCTATTAAATTTATTTAAAATTGTCAACCATATATATCATATATGTATCTGTTGTGCTTTGTTTCCTGCTGAGTTTATGTATACCCGCGTGTTTTTTCATAAAACTTATATGTTTGAGTCTGTTCCAGTATAGTCTACTGGAATCCGACCCCTGAGAGTTAAGTTAAGTTCTTCATACCCTCCAACATTTGTTGATGCAAAGTCTATGACAAACAAACAAGATGTCCGAACTGCAGATACAATGCAAAAAACAGATGTCATCACACAAACAATTCGAATGAAAAAATATGATTCCTTACATTCAATGAGATTCATAGACAGTCGATTGAAATGCCTTCTACGGACACTTAATCAGATTCACTTCAAACTATGCATGTATCATTATTATTATTCGGCATACATAATTTAATTAATATTGTAAATATGACATATTTTCTTGATTCTTTTGTGACGTGGTGAATTTAGAGAAGCAGTTTTCTTGACGTTGATACATTTTAGATTCGGGTGTCAATTTATTCATATTGTAATGAACCACCCACGTGTTTTTTTTGTATATAACTGGTTTGCTTGATTCTGTTCTAGAATATTTTATTTGAACCCCCCTATCTCAGGGAGTTAAGTATATATATATATATATATTCGCGCCAAAGGTATCTCATCCTACCATTCTAGGATTAAAAACTACGGACATAGATCATTCCACTCAGCCTGAGTGTGGGCAAAAAATTACTGTTTGTTTGTTTTTATTTTCATTACCGAGAAATTTGACCTCAAAGGTTAGGTAATTTTTCACATAGCTTTTTTAGCTCTTATGTGATTTGTTTGGTTTGGCTGAATTTGCTCATACTTGACAGGCAGGTCGTACCGTTACTAATTGGAAAATAATACTGGCCCACCACTGCCATGGCAACAGCCTCCCCAAAAACTGATTTTTGAATACTTTCTCCCCAAATTACTTCCTACCAGTCTTGTAATAGCAGTGTTCAAATGGCCATACTTTTTGCTCACCGACAAGAGATTACCGGCGCCGACATTATTACACTGCATCAACGTGATATATTTGCAACGCAACTTTGAATTTTGAATGAACTGTAAATGTTGCGTTCAATCTAGAAAATACAATGGTAAATATTAATCAATGACAATTCAGCAAAAACATAAGCATGATTCAATGTGTTATTTTTATTGTCATTAATATAGTATGGTAAGTACGTGTATGCCAGTCATTTAACACTGGCTATAGTCGTTGCTGTTAGTACTGCAAATTACTGATTCCACATAAAGGTAAGTAATATTGAAAGAAATGTATATATTATCTGTACTTATTCTATTAAAGTCACACTTGAATCAGTACATATACCGTTTTCCAACAAACGTGTCTCTGAGTGAACTCTGTTTCAAACTGATTTTTTTTTGGAATCAAGCAGCTTTTATAATATTTCTTTTTTCCTTCTGTTGTTTCCAGTTTTTAAATACCTCTCTAAAATTGGTCCCTCTATATTTATTTTCAATAATCTGCTAACAGGACTGGTTCTCAATAAGTTCCTCATATTTGTTTCCACTACGTTATACTATAAAAAAAAATCACTGAAGTGCATGGTGTATGACAATTAATTCACATATATTTGCATAAATACTAACATCTTTCATTATAACATGTCTGCAAAACTCCACCAGACTCGAGGTTTTGTTTTGAATCACCAATGGTAATATAATAAGCCATTCCATCTGAATGATGTCCGAGTCAATTATTGGCTCATATACAATACCATCACTTCTAGTTTTTGATACTCCAAAATATTCAATTATTTGTTTTAGCTCCGTCCTACCAGAATTGATATCAGAAACATCTTTAGGTAAGATAAATGGCTCAAATATGCCAAATGCCACCATCAAGTCAGAATTTGGAAATCTTTTTGAAATATTCAGTACTACCTTGTCAATGAATTCAGCTTGAGTAGTTTCAAATATTTCCTCTCTTTGTTCCGTGTCCTTTATCTGATGAGACATAAACATAGATAATCCACTCTCTGTAGCATTCAAACTTGGTACAAGTTTCTAAAATTCTTGCGATGTTACACCAGGATTAGTCTTGAGCCCATGCATGGCCATAATATATGCTTTTAATTTTTGCTAATAAGTTTACAAAACAGGTAAGTAAACTATCAATACATATTATGATAGATTATACAGACCTATGAAAAAAAAATGATATGAAACGTCTGCTTTAATGTCACGGATGTGTTTTCTTGCAACATTTCGCTTTAGATTTTATAAATTCTTTGGAGAATAATGAAAGAATTTGAAGAGAACATTAACAATTTCTTGAATTTTTACAAGATATTTAATATTGTTCGCAGCGTTTCCACTTGATAGGGCTAACCTATGAGCAAGGCAATGGTTACTAAGTATGTAAGGGTTTAAATCATTCTTGAATTTAGTTGTAACACCAGCTTTAGTAACAGTCATTACAGAGAATCCATCTGTAGCAAGAGCAATTATGTTTTTATGACTAAAACTAGAATGTCGACAGTCTAGACTAAGATCTCTGTTTGTTAAATATACACCATCCACAAGATCACGCTCATCTGACTAACTGTTGCTACGTGTACTTAGAGCGCGGACAGACTTGTATAGGTAATCTCTGTGTGTAAACGGTGCATCCGAATTTAATAGTTACTCCATGCTATTAAGGCTAGTTCTTCTCTTTATATTTAAAAATCTGCTTGTAAAAAAGTATTTCGTTCGGTAATTTGCGTCATAATAATTATTAATTGTTATGTATTTGAAATAGATACATACCTACTGGAGTAACCAAATTTAAATAAAGATAATTTATCTACTTATGGAACATGATAAAAAAAATCGCCATTGCATGGCGCTCTCTACGTGCGCGCCATCAATTATAATAGCTAGAATTCTACGTGTAACCTGTTTATAATTGATAATGTTGTCACTTTGTTTTCCAGCACTACATAAGAATCCATCGGGAGAAGAAATAGCATGCGACAATCCATCGCTAGAGGGACTGCGCGTCTGGTTAGGTGGGTGTAACGCATTCAACACATTTCTAAATTATTCTGTCCACTGACCTACTGGAGAGTACGTGTTCTGACTAAATGTCAAATGAGCGATCATATGAAACACCGTTTTGTGCAAATTGTTTTATCAGCGAGGACACATACATGTATATTTAATATCAGCAACAAATACTAGTAACAACTAAGTTGTTTTAAAGGGCGGTGGTCGTCGCGCCACGAATGCACGAGCTATGGGTCTCGTAAGATGGTGACTTTGACTTACCCAGTCCAATGAGTACAAACTGAGTCGTTACTAAGCTTTAACTAGATAATTTATTTAGTGATTAGAAGGTAACGGAGAGTCGCCGGCGAGAATTAGTGCAAGTAGCGCCCAGGTCAAAACTCGGGTTCGTGATTGTATTAGAAGAGCGCATTGGATTGTGGGAAAACACAAATTTCGCACATGCGCGGAGAGACTACTACCGCTTTTTAACTTTGGATGCGAACAACGGGTTCTTGTCACCCAGTTGCTACGCATGCGCACGCGAGCAAAACGTGCAGAACAGCTTATTGAATAATGAACAGTGTATCAATGAACGGTTTGCTAGATTCGTCTCTCAGCTGATTCGATAGGACTTCCCTTTAAATTTAACATTAAACAGGTTTTAAGAAAAAGTGACAAAAGAGAAATAAGTTGCTACTTTATTTATTTAAGCTTTTCGCGCCTACGATTATTTGTGTGAAAAAAAAAACAAAAAAACATCGGGAACAAACGCTTAGCTTGAGTGAAAAGATGATAAGGCGAGTGTGTTTCGTTGTATTCTGCTCTCCAAATACAATAAAAAATGAACCCCGACCTCAAACTAGGTCGACTTGATTCAACAAGTGTGAATGCAGCGTACGGTTCGATTCACGTTCGATTCGATTATGATTCATACTTTTATTGCCATACTTATAATTCACAGAATTCCAATATTCGTTGCAATTTAATATTTTTTGAGAAAATCAAGGTTGTAAATAGTTTCATAGTCAGATCTGCGTATATGGCGAATTCACAGTCTCGCTCACATCGCAAATTACATGGCCCCAAATCCCACCACCAAGTATAGAAACGCGCGAGAAATGCGTGGATATGATTAAAAGAATATGAAACATATGTAATAAATATAGTCTCAAATTATCCCCACCTAATGCTAAAAAACAACAAATTAAAATCTCAAAAACAAGGACGTAAAGAGTGGCTATATTTTTATTTATTTACAATTATTGTTTTTTGAGCTTCTTCCGCGTACTCAAATGCGTCAAGAAAATGACATGCACATCAACTATTTATATTGATCACCATTTTTTCCGCACAAAAATATTGTCTCATTGAACCGTACACTGTTTTCACGCTCGTCTTGATTCTCTGCGTTTCAGATGACGTTCCTGACTGTCTAGCGAATGAGAGTTACTGCGCCCTCTACGACTTCAACTATATTTGCACTGAACCGATTACGTATGAAGGAGCAAAATGCAACAACGGCACACGTGTGTTGTGCGAGGCTAAGCCGCCAGTACCACTATCCGACCCAACACCAGCGACAACCATCAAAGTGTTAAGCTATAATATTTTGGAACTGAACTATATATATTGGCAGTCTGGTCAGCGTGAACGCACTTGTCGATTACCATATCTTATTTTCGAGAACATTGGCGATGTTGACGTCATTATTTTTCAGGAACTTATGATGGGAGGATGTTTCCCAGATGTCTTGGACTTACGCGAGCTCCTGGCCCATCACGGATTTATATACAACACTCCGACGGTTGGGATCGATACCCAAGAACATGAGTTAATTCGACTAGAGAATGGTGGTGGCTTCACCTCATCAAGATGGCCAATAGTCGCACACGACGAGGCGATATTATTAGCCGTGCATCGAACGGATACTGATCTGTTCTCATCCAAGGGAATCGATTATGTAAACGTGGAAAAAACCGTCGATGACATCACCCGGAATTACCACATCTTTGGCACTCACTTGCAATCGCGAGACGGAGGTATGAGACCGGAGGTGCGGATCATTCAGGCAGCGGAAATGAGATTCTTCCTACAAAAGCTTATGATTCCCGCGAACGAGCCAGTGATATTCGCCGGTGACTTTAATGCCGATTACGTCGAGATGCCGGAACACGCCGAAGCAGTGCTGCATGTTATGGACGTAACGGTGCCTGAAATAGTTGGCGATCTTAGAGTGACATATGATCGTGAAAACAACACTTTAATATCAGGTGGCGGCGGTTCCTGGTTAGACTATGTGACCTACCACAACCAACATCTGCAGCCGAATAAAGCAACCCTGGAATCAATCCGAATAACAGATGATCCGTTTTGGATCTGCAGCTTTGTAAGATCATTGCTCGATTTCAGTTACGAGTATCCGAATTCCGAAAATTGCCAAAGCCCAGTGCAGGTGGTCGATCTGTCCGACCATTACTGCGTTTTGGGCACAATGAACTTCCCTTTGGAGCCCGAGATTGACAATCCCCTTGTTACGGCCTCTCCTATAATTTTCCGACACTAGACAGTTGGCATAGTTATAATGTTTACAATCGTTTTAATTGTCGAAGAATAGTTATGATTACCAGCATACACTCAGTAAGACGTAACAATATCGGGGCAGGCCGTGGAGCAAAATATCAGTAATTCAAATGAGTAGCCATTTCATAAAATCCCGCGATGCTTACAGTATATTAAAAAATAAACCTTAGAAAACAGGGACATGCAACTTCTGCCTGAGACAGGGGAAAATCCAGTTTCCTGTGTACAATGTGGGTTATAATCTCCTGTATAGATAATCCCATTATATACCTTGAAGATTTATACATCTGAAACAGTTTTAGTTGTTACCTTTCTACTCTTTTTTATATGTTTGATAAGTTATGCTGTGCCAATATTCACATTTGTCAGTATATAACGGGTACACTATGCTATATCGGTTATAAATATGATGACAAATCCACTTGTTATAATGACGCAAATTTTGACAGGTTTAGGCAGTTTTGTTTTCTTGTAGAGAAAACTGACCCTATTTGTTTCCCTTTCCTGTTTTCATAGTGGAATAAAAACTGTTAGCTTTGCAATTGTTAGTTTCACTCGTATCAATAGAATGGACTTGACTATTCAGTTTTAATCAAATGTAATTTTTCTGATTATATTCTAGCTACAAAGTTGGCTCATTTTGTGCCGCTACTCCCTGGCAGCCATGTTTGGCTTACGGAACAGGAGAGGATGTAACAGTGGTGTTGACATAGCTTTGTTGTCAGTTTCTCTGAGGTGTTAATTGGGTAGAAGATTATAACTAATGTTACATGAAATGGATACCCACAGTAGCATGTCCCTGTTCTCTAAGGTAGTACTAGTATCTAGTGTTTCCAACATATGAAGCCTGACAAATGTATGCATGTACCTAGGTTGTATTTACTTATGTATTTTCCCGGAATATTTATATTATTTATAATAATTAAAGACTTTTTCAAGTTTGTGTATGATATCATATTTTCCATGTTGTTTACGAGTTTAGTTTGTGACGTTGATAGATTGTGTTGCCAATTTCAGCAAAACTAGGGGACATCGAGTTCTGGTCAATACGACAAATAAATCAAATATATACAGAAAAAAATCAATAAAACCTTATGTTTATTCACGTGTTTGTAAAAACAAATTCGTGGGAACGGAATCTGAGAAATGAACACAGTGGCAGACACTCGCCCATCACATGATACCGAGTAATCGATAATCGATCTCAACCGTTTTATTACAAATCACGTCGACTGACTGTAGTTTCTGTGACGTCAATAGTGCCACGCACGCTGTGCAGGGAAGAGTAACGCCACGTTATCACCGGAGAAAAAATACCCTGAAGAAAATGAAGATCTTTATTTTACTTGTTGGTATTTTTGTTGGAGCATGTCATGCACAGGAGCAGCATCTAGATTACCTACTGTGTGCCGTGAGTATATTACAACGTGACGTATTTAGAGAATATCCGAGTAATTTGAGGTGTGGCAAAATTTGCTTCAAACGAATTGTAATACCTCTGGAGATAGTGTACATAATTTGGTTGACAAATTTTACGTAAATCGAATAATACAAATGTATAATTTCTGGTATACAATTTAATCGGATTTCCACAAAAAAAGAAGAATATTGGTTGTTTCATTAATTTGATTGCACAGTGGAATCATAGAGTGGCGGTGGTAATTAATGTTTAATTTAATTGACAACTCCTAAATCTGTTGAAAAAAATGTTTGAATATCTATAGGATTTCGGAATTTCACGTATGTACAAATATAGACTGGCGTACCTAAATGTATGTAGTATGTGGGATAAATTGGGTTCCAACAAAGAAAAAAGAGTAACACGAATGCAGTTATCACAAGAAGAGAGTTTTAAATGTGCAAATCAGTTGACGCGTGACTTGCGTGCTACACGTAATTGCATCGGTAGCCAGTGTTATTTTGGGACTCTCATTCACGTGACCTATTTGGCCAACCGTTTGGGAACACAGAGGGCGTGTCACGGGTCCCGGGTCATTCTGTGCAGAATATTGAATACTCGAACACGTTACATCGAACAACACTTTTATACCTAATTACGTGGGCAATTGTTCAAGTCAGGGACAATGAGTGTTTATGCAGTAAATCGGCGTCCTCGATTAATGATTGTAAACTCACAGTAGCTAAAAAGCTTGAATATTATCTGTGTCTCACATTTTTCAATTCTTTATTAACTATACTCAAATACTGTATGTTTTTTTCATGGCCAAATCATATCCAATGGATTTCAAATTGAATTCATGCTTTACGTATCATATACCTCTAGCCTGACCTCTGCAGCGACAAGTGCGTAGCACCAAACAACGCGCATAACAGACCAGATAGATTGAGCAAGCATTCTGAGTACGACTGTTATTGTTCCTGTGGAATCGTCATCGGTGACGAATGCGAAGATGACGACGAGTGCGCAATGGGCACGTACTGTGGGTCGGCAGAGGATGGTAATGTCCAAGCAGGAGTCTGTAGGAGTAAGTGGGGGGGGGGCAAAGTTTTCAAAGTTTTAATGGTATGTTTGTCTCATAACAGCCAGCATAATTATGCTCATGACAGCACAAAACCGTTTCCCTTTCCGCATTTTATGAATAATAGTATGTTTTCAAATATCCATGGGTTTGTTATCATCATAAAACACATACTTTTGAGTACCGCATTATTGTTCAAAACTCACAATAAAAAGCAGCTTTTTATTCCTAGTTTAGTGTTTTCAAAGTTCATTTTTATTGCTCTCCTGAAGTTGCGTCTATGGTTAATAAATGATAAGTATTTTAGTTATTTGAAGATATATTGAAAAAAAAACAGTTTGAAACAATGGCGTTTGAGTTTTATACTAAAAGTTAACTGTTCCCAACGTTACAGCTCTGTGTGACCACCCTAACATGCACTGCAACTCATTTTCTCGATGTGAGATGGAGAACCATCAACCAAAATGTGTGTGTGATTTATTCGTATGCAGTGACACAATAAACCAACCAGTGTGTGGAGAAGGTAACAGAGATTTTATGAACAGGTAGGTTGATATCCGCTTCGTCTTTCGTGTTATCAAGGCACGTCGTAATAATTTGTAATATCGCCCTCTAATGGGTCAAAAAACAATAGTGCGCCACCACATGACAAAAGAGATTTTGTTTTCAATACCCTGATTCCTTTTTCACATAGTCTGCCAATGATCTCTGGAAATCGCGTACGGCACACAGTTATATTACATGAATGAATGAATGAATGAATGAATGAATGCATGAATGCAATTCATATATATATTTGTATACAGGTGTTTGTTTGAGAACTATAACTGCGAAAGGATGCAGAGCGAGGAAGGTATAGAATCACTGACCTTGTTAGGTCATGGCACATGTGCCGGTACGTATTAAGTACGATGAGGCTCCCTAAATATATTTTCAAGCCATATGAGTTTATCTGTCTACGTGGGAAAAAAAAAATCAATGTCTGATCCGATTAAAAATTCGAAATTCCAGTTCCATCAGATAACGGTAATAATTGATTAGATTATGGAGCAAAAAGTACATCTTCATGGTTATATTTATAACTGCTTGTCACCTCATCACGTTCAGATCTAAAATTGTGTCTCGTATTAACATTTCGTTATTGATATAATTGTCAATATTTTACTGAGTAATATTGCGCAAACTTGTTTCAGCTGAACGTTCTCTATTTTATATTTCAGAAGTACAAAGCAATGGTGGTTCATATGTGCGATTATAACTACCCAAAAAGACAAATACATCACCGTTCAATAACGTAATATAAGAGTTTCTTGGTACCTACATAAACAACCCCACTTTCCGTATACAAAAGTTGCTGATTCTTGGTCCCTGATACTTCTAAAGACGTTTGGGTTTACTTTCTACAGTACAATTTTGAGTTACTTACAGTGTTTGACACAGTTCGTTGTACCACAACACACAGCAAAGACTTACTCCAAAATCGGGTAATTTCAGATTGCAAGACAAAATTATTAGGTCAGCCCACCTATATAGATATATTTTTTGGTGGTTTAGGTTTGTGCATTTTATGGAATCTTGGTGCATTTAGAACAGCATAACATCATATTCTTTCATATTTACAGTGGATTTGTCTGTGTTCACCATCAGCAAGGACTTTTAACACGCAGGGCCATCTTGAATGCATACAAGTTGTGAAACACGTTTTTCAGATTCCTACAAATCAGCACAAAAATGCCAATCTTTCACAGAAATACGATCCGTTGGGGGTAATATTAAGCCAACCGATAACAAAATTCGGTCGAATTCGTCGTTTTTGTGTGGAAAAATCACTTAAATACGAACACCTGATTACTTGAAGAACATAGAACACTTTCCCGGGGTATTTAAAACCAAAAAATTATTAAAAAAAAATATTTAGTTTTATGCCGCATTCAAGATGGCGACCCCCCATATAGTAAATATCGCATTTATTATCACGTGTGCGCCGGCTGACTGTGGGCAAAATCATGGTGTAAAAGTCTTCCGAATGAGAGACATTACACAACTCTAAAATTTAGATGAAAATAAAAATAAAGTACTGTAATCGCTCTTGATTTGGAATGCCTTGTGATAAAAGTGCCTTACTGGCTAAGCAATGTAGGGATGTACAATACAAATACAGAACGTCAATAGAAAAATGTCAGTCAGTTCGATTATTGCTACCAGATAATTGCCAATACCAATAATTTCAAGATTGATGCATTAATGAATTTCCTCCATCATCACATCTTCATGCATTAAACATTCATACCATTTCAATTATTCAAACTTCTTTCAACATGTACTTACATTTATTTGTGAATTTCACTTATTACGATACTAAAATATTTGCTTAAAGGGAATTGGAGGGTGTTGAAACCATATGTTAACTTTGTGTTAAGAAACACATTTGATATACATGCATATACCATGCACAGTATGGGCCCCAGCACTAAGCGCATTTTGTTGCAATTGCCACCACCCTTAAAACTATCAACATAATCTGCGGTGTTGGGTTTCTAGTTCTGCTATGTATTTGGGGGAATTTAATGGAATAAACACAATCAACAGGGCAGTGGTTTGTGTAAGAGTGTTTATTTTAAAGTGTAGTTAATAATCACCAGTGGTTTTTTTTTAACCTTATGTTACAAAAAAAATGGACACAATGATGGTTGGCTATAACATAATATTCAGTATGTTATAAAAATGAATACACTAAAATACTTTATTTTCACTTGGAATTAATTTTCGTTATTTTTGCTGAAGGAATGGTTCAGTGAAAATAAAATCCAGCGAATATATCTTTTTTTCTATATTCACATTCACCTGATCAGAAATCAGTGGAAATAAATTCCACACAAAACACCCAAAAAGTCTTTTCAGCGAAAATTAATTCCAGCTAAAATAAAGTATTTTACAGTATTATATGCAATATCAGTAATATTATTGGTAAAAGAAACAGACAGGAAATACCAATAAAGAGTTATTGTTTCATATTTAACCTACCAACATTTATTGAAAATGAGATCTTTTGTGCATTCATACAGAAGAAAATAATAATAACAGACTATTGCATTTTAACACTGTCTATGAGAGGGTTGACATGCACTGAGGCAGTATAGAGATTGTATTTACTGGCACATAGCATACTGCCAGAATCCATATTTTGTGGTACTCTTATACATAGCTAGTACCCTGAAATGTCAACAAATAACGTTTTGTGTTGTGCTAACATTTGTAACTGGATTCCATTTATGCTACAGCATGCAATGTAAACTAAGGAAAGTGTTAAAATGTGACACATTTATGTTGGTGACATAGTTTACCCCATATAAGGAAAAATATGAACATTTGAATGAATGCTGATACAGCATTTTACGTAATGGCAAACTTGGTGCTCCATGTATAATAATATATATATATATATATTATACATACATCGAATTTGCTGTATTAGAAGTACATCTCTAATACCTATAAAAGCACATATGAACAATTGCATTTAATGTATACTGAATCATTATAATATCACTTATATCGATCATAAACACCTCTGTAATTTAAAGCACATATGCTACAGTATGTAATAGAGCAAATGTAATATATATATTCTCTACATCCATTACACCTTTCCTTATTGGACAAGAAACCATCAAATCAAGTCAGTCAATGAAATTCATCCAATCACAGACACAATGAATGACATAACTTCGTATTAACAAGCATCATTTTGACTTTGGAGGAATTTCCCCAGTATCTAGAGTCTTGAGTAATCTGAATAATCCGGCAGCTTCCCGGATGTGACTGAATTCGATACAGAAAGCTTGCACCTCTATAAACAAATCCTGAAAGATGATGGTGAAGAAAAAAAAATTATTATATGTAGAACACCTCTCACTAATTATTGTGATCACATTGAAAAATGATAAAATCAGTTGGTATGGCAACAAATCCTAAAATATCAGAGTACTGAAGGTCATTGTGTTTAAACACTAAATCGAACATACTTTTCATTGTTGTAACACTCAAGGCTACTTTGAAGCATTAGAAGGTTTTTGTAAATTACAGATAATACTAAGTGGAAAGGCAACTTGCTCTTGGTGATGAAACAGATTGCCAAACATAAAGTCAATCAATCTACAAAGCAGTCTAATAAAAACTGCAAAAATCAATCAATCAATCAATAAATTGAAAACTTTGGCCATCCCACTATATATCTGAGACAGGCTTCTTCCAATACAACACAACAAAGATGGTCACTTTGATTATTGGACATATCAACATGAACAAAAAAAAGACACTATGAAGGTTTAACAGGTAATTCCTTGTATAATTGGTACATATAGAAAGACTTTAAGAAGTAAACATCGCAAACAGATCGAGACTTGCATTCATGATCACATCGAGTTATGGGAAAATCATCAACACAAATTTTACTCACACTGTTCATTGCTCTTTTAACAACAAAATAACATATGAGTAATTTCTAGAAAATAACCTACATCCTGGGCAATTCATTATAAGTATGTATCAGAGTTATTAACCATGTTTACCAAGTTCAGGTAAAAATACATAATAAAGTGTTATTTTATAATAAGCAGAAGCAAATCATGTCGAATTAGTATCTAAGGTAAATATAACAAGTCATTGTCAATGACACGTCCCCGTTCCGTTCATATTTGAGTGACATATACATTCAAAGCAGCAACAATATGGATGTTGAACTGCATTCAGTAAAACAAAATAGCCACCAGTCAGCCATTTTCAACACAATCCAAAAAAATTTTTTAACTAAATTTGCCCACGCATGACTAAGATTCAGTTCCGGTATGGTGAAAATGTGCAATTTTGGTGAATTTTTGACCTTAAAAGGACTGGCCCAAATGCACAGGCATATGTATGATATAATGTATGATGTGTATGTGAAGTTTGAACTTGATCAATCCAGACATGTCTTGGATACGGATCCAGAACTGAATTCTTTAAAACAAAATGGCCGCCAGTCGGCCACTTCGAACTTGATCCGAAAAAAAAATGACGTGCATCAAGGTCCTATTATGTTTAATGTATGTACCAAATTTGAACAAAATCCGTCCATGCATAACTGAGATCCGGGTCCGGAATGGTGAAAATGTGTGATTTCAATGCATTTTCAGCCTTAAAGCGGCCGCCATTTGGCTATCGTTAATGAGATCATGAAACAAATGCACATACATATTTGTGACATGATGTACCTTGTGTGCGTGAAGTTTGAACTCGATCAATCCAGGCATGTCTCAGATACGGATCCAGAACTGAATTCTTTAAAACAAAATGGCCGCCAGTCGGCCATTTCCAACTTGATCCGGAAAAAAAAATGACATGCATCAAGGTCCTATTATGTTTAATGTATGTACCAACTTTGAACAAAATCCGTCCATGCATAACTGAGATCCGGGTTCGGAATGGTGAAAATGTGCGATTTTGATGCATTTTTGGCCTTAAAATGGCCGCTATTCGGCTATCGTTAATCGGATCATGAACAAAATGCATGTGCATATGTCCCATATAATGTGTGATGTATGAGTGAAGTTTGAACTTAATCGGTCCATACATGTTTGAGATACAGGTGATCACGGACGCACACACGGATGCACGCACAGACGCACACAGGGCAAAACATAAGTCCCCGTTTTCGGACTACGTCTGAACGGGGACTAAAAATCACATTTTATTGATGGAATTATTACACCACATACCTGTACATTGATAATTTTATTCCTAATCAATGACTGGAGAAATACACACACCTAAATATGTTAAACAAGACAGAATAAAATAATTAGTTTGGATACACTGGAAATAATCTGCATACTAAATGTTATCTTGGTACAATCAAGAAAAAACAATATCCTTTAAAAGAAACAAGTTTTACCAGTAGTTGAACAATTATATGCACATGTTCATACTGTTAGATGTGTGTCCTTTTCCGAGGAATTGTGTTGCATGAATAGACAAACTGACTTATCTAACAATAAAAGTCCTAACCCTGCATTTTCAGCACCCAGGAAGTATGGTGTACCGTATATTCGCAAAGTCAAGGTGCTGGTAGTGCAAATAAAGAATGCACATCTGAATTTCCACACAAAGTCTGTACATATTTGCCTTTTTCTAAGTATTGCAAATAACCATAAAGGGACTGGAATGCTAATTTCTAAATATTCGGTTTTGTTTTCCTTGCTTGGGGATTTTCATATTACATTTGTAATACCGGACCATTTTGATATTAGAAATGTTGGTCAAACTCAATGTAATGCACAATACACTACACAACATATAGGTGTAATTTCGTAACTGATGTAATATATTATGGCCCACCATGAAGATGCAAATTCATGTTATATATATAATTGTGTAATTTATTGAAGTCATCCCCACTTACCAGTCTGACGAGTCTATTTTGCATATATTTATCTTTAATTGTTTCACATGTTGATATACAGTTAGAAATATAGAGATGAATGAATTCAGTTGGTAAGTCTACAGCCTAATGACAAAAATACATGTATACATTTATTAGAAGAATACACCAATACATGTTATTATTTAAAAAATACTAGAACACAACAGACCAAAGTTTCTGTTAGTAGTGTAACTCCATTTGATGAAAACAAACAGAAAAGCAATAGGATTCATATAATCAAAACCGTAACATAAATTCTGAAGAAATCTATCTTTCATTTATGGTGTACATATATATGCCCTCAATTATTCAATAGATGAACCACTCTGTTTTTATGCCAGAACATAAATACCACTATTGTCTCTCATAAATCTGTATACTGTATTTGCTCCATTAGTAGCGCATACACTCATGAAAATCACATAGGTGTTTTTATTACAGAAGTATGCCTTTTTATTAGAGCAAATACGGTATATATACAAATTGCAGTGAAACTGTACAACATACATAATGACATTTAGGAATTACATGTTTAATCCTCATAGAAGCACTTGAAACATAATATATATCTGCTAGTGGAGACTCCCCAGCCAGAGGATCAGCACTCGTATTGCACACTTGCAAAGGGCGTGTCACTCCTGGCATTCAACCTCAGTAGTATATTGAACTTTCCATTATGATCCTGAAGCATAAATCTCTGAACAAATGGTGATTGGTTTGTATTGTTTCAAAGTCGACCATGTACAAATGTATTGCACCCTTCTTAACCCATTGTGTGGAAAAGTCAACTTAGTTGCCATTCACAAAATATAATATGTTACGGTTTTTTACATGTTAATTATGTTTATTTCATCTAAAATGATCGAAAATTATAAAAAAATAATTAAAAATAGGCAAATTTAGCATCAAAATTCTGATGCTTAAAGGGTTAAAGCCAGGATAAAAAAACACTCAATGTTTTCACCATTAACTTACCGTTGTCAATCTATTGACTACTTCCATAGAATGTAATGACATTTCCATATTGACTAATACTGAAAAGTATTCAGTAATCTGATTAGATTGCATGAGTCGTAGCAGCACCTCAATGGCTACTAAGGGGTTGTTTTCTACTAAGTCTGGCAACTGAATAGACAAATACAAATAATATTAGACATGTAAAAAAAACCACAGGAATACCTCAGTTGATTTACTAGCAGCATGTGTACTCATGTAAACGATAGAGGTACATGTATGTGCAAACATTAGCACTAATTTGCTCTATTAGTAGTGAGTCCATGCTTACGTAAATTACAGACTGAAGTGAATCTATGCTAAAATATACTTTAATGATTCAATATACAACAAATATGTTTATATGCATTGTATTGGAGACATGCTTCTAAGAGAAAAAATTTTAATATTTTAATAATTTAGAATACAATAAATGCAATTTTTGGTTTATGTGTACTACTAATGTATAAAACGGTAGTGCAAAGATTAAATCCACAGGCACACAGTCTCAAGTGTGGATTGGTCAAGAATATTGTCATTGGACTATCATATTTGGAATACTGGAAAAAATATTAACAAATTTTTATATACATTCAAAATATATCGATAATTATCAGTAATTTACCTTAGCTGGCGTCAGCCCAATGTGATATACTAATTTAGGGTCTTTTTCTAATTCACTCAATACTTGCTGTTGCTGTTGTAAAATTAATGGACCTTTGAATGCTTTAGCCATCAGTCTTTTGACTTCTACTCCAGCATTGTTACTAACACACATGGTCATATCCCATGATATTTCATGGTCTGGTTCAACTGGATTCATCCATGCAAGCTAATATGAAAACAAGTAGGAGAGACTGGTAAATAATAGCATTGCTGGGTACAATATCATTCAACATGTATTATGTATTTATTCATCTAGGCAATATTATTTTAAGCCAAAATTTGTCAAAATTATAATTAATAATTCATCTGCCTGTGATAAACCAAAATGGCTGGTACTCATACTGCAAAGTAAAGTAGAATAGCGTAAACTGCTTTTACATTACAAGTCCAAGAAAAACATGAAAAGAGCATGATTCCACAAGGTAACTGTCACAGGGAGTGTGCGACTTTTACAAAATTCTGCTCAAATTGTATTTCATTAGTTTGTTGATCAATATAACCTAAAATTAAGTACACAAAACTATGGATACTACATCAGTGAATTTTATAATAAATTGCCCATGTACAAGGATTTCGTCCATAAAAGTTCAAAATAAACAAATAGGAATGGACCACAAATAATTGTATGCCCGAGTCTCCATACACACTTTACCCATACTACATAATAGTTTGCCTACCTCATCCTCACATGTATGGAGAGGAGGTGCTAATCTGATAAATTCTGGTCTCAGATTGTTCTCCATTGGTGGTTGGGGACCAGTAACCAAAGATTCTAACACTTGATTGGCAGCTGAGAAATCAGACCCAGGGCTGTAGAAGAACAAGACTGGTGTAATCATGTGGTAAGCAGAGAATACAATATACGTGTAAGTTTGTCAATAGTAACAAGAACAAATCTATGGAGAATATACAAAAATGTCAGAGCCATCTAAGCCAATTTGATACATCACAGATATGCAGAAATGTTTTGTGATGCAAATAATTGTGCTCATTCTCTATCAAAATATTTCTTCTTGTGATTTGGAAAAAATGAAGTCATGGTTTATTCTCAAAATAAATGTGAAAACAAAGGTAATCAGAGGGTCACACAGCATTTTAATTTGTGACTTCAGTAATTCCTCCTGACAGATCTAAATTCAGGATACACAAAATCTAAATACCAGTAATTATTCAGTATTAATGTAACTGCTGAGCAATACTAACCTTGCATCTGGATCAGGATCACTTACAATACAGGGGAGTGCAGCTTTAGATTGGAGGGGCATTTCTGATTGTCTTTCAGCTAGTGTCATCTGCAGACCTGTGATATCTAGTGGAGTCACATTACTGCCAATATCCATAGCACATATCTGACGTGGTATTTTCTTAAAAAGCTGTAAATGACGACAGAAAAAAATATGTTAATTATAAATTTTTATTTGGGGATAGAGAAATTTGAAATACTACACAAATCACTATCATGTGACAGGGTAGTGATCATTAAATGTTTGAAATGGTATAAATACTAAATTATTATCTAGGTACATTGTTGACTATATAGGAGTAATGTTCAAAATACTGTAAGCGAAAAAAAAAAAAGGTTTGTAATTTGATAATTTGACATATGCAGTCAACATTTTACCAATGTCAGTTATTTTATCTGTATATTCAATTTTACCTCTCTAGGTGGACTTGTAATAAGCTGTGATAATAAATATCTTTCAGATTTGGATAATGTTGGCAGTGATCCAAGTGACTGGCTGGTCCTTTCATCATCTGTTGGATTCTGCATGAAAAAAAAAATATAAAAACTAATAATCTATGAATAAAAAATATAGTACAATTTTTATCAGTGTGCCTTCTCTAACAGAACTGATTTTGTAGATCTTGAGTCATAATGGAATTACAAAAATCTAGTTGGATCAGCTTGGTGACTTAGTGCCTGAGAAAAAATTAAGGCTGTGTCTGTGAGGAGCTTCTTAAGGCAGTCAAAATTTGCTCTACTGAACATGTTATTGGACATATATGCAATGCATTATGGGAGATCACCTCCTATTGTTAGCATGTGCATCATGGAGATTGCAATTCCTGATTGGCTGCTTATCTGAACTGTACCAACTTTAACAGTTTTTAGTCATTACTGGGCAAACAGTTCAAACTTGGTTAAACCAACACGATTATTGAAGACTCAAATGCATAGAAATGAGCTAATATGCATAAGTATTTGAGGATATATCCCAAATTAATGCAAATGCAGCTGAAAACTAGCTTATCCTATTAACCACCGGACTTTCTCTTCTTTCATTTTTTGAATCCAACAGACACAAATTTTCAATTTTTACTAAACAATTGGCTATTTTTGTCCCAATCATTTAAAAAAAAGTGCATACTATAAACAGGACTATTTTGTGAATTTGTGATAAAAAGTTGGAACTGGTGGTGAAAAGGTTAAACAGACAGCTTCATGAGTATCTAATTTGCAAAAATAATGAGTTAATTTATCTAATTGATTACATATCCAGAGTTATCTTACCAGTAAGTGAGAAAATACAGGAGCAAATGGATTCAAACCAACAGGTTCATTCCTATACATCTCCCACAATAAAAAAACTGCTGTTAAACGTTGAGGTGACATCGGCAATAAATCCTGGTTTTGTAAAATAATTAACTGCAAAGGAAGTGTACAAAAAGAACTTATAAAACAAGCAATATACCGATACCTTTCATTACACTGTAACCTCAATATAATGAACACCGTTATAATGAATTTCCTGATATAATGACCACATAGCGTGTCTCCCGCTCACAACAAACCCAATGTATTATGTGGTTCATTATAGTGAACATTTCACTATAACAAACTAATTGTATGTCCCCCAAAGAGTTCGTTATAACGAGGCTACAGTGTATGTATGACTGAATCATATCAGTGTTTTACAAATAGGATGTCTCTTTTGCCGAATTTTAAATATAGACAAAATGAATTTCTACAGTTGTATGCAACCAAGAATTGTGTTAACTCCATACTCTGCTTCCCATACCTCCAATTTCTCAGCAGAACATGAAGAGGTCGCATTTGCATGAAAGATGCAAAACATTTACTGTAAATTACTTTTTATTTTACCATAGGAACTTACTACACCAAAACACTAACGCAATCCCTGTATGGAACAAATTAGGAAGAAATTTTTCAAGCGAGTTCTCAGTATACTGTGGAGTTCCAATGCACACATGGTAATGTACAGTAGATTGGTTAAAGTATCATTCATATACAAATCGTTAATGTAAAAGGTGAATATCAATTAAAATAATCACATAAAGCTGGACAACAAAGTGGTTGCAAGTCGGCCATCTCGCATCAGAATGTTTATCAAAGTGATGGACACGTGTGTGCTATAATGTCTTTGACCAAGTCATTGTCAAGTGTCATGAAAACACTCACATGGACCAAGCTTAATCTATGAATTCAGGCATTAACATTTTCAGTCTAGAACGAGTGATTAATAAAAGTTACAATATGGTTGGTGTGTAACTTAACATTTAGTAGCTTGCTTTCAAATTGTGTAATCTGCCTAAACATTGATATCGTTAATACTACTTTTTGGCTTGTCTCTATTGTATCAAACAGTGAATAGTTTTCTTCAGCATTTTGGGGGAAAGTACTTTTTTTGTGTGTTACAAATAGTACCTGTACCTGTTAATTTTTTTTGTTCTCAACAATACATGTTTACTAGGAAAGTACATTTTTATTAGTACTGTTTTTCAGAACAAACTTGTTCTATTATGATTCAAGTGGGGAGTACAACTTGCCTCTCACTATTTAAAAAATTTTTTTGAGCAGCAACACCTTTCATTGTCAAGCTGTGTGGATACATGGTCAGTCTACTGAAAGAGATATGTAGGTAATTTGTAGTATATTGCTACATGTAGTTTACTATGATATGTACACAACTCAGGTGCAATTTCTGTGATTACACAACTCGTGATAGGGCTGCAGATAAACCAATTAAAACTTGCTAACTGTAGTTAGAACCTGGTTGGGGTCCAGACCTCCATAGTTTACTAGAATCTGGACCCCAAACAGACCATTTACTACAGTTAAGCTAAGCCAGATGATAGACAGCTTAGAAGTTGAGCTGCACCTGGACTGTAATCTTATTTTTTAACTTCCATAACCCACATATTATTTCAATAACAGTGAAGTGGTGATTATACTTACAATTGACATTCCTAATTTGAAATGGTCCGGTTTACTAAAATAATGGTGAAAGGCTTGTGCTATATTTTCAAATGAGTGGGTATTTACTGTCTCCTCAGACAAAACACTGCAAAATAGAAAAATGTAATTATATAGACTTAGAGAGAGAAGTAAAATTATCTGTGTGCATTTAGTTAACTTTCTCAAGTCAAATGGTTACAATGCTTTACAAATAATAGAAGTTACACTGATAATTCGCCTCTCACCAAATCAAAAACATCCGATACAGACCCAAATGCAGGATTGGTTCTGCAAACATGCAGCAAACTAAACGGCAGTGAATCATGTACAAATACTATACTGATACCTGTTTTTCAACCACAAATAAATGTCATATAGCATTAGACGTAAAAAGCCAATCAGTGACAACCTTACAGTTGAGCGATTATTTAGGTTTTAAATCCCCTAGAAAGTGTACAGGTGATGAGGTGTTCGTATTTAAAAGATTCCTCACAAAAACTACAAATTCAGTCAAATTTTGATAGCAACTGGCTTAATGTTACCCCAACAGATCGTTTAGCTCTGAAAGTTTAGAATTTATTCGAAAAAACTGTTTTTCACTTTTTTTCTTATAGATTCGAGCCATATTTGAGATGGCAACCCTCTCATAGTAAATATTGATACATTTAAATTTCATTTATTTGAATACACTTGTATGCCAGCTAACTGTGTTATAGATATATGTGGGTTGGTTCTACTCTCACAATTGGTTCTCATAAAGTTCGAAATGGTGTATTTGGCATTAACAAAGATGACCATATTTTTAGTTATTATTTTAAGTTTTAAATCGAAATATGTTATTCATTTTCCGGCATGGCAAGCTATAGTATACGAACAAATATTGAATAATAATACGAATACACTTCTGTGGGTGCCGCTATACTGTGTCGTGAGTTTGTAAACACAGCAAAGTCCCCCAAATGCCGAAACCGATATCTCAATAAATACATACAAACCAGAACATAGAAACCCAGAACTGATTCCCTAGATATTACATATATTTCCTACCAAACTATAGCGATGAAAATGAAAATGTACAAGTAATAAAACATCCACTTTACTTGAGAAGTGTTGTCAGCTCCTTGTGTGACAGCGCCATCTTGTGAGTTGTATGTTTGTATGCGCGCAGTTTGTTTTCTCAAACAGGTGACCCAAAATGGCGATGATTATTAGGTCACTGCGTCCTGTTCTACAAATTTCCAGGCTGCAGGTATAGTTAAAACTTGTCATTATTCCTATTTCTACAACAGAAAACTCCACTATCGCACTTTGGGAATCAAGTTCACAATTTGTTGCGGCGGCGCAAATTACTGATGTACGGCACCGACCACGACGTGCCTTTGCATAAACTCATTTGACCCCAGAACCATTCATGTTTCCAACCAAATACGTGACTACTGCATGAACGATAATAACGTATAGATAATTAAGTACACAAAACTGGAGTTATATACGTAACTTTAGTATTGTAATATGTATTTGCCTCACAAAATATTATTTGTTGCCTTTTTGGCCATACTTGAATATTTTACGTGAAATTTGTGGTTTTTACCACAGTTACCATACAATGATAAATGAACAAGTTTTTTATCGCTACTTCTCTCTAAAAAACATGAAACGCGGCCGCCATGTAATCGATGCATCGTCCAATTCAACAAAAAATATTTCTTGTCTCTCGCCTTTATCCAGTGGGGGTGGGGGAGGGGTGGGGTGGGGTTGGCACGAGAGGGTGCCATCCGATCTGAATGAAACGTTTCAAAGTCGGTCGTCCGTAGCCCATCGTCAAAGCATCAACGTCTCTTTTACAAACATATCATTACAGAATAACCCTCAACAAAACTTAGAAACATTTCTTAGAAAAATGCAGCCTCTAAAATTGTGTCTTTTGCAATACAATTTCGAACGACAGCCAGTTTGACGCCACAATAATGCACTGCATTCACAATCAGTCCTACATGTTATCTGGGCAAATTCCATATGAATGAAGTTTATTTTTCCAGAAATACAATAAAAACTGTAAAGATACTAGTCCTCATGCGGCATTACTTGAAAATTGCCTGGTGACGTTCCTGCTGAGACTTGTCACTCAAACTAAGTCATACACCAATCAACCAATCATGAGCGAATAGTAGTAGTAGTAGTTTGAGTGTCAAGTCTCAACAGAAACATCACCGAACAATTTCCATGTAATGCGCATGAGGGTGTTACATGCTATAACAGTCCCTCGAGCCTTATGGTCCTCAAGCCTTTGTTAAAACGTCTACGGCATTTGAAAATAAGTGACTCTTTATCAGGCCTGAGAACTGTCGACAGTCTAGGTGGAACAGATCAAATGCAAATCAAATGTGTTAATCCCAACTGCATTTAATTTTTCATTGACTTATATTGACTCAGATTATATACATGTATCATCACTATCTTATATAAGCACACTTTTTTACTGCAGAGTCTGAACTGTGTGGTGGCATACAGCAACAAGGGTAGTGATACTAAAGCACCAGCAGCCAGGCCACCGACTGCTACAACTGTCAAACCTCCAGGTAAAACTGACTTCCACTTCTCTCGGCTAAAATTTACAAACGTATGTAGGTGTGGGTTTATTACATCAAGATACTTTGTGGATCTCACTCAGTAAAATAAGAGTTTGCACATACCGGTATAATGTGCGATAGGGATAACAATTGGTAACCGACTTAGACAACCAATTTTGTCATGGGACAAACAGTTTTTATATCTGGGCAAGCCATGAAATTAAATAAAGAAATGTAACCATTACATAGTCCAATGTAGTATTATCATGTCATCTAAAACAAAGTCTTTTGAGCAGTTGTTAACATGACATTGCTACTAGAAATGTAAAAACATTCAGCTTTACTGTGCATTTATAGGGCTAAACACAAAAAGCTGTATTTTCATGTGGACATCTATGTTTTTGTTTTTTTATTTTGATTGATGATTGATATTTTTACCCTTGTCCTACAGCCTTGTATACTTCTACATTGACTTGACCAGATGTTGCCTTTATATGCTAATCAATATGCAAATTAGCCACAATACTCTTGATGTTTTTTCTTCATTGTATAGTGTAATAAGTTTTATTCAAGTCTATTTGTCGTTGCCATGTTGTACTGGTGGCAGTACATGTAGGCTTTTTACACTCAACTTAAAATTCATTCAAAATTGATATCATTGTGCTTCCCTTGCAGATCCTCCTAAGCCAGTAGCAGTGGACAGAAATGACCAATACCAAGTGAAAGAGTATTTCAGCTATAACGAGTTCTCATACTATGATATAGATTCTGCAATGTGCAAACACAGACTTCCACAACCAAACCCAAATGTCAAATCTTTGTAGAATTTAACTGAGACAAAGTTTGTTTTAGCAAGTATTGTTGTGTTAATGTTTGACTTAATTTAGTCTCACTCTGATGATCATCATCCATTGAGCTTTTTCTCACAGAATTTCCACAGGTTATGTTTGAAATGTATTGATTAGCTATTTATCCGTACTGTAAACTGCTCTAATTTCTCAACTTTAGTGGATCACCGAAATACAAATGTATAAACTGATTACAATTTGTTTAATGACCCTGATTAAAAATCAAACTCAAATTTTAAAATACATGTACATCATATAATGGTCAGATTATTTTTTTTTTCATCTAGAAACGAGTCCCTCTGTAAGTTTTCTTGAATTTTGCTATAGTAGTCTATTCATAAGCAGTTCAGAACGATTGTTGATGCTACTTTAGTACTTGCTTTGTATTGGCAATGGTATTAATAGAATAAAATATTTAATATTTAAAACTGGTGTTTTTTGTGTAGAATTGTCTTCAATTTCATTCCAAGATGGTGTATTCCATACATATTGGTATTTCAAGACAAGTTCCTTTATTCGGAGAAGATCTCAGAGAAGATCCATAATCTCCTATACATGTACCTGCTCCAGACACTGGGATAACTGGTGTATTGTATAACATTTGTGCCTTGAGTCATGGTTATTTGCAAGCTAATAATAATGTTATGGTTTTGTCTGCTTTAGTGATTTTCCAGAGTGGTAATAGTCTTCCAGTGTATACAATGGGAAGTTTTCTCCCACAAAGCATTGTATATGGAGTATGTGGAGTAACATGCTTAGTAAAGCAATATTTGAATTTGGCTCAAACTGCTATAAGTCATCCATCGCAATTACACTTGGCATATGATTACAACTGTAGAAATTGCATAATAATAGTTTCACAGAAATAAACCAACAGCCAGAACAATAGGTGGCATGACCAATAGGGATATAACTTTTAGTCGTTTGTCTCCATGTAGATTTGTAATCAGCCACGGTTTTTGTCACACACAGATTAGTAACAACCACAATTTTGGTTTCAGGCGATATGCACAACGTGCAATGCAATGAATAAATTTATTTGTGTTTATACAAATGTAACGGTAATGGGTCGAAGCAATGTGAACATTTATTCCACGTTTCGTAAGACTGTCATAGTACAAGTTGTTAATCGCACATTGTAGTCATGCCATATCATGTGAATTATATATCAGAAATGGATTATCCCTAGATTGGTATATTTACATGCCAATACCACTGGCAACATGTACCATTTAACATGTTCTACAGTAGCACTGGTCAATCGAACCAGATATATATTGTAATTTGAATAATAAAAGCTACTGTAATTATGTCACTAATACCCCATCCAATCAACTATGTTATTACCGCTACCTTATGTTCCAAATTTACACCAATGATTCACAAGACAATGAGAGAAGTGCATATCTAAGTTTTGAAAGATGATCCTTCAGCACGAAGTAATGCGTTAACTATAAGTGAAATTCTGGGCTTGAAAAGACTTCTCTGCAAATATTTGAAAATACAGGTTCTTGAAACAGTCTTAACACATTTACATGGATTGATATATCCCACAAGTTTCAGCCAGAAATACTGCAATGTTATCTGGGAATTATGGGTTTAGTCATTTTGGGCAACAATTACCCGTAGTTTGTCATATAAACAAATGGACACCTTGCATGTTTCAAATGAGTTCCTCCATATGTATATCCAGGCTTTCAACAAGATATCGTAAAATTAAGGTTTTTTCATGCGATAACAGAGGACTCTATTCAAAAATGTCATCACACGATTCTTGCTTCCTTAAAGGACGGTGGTCCATCGCGCTGTGCACGTGTGGCATTTGTGTCGATAAACATTGATTTTCTCGCAATCCAATGCGCTCTTCTAAAGGAAATCACAAGTATGAGTTTGACCTGGGTGCGGCTTGCATTAATTACCGCCAACGACTCCTTCCAAACACCTAAAAAATACATAATTAAAGCTTGGTAACATCTCAGTTTGTACTCGTTGATCTGCACAAAAGTTAAAGTAGCCATCTTTGTTTATACAAGACCCACATATCTCTCATGTGCGGATTAAATGATTCTCAAGAATCTTTATGCATAATCCAGGGCCAATTTTATTTAGATGGTAAAGTCACATTTGAGTCAGTGGGACATCCATTTATTGTTCAAATTTCTGTATCCATCCAGTACACAATAAATAGCACACATGTATCTCTGTTTTGTAAGAAATCGTTTATTATGTCATTGAGGTTAAAATAGTCCATAAAAGATTCTGTGTTTAAAAATATGCACTTGCATAAAATAAAGAGGCATCTTGCAACTATGGCCATTGGGGGCGCTGTCCATAGTTTGTTAAGTGTCTGATCATCAAATTATGATGATTTGGGACAGGAAGTGTACTCTGGAAATTTGGCAAGTATAAAGTCAATCCAGTAGGAATTAACCGGATAGACAAGTTGTGATTACCAATTAATCATCAAACAACAACATGATAAACTTTCTTTTTTTCTAATTGCACAGTTACATTAAATTAAAGTCAAATGCTTTGAATTTGTCTCTGAAATCCGCTGCCATGCTTGCTTCCGCTTCTTTGCTAACTGAACATGCTTTCCAGTCGGCTCTTTCTGGCATATCAAGTATCTCAGGACTTGCCAAGACTTCCCTGCAGAAAAGGAAAGCTATAAGTATGATATCAATTATAATTGATCTTATTTAATATATGCAGTTGTTGTATCATTAATTGACATTACAGTCCTTGTTAAAAAAACAAAAGGGCCAGTTAAGTAATTTTAGAATTGTGACATTGACTACCGGGGTAAGACAAGCTTGCTCAGTAACAAAATTTATAAAGCAAAATGATGTGCATCAAGATACCATTATTTTCTACATACATGTACCATGTTTAAATAAAATTATATATCTATGCACACATAAGATCTACTTCCAGAATTGCAGAAATTCGTGAATTTGATACAGTATAAGCACTAAAATGGCTGCAATCTGGCCATCTAAAATTTGATACAGTATAAGCACTAAAATGGCTGCCATCTGGCCATCTAAAATTTGATACAGTATAAGCACTAAAATGGCTGCCATCTGGCCATCTAAAAATTTGATACAGTATAAGCACTAAAATGGCTGCCATCTGGTCATTTAAAATTTGATACAGTATGAGCACTAAAATGGCTGCCATCTGGCCATCTAAAATTTGATTGTGAAACACTTGGGCATGATGTATGCGAGAAATTTGAAATACAGGTATGAGCACACCGAAAATAGACAGATGCACAAAGATGAATCTAAGACTTGTCCGAATAGCGACAATGAATATACGCTATTAGATATTTGTGTTATAATTTTTGACCGTTGAACACTGATATTCATTCACGTGAAATACAGAAAGAGTTTGCAAATACTCAGTCACAAAACACATTTTTGCGTCAGTGCTTTACAGTTGTGTTTTCTTTGATTCAATGAAAGAAGTTTCCTCTATGTTATTGTTTTGTTCGTGCATATAAAAGGTTGCAGATGAAGGTTATTCAGTGTCAAGGAGAAAAAGAGTAGTGACATGCGATAGTACTTGGTAGTACTCAGTATAAGGGAGAAAGTGGTTTCATGCATTTATACAAATAGAAATAAATACAAATAGAAACTTTATGTTAAGGTAGCAGAATAGTTTTTTGGGCACTTTTCACATTTTTTTTTGAAAATCACACGAATAGCTCCCTAAGGCATGCTACATACATGGGTGTATTTATTTTATTGAAAAAAAAAATATCTTGTACAAGTAAACTGATTTTTTTCTAGTGTGCAAACAAATGGCCAAGTTTTTGTTTATCCAGTGTACACCCAACTAGTGCATCTCATTAATATGCATGGTTTACAAACATAACTGAACTGAGGGTAAATAGTTTTAAGTTGGGCCACTTTCTTTATTTGCTATTTACAAACAACTGATAAGATATCTGTTTGTAGTTTACACACAGCTGATAAGATGTGTGCACTGCTGCCTTTCTAGACAGGAAGTACAGCAAAGACAAAACAATCGCTTTAGAAACAATAAATTTTAAATAATCAAAAAAGTACATGAATGTACCACTTCAATGTAATTATATGTTAACAGAATAAAAACTTACAAAAAAAATTCTGTAATATTTTTTTCTTGGCTTTGTCATTGAAAGGTGTCTGACCACGGGGTTACTTTCTTAGTCCAGAAGTAATGCAGTTACATTGGGAGGGGGCTCCCTTTTACAAAATATGGTTGCAAACAATAAAATACGGCCATCTGTGGTGGCACTGCATTGCATGAAAATTCAGGCCACAAACTACATGTAAAGGTTGATCAATGATAAGAATATGTTTGGACCTGGTTTATATAATCCATTTTTCAGAGGAGTTTTCACCAAGTAGGCCTACTTGCATGCTTAGGTTTTTCTAAATTCGTAAATTATGTTGCATGTAATAAATCTGTCTGATAAATACTTGGTTGTTTCATCTAATGTACTCATGCGAACAAAATGCACGGCAACGAAATAGTAGCGTGCCCCCCCCCGCCCCGGCCGACGTCTTGACATCGGATAGTGGACCAGTGTTTCACGCAAGGCAAGGATTGACTTTTTCGTACGACTTCGGTAAAAAATAAAAGGATCATCTAAAATCTAGGTAGTTTTTATAGATGATAACTGTGAGTCCGGTTACAATTAAATTTTGAAGAGATTCATCTACAAGTATAAGACCTGAGGTTACACGGGGTTTGATTTTTAATAGCACAGGAAATGCTACATGCCGGCATACATCACTGGGTCACATTTTACAATTATTATCAGTAATTCTTTAGTTTAGTTGTCATTCACTAATTATGGACGAGATAGTAAGCACGTGAAAATTTCCAAGAAAAAGAAAGCGAGGAAGAAAGAAGAAAAACATCAAAAGAATGATCACTCCTGTCAAAAAAGATTGTGAAAGAGACGATGCTGGGTTCGTACAGAACGGATTTCCCCGTCGAAACCAGTGTCAGCCATGAAGTGGGCGAAGAAAGTTTTACCGTGACACTGTGAGTCCGATGAATCAGACTTCGATATAGTGGGTGATAGTCCTGTTCAAAACGTTCGAGAGATGTCTGTATCTCGCAGGAAAATATTGTTTACTTCCGACGTAGAAGAAAGTGAGAGTGAAAGTCACGGCCGATTGTTTGAAGACGGCGAGATTCGACTCGTTGACATGTCAATGTTGAATGGCGCCCTAGAAAAAGAGATTTGTCAATTTTGCAAAGTAGGCAATATCTCAATAGTGGAGCGCAGGCGTCACGGTCTAGGCAGTTGTATTCGATCGAAACTGAGCCAGTCTAGCTTCCCGTCATCTCGAAAGAAGGGAGCAGTTTTCTAAATAAATAAAAAGGCTGCCATTGGAATGCGAGCGATTGGAAAGGGACGGTGCGCTCTGGTGAAACTGTCAAGCTATTAGGGGTTACCTCAACCAGTAACGGGTCCGCCCTTTCGCCAGTATGTACGAGCTGCCTCCAGGAGACTCCGAAACTCGTGGCATGCTTGAATTAATAAGTTTAAAAACACAACGGCCCAAAAATAAATACACTGTATTTGCAAACACTTCAACTGCCAAGTGTAGTCTCTGTATTGTTTGTTACTCGCAAACAGAACCGCCCACTTTGCATAATCCAAGCTTTAATGAATGACGTCACCGTTCGTTATCAGGACCGACAGTCACAAAACTCCACAGCGTGAAAGAAAACGGCCAAAAAACAAAGTTTTTTACAGATATAAATGTCGGTTCATGACTTTTCTCGAAAACAACTTTCAAAGCATTTTATTTACAATTAGCCCATGTAAATTTTGCTGCTGAAACGGGAGTTAACGTTGATTGAAGTTTGAAATCATAAAAGTGCCGATTTCTCGGTGTTCGGTTTTTGGCAATTACCATTGACCTAATTTTAAATGGCGTTTCAGTGAATAGCACCACGATGTCGCCGTTTAGCTTTTCTTACTCTTTTCTTACTCTTCATATCCGTATTTGCATATTTGCAAAATTCTATTGCGTTTTTTCACAAACCTCGCGCAAACCAACGGTATACTCTAACTTTAACACCAAAAAACGTGCTGGAAATTTGTGATTTTCGGAAAGAAAAAAAAACTTAATGCAAAAAATAGAAATACGGATTTAAACTTCATATCCTTTGCTTCAAAACAGTGTAAAGTTTTTGATCGCATGAATGACTGAAGAGATGACAATTAAAATTTTATTCACGTTAGTTAAATTATCAGCCCTGCTGATTTTCAGAATCACGTGACGCTAAAACAAACACAATGTTCACAAAATATTAATAATAGGAAAATACAAGTCAAGAGCTTTCCAAACATATATAGATTGTATGGTTTCTTGTAAAATTTATTCCGATTATAGGTGTTTACATTTTTCATGCAAAAAAACTATCCTGCTACCTTAAATAACTAGTTACCTGCCAAACTGCAGTGGAAATCCCTTTTTAATACGATGAAGAAATTTTTCCCCAGATTCCAGTTCAACAAAAAAGAATGGCGTGCCTGTTGAAATAATCTGAAAAATTGAAAGAAAAAAAAAACATGATTGCATACGACTGTAATGGTTAGCACACTGCAAAACTATTATGCTTATTGCATCATACTCACCTGCTTCAAGTCTGAGTTTTTTGGTATTTCATTAAGTTCTAGTTTTTGTGCCTCGCTGTATTCTTGGAAAACTGCACTAATGGTTTCAGATTTTTCAGCATCATATGGTATGACCTAGTCAGAAAAAAAAACATAGTGAAAATATTAGAGAACCTTGGCCACAAAACAACTTTTAGGAAGTCACTGATTTTCACATATTATCATCATCTTGAATTCTATCAAATCATCAAATCAATGATATTTGTCATGGCAACTACAGTTTTTAATAATTCCAATTTCAGTCTTAAGGAGGTTTGGAAATAATTGAAGAGTGGCTACATTCCTATCTCATAGTATCCATAACTAGACTTGTTTTATAGGTGACTTTACAATTCTGTGGCAGGGCAGTAATACTTGATCAAAAAAATTAAATGAAGATACCTGCAGCTGTAAGTGTTGACTTCGATAATTCCTTTCAAAGATAACACAAGACTCATCATCTTTCCTAAACATCTGCTGAAGACAACTTTTGTACTTTTCTACTTCATCTAAAGCTTCCTGAAATATAAAATCCCAAACTTACATATAAACACATGATACAAAGTTCCATAGCAATTGAATACCCAGGTTTCATGGTCATTTTTTTTTCAGAAATAACATATCAATGCACAACAAGTTTAAAATTCCTTATGTGACACAGAAATTCAATAACACAAAGCACTGTTAAAAATATGCAAATACAGTGTATGTAGGCAAGTGCATGTACAAGCCACTTTAACCTTAAGTTGTGGAGAAAATGTTATAGACAGCTGACTGTCAGTTTAGTATTTTTTAGACATTCTGACCATTGAGAAAAAATCTGATTCAAATAATATAACATTTTTCATTGAAACAAGGTGAACATTTCTATATATAATATTTACATGGAAAATAGCTAATGATGGATGTGAAAGATAACATTAGTTCCTAGAATTCCTGTTTATTATTTACAGAAATATACAAAATTGTCTCACCTGTGGTAAGTCTACTGAAGACTGATAGTGACCAATGGGCAATATCAGAACATGATCAGGTACAAGTCCACCTTTAGCTAAAGCCACATAAGTCTGGAAAAGTAAAAATAATTTTTTTTTGCATAGTACATAAAGTCTGGAGTGAAATTGAGTGAGAAACAGAGAATATGCCATGTACCAGTTAACTATTTTTTTCTAATATCTGTCTTTGTTAAGCTGGAAAAATATAAAATGACATAAAAGCAATATGACTATAAGTCAAACGAAGAGTCATGATACGATTTGTTTTTTTAGGATTTTCTTTTGAATAATATCAGTAAAGTTATTTCAGTACAGTAATGAATAGATGGGATGCCAATATACTTTGTAACCAAATGTTTTGGTGTAATAATTTTCTGTTGCCATGTTTGAAGGGAAAAACAAAGTTTTTATTTTTTTCTTTATTTTGAAAACTAGAACTAAGGGAAAATCTTTACAGAATTAATGACTTGGGCTTCAATGAAGTAGAATGTTTCTTTTCAAACTAGAATAACTTGTGTATGTGATAATGATTGTCCTAGATTAGATCTTTAATCTATGATGTTTAGAAATATTTAATGAATTATTAATACACATTGCCTGCTGAAAGTCTGCACAGACAGCGGAAATGAATGAATACTTACATGTGTGCCCACACTAACTACAAGATGCTTTTCAACCTCAGGACTACCAAGACAAAACCAGCATGGTCCTGTGGGCTTTGGTGGTGCTGTAAAACAATAGAATCAGAAGTCCAAAAAATAGTACAAGTACATATACTGCATGAAACTGATGATACAAGTACTGTATATAATCTAATAGAAGCAAATGTATTTATAGTTGAAATAAGTCATATTTTAATGATCCGGCATATAATAAACACATTTTGGCCAGATTTGATTTTCTATTGAAAATGAGATTCTAATAGAACAAATAAAGTATTATATTTTGCAAGTATTAAAACTAATATTCTTCTTTTTGTGCATCTTAATTGATATTCAAATTTGACAGATTATAGAAATGTTCACTTTACGTCTTGGCTTCTTGTGTTGTCCACCATCTTGCCTTTGTTGTCTCTTCTGTGGTTTATTGTAACTTTTTGAATCATAAAAATACTGATTAGACATGTCTGCCTGAAATTGTAAGAAAGATGAGGATTACTTAAAATGAAAAGTGATTACTTTTGATAAAACATAACTATACCAACAGGATCAAGTAACTTTTACCGTACTTGATGACTTAGTGCCCGTGCTCAACTAAGGCCCACCACCACCACTCTGACTATCAAATTGGGAATTACCAGTTTATAAAAAAAATATCATCTTTTTTTCCCCTAAAATCAGTGCCAACAGATCGTATTTAAATATTGGTAATTCACTTCCACAAAAATATTTTGAAAGTGTCATCGACTATATTCTGAAATTTCCGGAAAACTAACACAGTATTCAAAAGGATGTACCGGTAATATTCCCTTTAGTCTGGCACATGCTAATTGAAACTTTTCATTTGGATAATTTTTCAACAGGGGTGCTCAACTAAGCACCCACCCTCATGGTATACAGTACAGTATATGATAGTGAATCAGCAACCTGTCTGCCTGTCATTATAGACAAACACTCCATATTTTAGACAGGTACAATATTTCTACAAACCTGTCCAATTTTGATTGAAAATTACCAGTAAATTACATTTTTTTATAAAAAATCAATAAAAAATCGATTGTAAGTCTGTGGCTACAGTTTTTTGACTGGTACTTTCTATTTTCTGGCTACAACCCTGATTCAGTGCATGTATGAACTGTTATTTCTCCCCTCACCTGTGCCGTTTCTGTGTTCACATCTTGTATTTTGAATGGACATTCCGTTACATCTTGCGGCTGTTTGATCAATTCTTCATTCTCTATTTTACACATGGGAACAATGTTGAAGGCATACAAATACTGTAATGCAATAAAAATAGAATAATTCAATCTAGTTTTATAGACAGTTGCGTAAGTTCATTATAAGTATAAAGTACAATTACCTGCATTTGTTCTATTAGAAGTGCAGGTAAACCAAAAATGATATTTATTTATTACCTCTGTCATTTACATAACCACATGCACTACTAGTACAGCAAATATGGTATATGCATAAACATGTGTAATGATATGAAGAAGGAAATGTAAAACAGGAATTTTGCTTTGACAGGTTTATGGTTATGCTTTGGACACTTTTTGCTGTAGTCATTTCTCAAGGGTATCAATATACCTTTTTCTTGTCTGAATTGCCAACGTTAGCTAAGGCAATGAACCTTGTAACATGCTTGGCAGCTTCTGCTAGTACTCTATGGTTTCTGTACGGTTGTCGTTCATAGTGTGTCTGATATATCCCAGAAAAGTGATACCTTGGTCTTAAACACATGGCAAGTTTTGCTATTAGACTTGAACCTGAAGTCTTGTCAGTAATTCCATCCTGTGTGATACAAACGATTTGTTGTGTAAAATTTTATTTACGGGTAACATGAGAACTGATGTGAAGGGAAATAACAAATACATGTGCATGTGAATATGGAGGTTGTAATGAAAGAATCAGCGATAGAGAAAAAAATAATACAAAATATATTGATGCACAGGTTATATCCCTCCGAGGCAAAGAGTGTTGGCAGAAATTGTGTTCCCCCAATATTCTCCTTCTTGGTCCCCCAATATTAGTAAGGGACACCCACTTAAGAACAAGTTCTATATAACACAGCATATATTGTTAATTTCTCTTCAAAAAAGTGATACAAGAATAAAAGCAGCCAATAATCAGCCATAAGAATACACGTGTTAATCATCATAATAAATTTTTGATGGAGTTTCAGAGAATAACTCGAATGAATACTGTTTGCTCTCTTGATAACAAGATAACCATATGAGAACATCAAACAGAAACTCAGTTCAACAGCATTACCGCTTACAGGTTGTGATGCATTCTGGGAGACTCCTTTAGGCCACTGTGATGTCAGTAACACATCCACACCTTTAAAGTTAGTATCTGCAGTCAGCGATTCTATCAATGCAGTCACATCTATGTCTGTGAAATGGTGTGCTTTGGCATCACTACTACCACTGGGTTGTTCTATACCACTGATGTACGCTACTTGTAAACCAGACATACTATTGAAAACGCCTCGCTTACCTGGAAAAGAAAATCATTTACATATTAACCCCTTTGAATGGCAAATTTTTTTCCCCACTCAAATTTGGTTAAATTTCTTCACAGTTTCTGTCATTTTCACTTAATTCAATGATAATTTTGAACCAAACAGACAAAATTGAATGCAATTCACAACGATTGTAGTTGCTCATAGTTTTAAACAAAATTTGTTGAGAACAAAAATTTGTTTGTGACAATTAAGGATTAATCCTCACCAAACCCATCTATCAGCAATATCCACATTCACAAAGTGAAACCTAAGTGTGTAAATTGAAAATTTTCTCAATTATATAAAGAATCCCAATAAACGCAACACTTTTATAAATTCCGGTATCTCTTAGTCAGGTTACACTGTAAAATTGGATGACAAGTTATAGTCTTACCGAGATATGTAATGTTATCTGCTAAATCGCAACCATCAATCTCTTTGAAATATTCCATATGTTCTGGTAGATTAGCACCAAGGACGTATGTTGATATTGGAGCTAGAATGAAATGAATAAGATTGATAAAGTGGGGATAAAGTTGCCACTTTTATCATTCCCAATTCAACGATGTCACAAATCAAAAGAAAGATCACATCACTGTGATTTACGATTTCAGATTGCACAGATGAAATACATTACAGGTGAATATATAGTTATATTTTGGGGCTTCATGTATTTTGAATATTGAAATTCATGGCAAGAATTTATGTCTAGGATATGGCTACTGCTAAAACATAGTCACCTGCAGCTAAGCCATCTTTATATTTCTTCCACTCATCCTCAGCTTTTAGCCCATGGCCGAAAAAATTACCAACACACAGTAACATCTGAAAATATATAATCAATATAACTTGCAAGATAATGATCACAAAATCACAAGATTGTACATTTCTAATTAGTTAGCCCATGAAAGAAAATATTAGTATTCATCTCAGATGTTTTTTCAGAGTGTCCTTATTTGTAAAATGTTTTCGAACTTCTGTTTACACAATAAATGGTAACTAAAACTAAGTGCAAACTTTTTAAGCATCAACTGCGTTCTGTGATGCTATTGGTTAAATGTATATACATGTATGATTTGATGTAAGGTATGGTATAATTTTTAAATGCTCGCAGAGTGTGAGAGTTGCCTTCTCATGAGCTTTTCATTACATAGTATTTTAAAATATATATTTCAATAGTTGCATATCCTAATCTTGTATACATAATAATACAACTTAAATCTGCACATCTCACCTCAAAAGGACCAGCCTTATTCTGAACATTCCTCACTCTTTTGTAAAGCTGATCAAGTTTTCCTTCAGCATCCCCACTCACCAGGCTGAGAAAAAAAATGCACATAATAACTTACTAAACTGCTTTCACTAGACATAACTAATGTGCATAGCAATGAAAGCTGTAGTAGCTCCAGAACAGTCTAGACTTAACTCATAAGACGATTCTGAGGTGGCTTTGCCCTTAATATCTTTAGTATCATTGTCATCAGTAATTTGCACTTTTTTTTGTATTTACCAAATGTTACTAATACGAGAAGTATTTAGGTGGATTACTATGCACAAATTAGATACATGTCAATTTTGAAAGCAGGCTAAGCCAACTCAAATTATGTGGACTATATTACTGTAGTATGGTAATACAATCATAAACTGGTGGATAGTGGCTGGCAATTGCTGGCATACAGTGTGAACTTCAGCAGGAAATGAAATATAGTATTACAAACTAAACTGACAATAGTATGGATAATTATTATCTTCAAAAATTAGTGCATAGCAAACATTTAGTCATGACAACATTTTTTCCCCCCAATAATATTAACCAACCTTTCCTACATGCTGAATCACAAATCCTTTGTCATTTTTTCATTTCTGGTTACTCTTTACGAAATGGTTTGATTTCAATATTTAAAATTGTTAGACATCTAATGCAGTGTCAAAAGTGTTTTTACAACATTGCCCTAGACTCATGTACATGCTTTACACGGACAGGTGTACACAGAAAATGAAATAATTTTATGGTCTGAATATTGTTGTACATACATATACTTGTTTATCATTATGATGAAAAACCTAGAAATTTAATATGTAAAACATATTTAATCTTATACTTTCGAGTGCCTAAAATTCTTTTTTTTCTTGATTTTTAACTGAATGGACATAATCAACTTCCTATTGGCTATGTCTTGATTACAATTTTGGAAATAATATGGATGGAATTATGTGACAAAAATTGACTAGTCACTCCTTTGAGTTAAAATGTTTGTCTCACAAAAAAGAAAAGAAAAAACATATCACTTGATCATGAATTCTTGTATTATTACATCTGACACATTGCAGTGGGATTTTATAATCAAACAGGATTTAGGTCAAAGGTTAAATTTACACAATTAATAGCGGGAATACTTAAGATTTGAAAGACACATAAACAATACTAGCCAAATATAATTACAGAAAACAATAGAAACATCATTTTAGTTTCAAACATAGACTTATCGTTTTGTGTATTTTGTGTAGTCACTGTGTCAGTATATATGGGATACTGACCAGAAGATGGTGTGTGTAAACACCGTCCTGAGGGACGGTGGTGTAAACAAGAATTTAGATGACAAAGATGAATCAGTGCGCTCAGACACGGTACCAGCATTATTACTGTTTTGTTGAGTTTTCTAGCGACTCAGAGCAATGAAGTGCGTGGATGGTCTTGTCAACGAATAAAGAAAATTATTATAATGTTACTCTGGGTTTGTATGAATTAAATTAACTTACATTTTCAATGATTTTTGGGCCATTCTCGCTATGAATCTCTTGCGACCTGGTCAACGTGAGAAACCAACTACAAACAAACAAATCACTTTCGCGTGGTTGTTTGTTATTTCTTTACTCCTGCATACCCAAACATGGCGGAGTTGTAAACATTGCAGGTTACACATAATTCGTCGTTCAAAGTCGTTTTAGCAAAAACAAACGAATAGTATTTTGGCAAATATTTTGGACGAGTGAAGATCTGACGAATACACAATGGTAGACGGCTTTGGAGCAATTACTTGGTGGGGATTCAGCCCCGCGTTGGACTTCCAAGAAAAAGGTGACTTACTTGAACAGTTGCATGCTGTAGTTTTGTATTTACATGTAGTTACTTACTGATCGATTTATTGCGATATTCAGCCCTCAAGTAACAGTCATTTGGTGGCACATTTCACGTTTGGCATAATGCGTGCTAATTAGTTTTCATTTAAAATGTTGTCAGTAATGAATGCCAAATACGATTTTGATAATTTGCAAATAACCACATAAGTACTACATGTCTTTATTATTAGATTTTATTTCAGGTTTGGAAGGATTACATGTATCTGGTGGTGATGGAGACTGTGAAGAATTCAACGTTTTGATGATTGGTGCTGGTGATTGCAGACATATACTGAAAACCATATCTAGAAAACATAGATATCCTAAGAAAAAAATAAATGTACGTTCAATGTTGTAAGGTTTAACAGGTCTTAAAGACTCTTATCTGTAATTACATGTATATACAATAACATTTCAAGGCATCAAGAGAAATTATAGATCACTGTACTGTATATAGATTTGTATTTCTATTTCTTGATACAGTTGGTAAATAATTTTTAATTTAGTTGCTTTTTAATTTTGCTTCTCTTTCATTGCCTTCTTGCTTAAAATTTCTTTCAATATGTGTGAATAAAATGAACTTTATCTTGAACACTAGCCTGACAAGGTTGCGTGAGTTGCGCCCTCCGCGGTACTCCAAACCCAACACACGCCTGACAGATTTTCCCCAACGATTTTTTGTTACCAATAAAGTTACAGGAACGTCAGATAGTGACAGCCATCAAAGAGTAACCATTCACGGCAGAATTTATTTGTTTGTTGACATAATGTGTGATAAGGAGCTGGCAAATTTCTGCCCAATGTTATCATCTTGTTGAAAACAGTCTGTGATTTTTGCAGACAATGAAAAAACAGCTTCGATTGATGATGTTACCATGACCACCAAAATAAATATTCATTGAAATTTATTTTCAAACAGGCCTGAACTTTGTGAATTCGCAGTATTGATCTTACTGACGAGACATGCACTATTCTGTCCGGTGTTGTTAGGGTCTGATGCCGTTTGGCCTACGAGGGCGCCACTCACGCCTACATGTCAGGCTACTTTAATTCATGCTACTTATTTTTTGTAGTTTTACGTGATTGAGAACAGTTTGGAGATCTATGCCCGTCACATGCTGCTACTAAACATAGCATTGGAGTCGCCGCAGAAAATGGGATTCCAAGAAAAAACTGAATTATTCTTAGAAATCTATGGTAATTCACTAATCAGATCACATTCCAGTCAGTACATTGTAAATAAAGCCAATGAATTCATCAAGTAAGTGTGACACATGTATCATTGTGGTTGTTACTGAAACAAAAATCCTACTCTTGAGTGAGTGTACCTCAAACTCAAAAAGGGTCCAGTTGGTAATGGGTGCACCTGATTAGTAGATGTGACTTTTTCTACAGATGCTGGTTGTGTTTAACTTAAGCACAACTGGCTGATGCCAGGATAGCCCATTGATCAACATTAATTTTAAATTTGTGTAAACATTACCTTATCTGCATTACGAATTCTGTGTTATTTTATACATTGTATCCCTTTAACTAAAGTTGTATTGTTGTCCTAGTATATTTTAGTCATGTCATGTAATGTCTTTAACATTTCTAGTAATAAACACTGTATTCACAATATCCACATCACAAGTTTCTTGCCAATAACTAATCCTAATCAAGCTGTTCCATACTTTCAGTTGTGATTGAGTTTTTAGCATTTTAGAGTATCATCAAATCTCCTAACTGCACATTGAAATTTCCTTTTGACGATGGACGATATTACAAAATTAATATTCAATGCAAAGCATTTAGCTGGGTTTAGCTTTTGTCGGGAGTTAAATTGATAAATGACATAAATGCCAGCTTTTGATCAGTATGACTTATGAACACCATAACTTTCTGATTTGATTTTTGACCAAGTTACTCAAAATTAAAAATGCTTTCAACTAAATTTTGCTAAAAATACAACTTTAATGTAACCTAAGTTACATAAGAACCCCCCTCCCAATCCTGTGTGAGAACTTACCAATGTGACATACTGTATACAGTAACTCATAATTTAGCCTTGATATTCACAGATTATTTATCATTGCATGTTGACTATAACCACACCATATTCCATCTCAGATATGTTACAGATCTAGACTACATGAAGGAGATGATGCCTATATTTGACATATCAGCTTTGAAGTTTAAAGAAAGGGACCAACTAGAAGCAATCTATAAATTCTGGAGGAATCCTGATGTTAAAGTATATGATATTTCAAAATATTGGTAAGCTGGAAACCAAAACTTTTATATATATCCTCGGGCGGGGCTACGTCACAAGACGTTCCACGTTTTAAGATGCACACCACTCTACCAAGTATTTCTATGGGCTTTGCGCAAGCTTCTTTGGAGTGCTGGTGAAAGAGCTAGTAAAAATAGAAAACAACACAAACGCTTTGGAGTAATCCTGAACAGCCAAATTTATATATGTCGTACACGCAGGTGTAACCTCGTTACATTGTTCAGGGAAGTCTCAACAACCATCCCAAAGTATCATTTTCTAAGAGTTTTCAGCCCTTATTTCCACTGTGATGGTTGCCAGGTGGTGAAAATGCCTGGATGTCCGCCCCTGAGAATAGTATTATTATAGTAACTATGTGTACCACATGTTACAAGATATTCTCTGGCATGGGTCCTGGAGCGAAGCTTTTACTTTTGCTCCTGTGTGTATCAGTCAGTCATTTTGTATTCTATTTTGTCAATATATCTCTGACAGTTTTCACTACTGCACCATAATAACATGGTGAGGCGTATATGTAGAGATACATGTATGTAAACTATTTTCTTGACAAAGTTATAAAGGGCAGCATTTGTTTTGTGTTGTTCATGTTTGTGTAAATCTGTTTTAGTAGCTCCTTTTGTTTTTGTCAGTATATTAATTAACACTGCTCCATACATTTAAAATCATTTTACATAAATTGTATGCATATTAATTACCTCATTTGCATATGATTTTTTTTTATTCAGGGATGATAGGGTGAGGAAGCACCTGGGTGTACGCTATGATAATAAACAAGGTGCATTTGACTGGGATTACAGTATGAAACTTTGTGAGAAAGATGCTAAAATTATCAACATTCATGTGTACTCACAGTGGAGGAGGAATGGTGTGGCATTTGAAACAAGGGAAGGCGACTATGATTCACCCAATAAGACGCTGGCTTCAGGAATGATATTCAAAGTGGTAAGGCTTTTGGAATGTAACACATGCTGTGTACCTTTGTATCTTGGCAACACTCTGCTAGTTAGAAGATGCAGTCCAACATTTACAAATACTACTACTTTTATCTGCATTGTCAACTCTAGCTGGATGAATTTATAGCTAGAGTTCTTTTTGTGACGATGAATTAAATTCTTAATTTCAATGAATATTTTTCTAATTTTATAAAATATACAGCTATTCTCCACTTTTTCTTCAACTATGTGACCAATATATTGCTTATATTTGGATTCACACCCAATCCTTTGATTAGTCAGCCTGACACATAGCCATAGCAACCACTGCATATACCAAAGGGTTGCAGTGTCTAACATCCATGATCCATGACCATATCAAATCTAGTTTAACAATATGGTTTATTTTTGCAACAACTCACTTGGATCCTCAAACCCCACAATATAACAGTTTATAAACACATGTGTTTCAGGGTGGTGATAGAATAGCCCAGCGTGGTTACTGGGGTGACATCGTAACAAGTCCATTCATCACATTTGGTATAGAATGTGAAGAGAAAAGTTTGCTGAAAAAAGCTAATGATATGCACATGAAGGTGAGTAGTCCTCATTCCTAAAGACATCACAAACCCAGACGCTCTGATTAATTTTGCAGATTTGATGTTGTACTCACTAGGTTTAAATTTACAGATTTTTGAAAAGACCATACATTCTATTGTTAACTTTGCATATTCACTTGGTTTTAATTTAGTGTGTTTATCTATTAGCAGAATAGATAAAAGTAACACATCCAGCTACTGTAAAGTTCTTAATTGAGTAAAAATAAAATATACCTTTTTTCCTATATTTTACATTCATACAATAAACTCCATACAAAACACCCAATAAGTCTTTTCAGTGAAAATTAATTGCAGCTAAAATAAAGTATTTTACAATAATAACTCAGCCTAATTCAGAAGTCTGTTTCACGTTATAAGAATAGCTCTGATAGTGAATGAAACTGTGTCTCTCACTCTGTTCCCATTGAATCCACATCACACTCATTCCGAGTAGAGGTGGACCTGTTTTTCTGTGTGATTGTAACCCAAGACCCATAATGATCATGAGTCACTATCATCACTATGGTTATTTGTACATGTCACATTCAAGGGTAGATCAAGTATTAAATATTTACACATACATGTAGTTAATTTATCTGTAAGCCACTCAAGAGGATGATAGGAAACACATCAGGATAAATGAAACAGTGATTTTTTTGTAATCATCGCAAGGTCTACCTAAAGAGCACATCATCACATCAATCTTAATATTTGTAACAACTAATCTTATTGGTCAGTTGATTTACTGTCATGGCCAATCTCATACATACACAATTCTGTATAAACTTGCGTGCATATTCATGGAGATAGTGATTTATGAACCAAATATATAACCTTGCGATTGGGAAAATTCCATTATAGCACATGGCTTGAAATTTGGGATCAGTACAGATATTTTGTCTATACCTACCATACATGTTCATCAGGAAATTTGGTTCTATGTTACAGCCATATGACGTATTGCATTTTATTTTAAAATTCACATAGTTGTACCATATTCTGTTTTTAGAAAAAAATGTAGTCTGTAAATATATTTACTGTGATGCATTACAGACTTCAAGAGATGTCTCAGAGTACAACGTACTCTCCATGCTGTATGAGCTGACCAACAATGAAATATATGTAATGCCAAAACAAGATGGGAAGGATGGTACAAAAAAGGAAGAAGCAAAACTTACTGAAATTACTGAGGATGAGGAAGAAGAAGATGTGAATGAAAATGCTGAAGAGCCAGCTTCATCTGAGAGTACAGGTGAAACTGCAAGTATGTATGCTTATAATAGCTGATGATGGAAGTTGTATTTATTATTGGTCAAATATGGGTGTTCACTGTGGGGAGGGGAAATGTTCTCATTGCCCAAAGCACAAATTGCCTCTCAGATGATATATGTAAATTTTAGTGTCTAAAACAATCACATGTATGTACATTACTAGCTAACAAAACCCAGTATAACTTTTGCAAACACAGCCACCTTCAATAATCAATCTCTGCAAAAGTAAAAGTATAAATGGCAATGGTCAATACATGTTTAACATAACCCAGATGTTTCTATTCTAAGGCATGTACACGTAATAATATTCAGCCTTATTTGAAATTGATAGCTATCCTTCAATGATAAGATAAGACAGAATTGCCATCTACATGTAATGGGTGTCTATTAAATAAATTGACTGAGATTGCAAGCTCACTATTAATTTCCCTTGATGCAATGGAATATTTCTTGGAACATGCTTAGCAGTGTTTGTTTGAGTGTGGAACTTTTCATCCCAACAAGCAAATGCTCCAGTCATGGACTCTCAAGGAGTGCTGGTGGGAAAAATGACAATAAGGAAGTTGTATATACTTTGTATGTAAATTTTCAGTTGAGAATGAAAATTGAATCATGGCAGAATATCATAAAACATGGTTTGAATGGTCTTGTTCATATTCAAATCACAACTTTGAACTAGCCCTGTTCGCCATGTTTCTGAATCACGTTGTAGATGGTGATCTAGGGATGATTAATTTTGAGCAATGTTTTTCTGTGATGGACCACTGTCTGATCGATAGGCCATATGTGATTTTTTTTTTTTTTAATTTAAAAGTACCGTATGTGTTCAATGGAAATGTTAAATACCGGTAGTATCCATTCAATTGAGATTAATTGTTGGGTTTTCAGTAGAATTTTAAATAGCAGGTTCCAGTGTGGAAATAGACAAGTCATTACCAATGGAAATTTGATTAGTAGATTTTTTGATAAAAGTGGCCTTCTGTCAAATTATCAATTAGTTTTGACCAGTATTGTTCTAGTAAAAGTGATTGTTTGATTTATGGCCATTGTTTTGTATATTTATATGCAATGTAGACCAATATTTAGGAAATCTATGCTTTTGCAGAGCTGATACAGATTGAAGATGTAACTGTTAACTTCCTACCATTGTCTTCTGCTCAAGAGTTGAAGAAAAAAAGTAAATATCATCAGCTGTTTCATCTTGTGTATTTCTCAAACAGGTAATCAAAATTATATGTTTATTTATTTTACTCTTGTGGTAAAACATCCCCCACATCTTATTCAATTATCATATTCACAAATGTCAGATTCACAATGAAACCTCTGTAACGTCATAACCAGTATATCCTTGTAAAACATAACGTAATACATAACATTGAGTCTGTTACATTACGCACATTTTTGCCAGTAAAAATGTAGGTTGGGGTAGCACCTGAAGAACATGTGTGGTACTGAAGAAAATGCTCTGTGAAATCACATAGTAATACAAAAATAATATTATACCTTGTACTGTGCATTTATTAGATGTTTAAACAAGCACCATTTAATAGTATGTGGTCCACACAAATCTATGTATACTCATCGTACATTCATATTAGAAGTGACACTTTTTAGACATAATGTTGATGACATATACTTATTTATTACTTTAGAAAACTTATATTTGTCAGTTACAACCTGTAAGGTATAACAACTATATTGATTACAGATGAAAGTGTTAATTGCGGGTTATACTGCTTCATGTATTACATGTACTATAGTTTGCCATATTTACATAAGAGGCAAACATTCAGTGAATTTCAAGATTCAGTGAACAAATTTTTTTGGGTCTCACAATACTAGCAGGGAAAATTACATGTTTTACATCATTTTATACCACGAATTTAGTATTCACCAGTTTACACTACAGTGGGTTTAGTAGGGAACAGCCTCAATTATCATGTTTGGTGTTAAGTTAGTATGAACAGTGATTTCAGTGATCTGTGTCCTTGAACCAAATATACAGGCCCTGACAAAAAGTTATCGATTCATCATGTAATCTACATCAAATGTTATATTTCTCCCACAGTATGGTACACAACCTGACTCCAGAGATTAATACACTGTTTTCTGAACGTGCATGTGTAATGTTGGAAACTGCAAAGTTTATGCTGGACTTGAAGAAGGAACAGACAGATGAGTTTGTCAAGAAAGTTAGCAGTATGGCCAAATCTGTAGGCTGTGAGGTAAAGAAAAAAAACTACTGAACAGAATTTCTAATTGATTTGGGATTGTGAAGAAAAAGGGGATTTATATTAAATTTGATATATGTGTGTCAATCTGAAATACAGTTAAACACGTGTATAAAGACCACCCATGGGACTACATAAAACTGTCCTTATAGTAAGTGGTGGTCAAGAGCTGTGTTATTCGTGGCTCAATAAACAAATGATATAAGGTGGTGACGTCACAATATCAGCATTCTTATATCATGCAGAACTTTTATGTTCAGAATTTGTATATTCTTTTCAGAAATTAAAGTTGACATACAGAAAGGAATTAAGGGTATAATATTATGCTATGAAATAACTAGACGTAACTTTTCTTTCTCTGTTTTCTTTGCAGCCCCAGACACTGTGTAATTCTGATAAAGATTCTGCTTTTCTTAAGTTCACTTTCAGAAGAAAAGACCAATCATGACATCATGTGCCTTCCTAACAACCACCACACAGTGTCAATACTCAACTTGGCAGTTGTGCTGGTCACTGTGCATTTTATTTAAACAAATTCATCTCCCTAATTTATCTTTTCTTTTCTTTATCAAATCATGCATTCCATCTGAATTGTTGTGTCTTGCATTGCTAAACATACACAATTTATCCAGTAGGGTTTCACGAAATGTTGCAATATTCTTTTGGCTACTTTGAATTTTCATGTGTGATGCTGCAATCATTTTTGAAAAAAAACTATTAAGATCATGTAAATGTTGAATCCAGATGATTCAACAAAGCAGTCTTTTATTATGTGGCCATTAAAGTACGTTTTCATTCCATAAATTCCATCATAGTCATTACATTACAGTTTGCAGTGATTGTTTCTTACCTTGAAATTAATTATGCATTTATTCTTCTTCCGTCCAATGTTACTGTATCTGTTGATTGACCTATTCATTTTTGTACCATCATTTATCTTACATTGTTGATAATAAAATAAGATACAAATTTTTCAATTCATTGTTTATGGATAATTAAATTACTTCGATCACAGTTTTGGCTGATCAGAAGAACCTTTTCACACAGTGTATTATTTAAAAAAGCTAATTAGCAATGCATCCTGGGAAGAAGGAATGGTTGTTGTAACAGTGGACATATGGTGGTAACTTGGTTTGATAAAATAGATGAGCTTTTCTAGCTCTAGCCCCTTTGTTTATTAGACGCTCCAATTACTTACGCTATTTCTTTAAGTTAGATATTTGTCCAAGTTAGACAAAGTAGGTTTTTCTACTGCCAGCCTGTTGACCCCTGAATTAAAAATAATGGTATTGCCCACCAAGTGCATGGCATCTTCAGGGATTATGGGTAATACCCGTAGAGTTCCTTTACTCTACTTTATGTGCTGAAGAAAAGCAGCTCTGAAGGGTGATGCATTGGTGCCTGGGGAGGTGTGTAGTTAGCGTAAGTGATTTTGATTGGTGTCACATGCAACGTAATATTACCGTAATTGGTATAGTACAGGTGTGATGGTTCAAATACCAAAATGGCAACAGTAACAGAAAGACTTTCCTGGCGGCGATGATAAAATACGAACACGGAGCCAACAGATGAGGTTTAAACTGGTACTGGTATTATTATACTCTGCAAACATCAAGTACAATAACGCGGTAAAACTCCACTACTCCAATGACTAGATACTTAAACTCCAATACAATTCAACGAGATCTCCGATCTGAACTCAGTGCTGAACAACTCCCCTATATATACCCCCACTGTCTATAAATAAACCATTACATCAGCATACATAATGAGTCTGGAACTTACTACAAATTTACATGACTAGCAACGACGTCAATAATACGAATACGATAACAATTTCAAATAGAACAACAATACAATATATCAAATCGAACTGAATAAAGCTAAATATAATAAAATATGAAATATAATCATAAACGAATAACATTCTACTATACTGTTCAAAAGTTCCTCAGTCCATCAATCTACTCAGGTAGTCCGCTACCAAATTGTCCCGTCCAGGAATATCCTCAACACGATAATTATATCCTTGCAGAGTCATCGCCCATCTCATCACTCTGTCATTTGCAAACTTGGCTTTATCCAGGTAAGACAATGGTTTATGATCCGTTTGCAAAATGAACTCCACACCGGCTAAATATAGGCGAAATTTATTCACGCCCCATACAATGGCTAAACATTCCCTTTCTACAGTTGAATATTTCTTTTCTGAATCGGATAACTTCTTACTTGCATAAGCAATTGGATGAAGCTTCTCACCATGATTCTGCATAAGTACTGCTCCAATTCCTACCTGAGACGCGTCCGTCTGCAACACAAATGGTTTCTGTGTGTCTGGCAACTTCAAAATTGTTTTGCCCAATAAGTATTCCCGCAAAGTGTTATATGCTTTCTCCTGGGCCTCTTCCCATACAACTTTGTTAGGTTGTCCTTTCCTTAGTAGGTCACTCAAGGGTGCTGCAATAGTTGCGAGTAAGGAGATGTGGTCTCTGTAGTAATTGACCAGCCCAAAGATTGATCGGACACCTTTCTTGGTCGCTGGTCTTTGCACTTCTTGAATTTTCTCCACGTTGTTGTGACTTGGACTCACCCAATTGTGTCCAATTTCATGACCCAGGAATTCTACTGATGTTGCACCCAGAACACACTTGGATGGTCTAGCTGTTATGTCCGCTGCCCTTAGTCTTCGTAACAACTCAGATAATACTTGAACATGCTCATCCCAGCAGCTTGAATAAACTATCAGGTCATCTATATAGCTTCCAACCCCTCCATACCTGACAATAATTTCCTGATTCCCCGCACCAGAGTAGCTCCCACATTCTTCATTCCAAATGGCATCTTTAAAAATTCATAAGTTCCATCGGGAGTAACAAATGCTGTCTTTGGTATAACTTCTTCAGCTACTGGTATCTGCCATTAACCCTTACTTAAATCAATTTTTGACAGGAACTTACTATTATGTAGCCTCTGAAATATGTCCCCTGTTGTTACCATTGGCTCAGGGTCTGTTACAGTGACCTTATTTAATTTCCTATAGTCTACACATATGCGATTCGATCCATCCTTATTCTTTACAATCACCACCGGTGACGCATAGGGTGATGTGGACTTCCTGATTACTCCTATTTTTAACATATCTTCAATATCTTGCCTAAGGTTCTCCCTTATTGCATATGGTAGTGAGTATGGCTTAGATCGTATTGGTGTATCATTTGTCAGGTAAATCTTATGACTGATTAACTTGGTCTTTCCTGGCAAGTCAGTAAACACCTTATCATAGGTATTGACTAAACCCACCATTTTTTTTCTCTAGTGTTCTGTCAGGTCTGTACCAATTTGATCATCTTTACCTGACTCCTTGGGTTTACAAGTTCCTAACTCTAGAAGATCATCTTCGTCAACAACATTCTCTTCATCTGACTCGTTGCACCCCGCTGTAGCTGCGCGCACAGCATTCATCAGGTCTATGGCCGTATTTGGTGAGTAACTTGTCTCACTTCCATCTGGTTGAGGTGACGTCTCCCGCTCAACATACAACTTTAACATATTTACATGATACGTTTTCACTTTGTCACCTACCCTCACTCGATAATCGTTTTCGCCTATTACCTGCTCCACCACATAAGGATCCTTCCACTGCATCAATAGCTTGTTGTTGTCAGTTGGCAGCAAAATTAACACCTTATCTCCTTCCTTAAGCACTCGTTTCTTCGTTTTACGATCATAGTAACACTTGTATCGGTTCTGTGCCTTCTGTAATTTCTCTCGAGCAATCTCTAAAGTCTGTTCTAGCCGATCTCTCAACTCAAACACATACTGGTAACTATTAACTATCTCAGGAGTATCGCTTTCTTTGGTCCATGACTCTTTAAGGATCTTCATTGGGCCTCTAACCGTTCGACCATATAACAGTTCAAATGGGGAAAAAACAGTTGACTCCTGTGGTACCTCTCTATATGCGAAGAGTAAAGCACTAATATTCTGATGCCATTGCCTTGGTTGTTCATGGCACAACCGCTTTAACATCTTCTTCAAAGTACCATTAAACTTTTCCACCAGTCCATTACAAATGGGGTGATAGGGCGTAGACGTCAGTCTCTTAATGCTGAGCAATCTTGATACTTCTTGCATGCATTCTGACACAAACTGAGTCCCCATGTCACTTAGTACTTCTTCTGGAACCCCTAATCGGCTATAAAAGTCAATCAATGCCTCGGCTACATTCTCTGTATCTATATTTTTAAGTGGAACCGCCTCTGGATACCGTGTAGCATAGTCCACCATAGTTAAGATGTATCGATGACCCCTCACTGGCTGGCGTAATTGGTCCAACCAAATCTACAGCCACACGCTTGAATGGCATATCAATTAAAGGCATCTTACCTAATGGGGCCTTCACAACTGACCCCTTTGAAACAGTCTTCTGGCACACATCACACGACCTACAAAAACTGGTAACATCTTTATGTAGCCCAGGCCAATAAAAGCTAGTCACAATCCGGTCTTTTGTCTTCTTTATCCCCTGTGTCCACCAAATATTGAATCATGGGCAATCTGCATAACACGAGTCCTCAACAGTTTAGGCACAACCACTTGACATACCGTCTTGCCTCCTGGAACTGAACGATCCCAATACACACGATAAAGCAAGCCTCCATATACCTGGAACTGGGTTGTATGATGCCCTCTCACTTCTGGTTCTCTCTTATTATAATACTTCTTCAACGATGTGTATGCTTGCTGCATCTCGATTAATTTGTCTTTTGTCACATGTGCTCCAGTCTTTACATCACATACTTTGAGCGGCTTCACCTTACCAGATTTCTTCGCTTGCGCTCTGGTTGTTACTGCTCCACTCACATTCCACACTGGATCCGGGTCATCTGGTGGTCTTCCTCCAGGCACATTCCCAACAAGTAAATCATAGATTGGGTCCTGCACACATAATGCTTCAACCATGCCTCTCAAATATGGCATATCAATTTCCACCATGGCGACTGGAACCCTTCTTACAGTACGATCAACCCTCAATATATGACCCATCTTTTTTGTATACTGGTCATCTGGTACCAAGCTCTTTTTGACTATAATGCCATTACACCCAGTGTCTCTCAACATGATCACAGCTGTGTCACCAACCTTCCCTTGACCCACAGGCAAAGTCCTGTCCTCCACAACACCACTTCGATCCATACATGCACCATTCACAACCTTTAACTGCTCCCCCAATGCCAACAACAAATGGTCCTTCTCAGTCATTTCAGGCACATCACTGTTAATTTGAACAGCAAAGCAAGCACTGATATTAGACTCCTCTTTAACCACTACAGCTGCGCCAGTGCTGGGTTTGACACTCTTTCTTTCTTGACCCCTGCGTTGTCCACTACGGCAGAACTTAACCAAATGTCTTGTGACACCACACTGAAGGCACTGTTCACTTTTGTCGTGGTTGACATCAGTAACATGGGATGGACATTGTGCTGCTCGATGACCAACACCCTGACATACAAAACACCGGATACTACTACACTGTCCCACATCAGTATTTCTAATGGCAGTCTTATTATCATTACACCTCACCTGGTCCTTCATGGATAACTGTTGACCATGTGCCACTAGGTACTGCTTTGCTATTACTGCCAACTCATCTAAATCTTTAGGTGCTCTTTCTTTAAGATAAACTGCAGGATCTCTTGTACAGGCACCAATAAACTGCTCCTTCACCATCAAGTCGGTAACACCATCATATGTTGCTGCAGTGCCTGACAACTCAACCCACTTAGCAAAATAATTCTTAAGCCGCACAATTAACTGGTCAGGACTTTCAGAACTTTCAGGTTTGATTTCACGAAATCGCTTTCTGTACCCATCCTCTGTGAAATCGTATCTTGTCAACAGCGCCACCTTCACACGATCATAGTCAACTGCATCAGTGTTGGACATCCTGGAATATACTTCCAGTGCTCTACCAGTCAACAGTGCACCCAATTTTGTGGCCCATCCATCTCTATGCCAACTCGCATTTGTTGCAAATCTCTCAAACCGCAATAAATAACTATCAAGTTCGTCTTTACCATCAACAAATGCAGACAACTTTGGTGACTGTGCATCACTGACAACATTTCGTTGACCGCCAAAATCAGCCTGTTCGAACCCCGGGATTGCTGCTTGCAGCTCTGATCTCCCCAACTCAAATTCTCTTTCCTTTTCATCTGCTTCCAGTCGTAACTTTTCCTTTCTTTCCTCAATCTCCATTTTCCTTACCTCTGCTTCCCTTTCCTTTTCTCGCTGTTCTGCTTCCATTCGCAATTTCTCTCTTTCACCTGCTTCCGCTTCCAGCCGTAACTTGTCCTTTATCTCCATTTTCCTCACCTCTGCTTCTATTTCCATTTTTGCCTTTCTCTCTTCCCTCGCCGCTTGTCTGTCAGTCCGCTGAAAACTGAGTTGCTCCAAAATAAATTTCCTTTTGTCTTCTCCAGTCATTTCCAGTTCATCCACCCGTTCCAGCAACTCTTGTATCGACATATCTTTCATCTCGCTGGCCATATTGTCTTCTATATGTCTTCACTGTTCCCGGACGAGCCCCCAGATGTCACACGCAACGTAATATTACCGTAATTGGTATAGTACAGGTGTGATGGTTCAAATACCAAAATGGCAACAGTAACAGAAAGACTTTCCTGGGGGCGATGATAAAATACGAACACGGAGCCAACAGATGAGGTTTCAACTGGTACTAGTATTATTATACTCTGCAAACATCAAGTACAATAACGCGGTAAAACTCCACTACTCCAATGACTAGATACTTAAACTCCAATACAATTCAACGAGATCTCCGATCTGAACTCAGTGCTGAACAACTCCCCTATATATACCCCACTGTCTATAAATAGACATTACATCAGCATACATAATGAGTCTGGAACTTACTACAAATTTCTAGAATGTTCCATAACCTTCTATTGCCTCCTACAGTGTTCTATTACCTATTCAACCAGTTTCTAAAAAAAATCTAGAATATTCCACCCAGACATGTGACATGGAAGTGGTAAATAAGTTGTATGCGACAATTGGCTAATAAATAAGGTACACATCAACCCGTACCTAGACAACTGCTTGCCACACAACCAAAACAAAGTTGCTGAGGACCCTTACATGCCGAGCATGTAAGGCTAACACATGATTTAGTACACTAATTAGGCTTTTTAGTAAATCTAGTAAATAAAGTCCCGTCCACACCCGACACGTCAGTTGGTGTTTCTGGGCATAGAGTTTGACACACACGCATAACTCTGATAATCGATGCCTTTCTCACAGGTTGGGAAGTGCCCCTAATGGACGAACAAGCCCAAGGAATATGGCCCCTGCATTGGATTCAGGGTCGCCATATCAATTGGCTCGAACTGAAAACAGTAAACTTAGCGCTGTGATACACCGGCTAACCATAGTTTGGGGGCCACAGAGTTTGCACTGCATTGACAACGCAGTGGTGGTCATCTACAACAACAAGGAGGAGGAGACCAAATCCCCATCGTTGTCAGCTCTGGCAGAGAAAATTCTCGGTTGGTGCCTGGAATGCAATGTGGAGCTAACTGCACACCACCTTCCACAGGTGCGTAACAGTCGAGCGGATGCCCTCTCACAGCGACTCCATTACCAGAACATGGAGTCGCAGGTACCCCCAAAGGATAGCCTCCAGACTGTTTCGGCTGTGAGGTCTCAAGATAGACCTATTCACCATACCCCGGAATGCCACGCTCCCAATGTACGTGACATTCCTGCCAACTCTAGGAGTGTGAGCAATGTGGGCATTATCGATACCGTGGGCTCACATGGACGTGTACGCCTTTCCTCCCTTCCTGCTGATTCACTGGGTACTGGAGAAATTTGACTCTGGTGGCGACCAACGTGCCAACCAAGGCTTGATTTCCACTACTGGAAGTGTTAGTCGAGACACCGGTAGTGCTTTCAGACATCAAGGATCTGTTGTCTCAACCGGATGGCACACTACCAATGAGCCCTGCAGTGTACCATTCACACACATGGATCTCAGTAGACTCGCACAGCCGGAAGGTTTATCTGAGCAGGCTGCCAACATCCTGACCAGGGCGAATATGGGTTCCATCAATGCAATCTACATTTCCAAGTGGCAGGCATATGTTGATTTGTGTAGTGGATGGGAGGTTGATCCATGACACCCCACTTTTGGCCAGGTAGCTGATTTTTTGTCCATCTGTTTGACGAGTAAGGATTGTCCTATACAGCAATCGTTGGCTATAGGTCAGCATTGTCACCCACTAATGAGAACGCTTTGGGGACAAGATTGTCCTAATATTAGGAGACTGCTTTACTGCTTTTCATAATCAGAGGCCTAGTCCCCAATCTAGGGAACCCAACTGGGTTTTGTCAGTTGTGTTGTCAGCTCTAAGTAGACCACCAATTGAACTGCTGGAATTAGCACCACTGAAATATTGGAAAACAGTCTTCCTACTAGCTCTCGTCTCTGGTAAGCATTGTTCTGAGTTAGGTGCCTTGTCCTTTTTGGACAGTTGTGCCACTTTTGTGGACAATCAAGCTATGCTAAACACGCGAATCAGGTTTCTCGCCAAGAACCAAATCTCAAGGCATGATCCACCACCAATCGTCATCCCCCGTTTGGCCAATATTGTCATCCCGGAAGATCAGGAGTTGCTCCTATGCCTGATTTGAGCTTTGAATTGCTATGAGAGATGTACTAGGGAGTCGAGGCAAGGCAGCAAGGACATGTTTATGTGTTATGGTCAGGGTAAGCAGGATAGACCAGCCTCCTCAACTTCCATTTCTAGGTGGATCACTTCAACAGTGTTTGAGGTTCATGACCAACTGGCGTACTCACCACAGGGTCTACAGAGACACCAAGTACGAGCACATGAGGTTCGTGCGATTGCTAACTCATTAGCTCTTGCATCAGGTGCCCCCTCAAACAGGTGCTTAGGGCTGGCTTCTGGAGAACGCAAAACGTCTTTATCAAATATAACGTAAGATACATGCAATCAATTGAGGAAGGCATTTTTAGGGTGGGTCTGTCATCACGGGTCAGATTTTGATTGTTGATGATTGTTGCCTGGATGATAACAGATATCCCTGCGCATAGGCAATAGAGCAGTCTTGACTACAGATTTGTGTGGAGAAGTTTCTCACATCAGTGCTCTTTGGACTATGCTCTCATGCAGAACTGTTTTGGTCTCTTCTTTTTGGAATGCCAGTTACCCCCGAAATTGCGTTGGGTCTAGCGTCCTCAGGCAATGCCGATCATATCACCCTATATTTTCACTATTGGGACAACACTGGCAAGGAAAGACACCCTTTTTCTGGTCTTAGCTAGGTGGTAGTCACAAGTAAAGGCAAGATGGCGCTGACCTCTTGATCTTGTTCATGTGTTAAGTGACATAGGAGCAAATCATGAGGTCATGGGGCTTCACCTGACCTAGATTTCTCTCTCTGTCATTGGCTGAATCGCAGACTAGGCGGGTTGAAAACCCTCTGCCTAAATCAATGTTTATCAACACAGATGTCGTACATGTGCATCGCAATAACCACCGCCCTTTAAAACACAATGTTAATTTAATACAAAATAGTGAAGGAATACAAAGTTGGGTTGGCATGAGATATGTTATTCTGCAGAATGCCTACACACTAAGTGATAACAAAATACAACCACACATACCTTGATGATACCTCAATGCAAATGAAAACAATAAAACGACCTTTTACATTTACAATACAGAAAACTCGATCTGGCTAAGCTAAGGCCCCCAGGGTAAAATTAAGTTACCTGCAAGAGTCTTGATAAATCCCTCAAGCCCAACTCAACAACAGAAAGTCCAGTAACAAGTCACTATGTATGTGAATATGCCACCTACTGACCCGCAATAAACAGGCTCATGTTGTGTTACCCAGCTCTGCCAGAAGAGCGGCATTGGGGGTAATGAGAAATGAATATGTCGCATAACTTCCTATATCCCAATGCCAACACATGGTTCAAAGCTTCACCATCACAAAATGCATCGTAGTTATAGCTAACACTCTCAGTTCGTGTCTTGGCTGATTTTCCCCATAACCCACCTGGAAAGTGTGGTACAATTCATTGGCGACTGCTGTTTTCCCCTTTCATGGCAAGTGTACATTGGAGCCTGAGTACCCCTGGATGCCAGTGCTTACTGAGCCCGAGTGTCCATTGATGCCAGTGCTTGCTGAGCCTGAGTACCCCTGGATGTCAGTGCTTGCTGAGCCTGAGTACCCCTTGATGCCAGTGCTTACTGAGCGAGAGTATCCCTGGTTGCCAGTTCTTGCTGAGCCTGAGTACCCCCGGATGCCAGTGTTTGCTGAGCCTGAGTATCCCTGGATCGGAGCCTGAGTACCCCTGGATGCCAGTGCTTACTGAGCCCGAGTGTCCATTGATGCCAGTGCTTGCTGAGCCTGAGTACCCCTGGATGTCAGTGCTTGCTGAGCCTGAGTACCCCTTGATGCCAGTGCTTACTGAGCCAGAGTATCCCTGGTTGCCAGTTCTTGCTGAGCCTGAGTACCCCCGGATGCCAGTGTTTGCTGAGCCTGAGTATCCCTGGATGCCAGTGCTTGCTGAGTCTAAGTACCCCTGGATGCCAGTGCTTATTGAGCCCGAGTACCCATGGATGCCAGTGCTGGCTGAGCCTGAGTAACTCTGGATGCCAGTGCTTGCTGAGCCTGAGTACCCCTGGATGCTAGTGCTGGCTGAGCCTGAGTACCCCATGATGTCAGTGCTTGCTGAGCCTGAATACCCCTGGATGCCAGGGCTTGCTGAGCCCGAGTACCCCTGGATGCCAGTGCTTACTGAGCCTGAGTACCCTGAATGCCAGTGCTTGCTGAGCCTGAGTACCCCTGGGTGACAGTGCTTGCTGAGCCTGAGTACCTCTGGATGCCAGTGATTGCTAAGCCTGAGTACCCCTGGATGCCAGTGCTTACTGAGCCTGAGTACCCTGAATGCCAGTGCTTGCTGAGCCTGAATACCCCTAGATGCCGGTGCTTGCTGAGCCTGAGTACCCCTGGATGACAGTGCTTGCTGAGCCTGAGTACCCCTGGATGCTAGTGCTTGCTGAGCCTGAGTACCCCTGGATGCCAGTGCTTGCTGAGCCTGAATACCCATGGATGCCAGGGCTTGCTGAGCCCGAGTACCCCTGGATGCCAGTGCTTACTGAGCCTGAGTACCCCTGGATGCCAGTGATTGCTGAGCCTGAGTACCCCCGGCTGCCAGTGCTTGTTGAGCCTGAGTATCCCTGGATGCCAGTGCTTGCTGAGCCTGAGTACCCCTGGATGCTAGTTCTTGCTGAGCCGGAATATCCATGGATGCCAGTGCTTGCTAAGCCTGAGTACCCCTGGATGACAGTGCTTACTGAGGCAGAGTACCCCTGGATGCCAGTGTTTACTGAGCCTGAGTACCCCTGGATGCCAGTGCTCGCTGAGCCGGAGTACTCATGGATGCCAGTGCTCGCTGAGCCTTGAGTACCCCTGGATGCCAGTGTTAGCTGAGCCTGGATGGCAATGCTCGCTTCTGGTGATGCAAGAGTTTGCATACTTGTCGCAGGCTCTACTTCCCCCTTATACCAGGAGCCAAGTTCAACCGTGGGATGACAATAGGGGAGGCTGGTTTGTCAGGTTACCTGAAGAAGTGGTTAGTGCACTAGGTGACTGATGGTCAGTCAGGCTGCTAAAGAGAAAGATATATCTCATAACTAGCGATAGTGTCATTGTTGACCAGTCAACAAATGATGCAACATATTGCAGTTTATAGGGCAATTGCACAAAAACAAAAACAAGGTCGAATATAGTGTAGCTCCTCAGTGGCACTACAGCATGCATGCCAGACAGTACCTTGAACAGTGTTTTAATTGTGTCTTACTCAATGACGTTCCTACCCAAACTGACAGACAACACAGTACAGACCTGATGGTTCCTACTAAGAATGTCTACCAGCTGAGTAATTAAAGGCTAGAAAGGATCTGTCTTGTATTGTGACACCAAGACTGGTGGTATTGCTTAGTGGATCTAGTAAAAATCGAATTATGCTCAGAGGAACTGGAGCATAGTTCTTGCCGGATCAGAGAATGAGCATAGCCTGTACCCATGTAAGTGAAGCAGCTCCAGTTCGATCAGAAAACAGGCGTTCCAAGTCGTCAGGTAATCTCATTGGCTGGTCTGTTAATATAGTGACCAGAGATTCAGCCAGAGTGGTACTATCAGTGTCATTTGTGTGTTTGATAGAATTTGGATGGGGTGTGTACACATGAATGATGATGGACATTGTATCCATGCCAGTGCTATCTGGCCAGGGGTGCGTGTCACAAACACTGGTTTTGGGTGGACAGTTCTTTGACAGTGTAAAATGAAATTTGCCAGTTAATGCCCCAAGTTTTATCCAAGTGTTTGTCAGTCAAAATGGAACCTTGTACGCTATTGGACAGGAAAATGTGAAAGGCTGAATGGAATTCGTGCCAAAATGTATGGAACCTGAATCAGAGATTTGGTGCAGACCTATGCTTGAACCTGCCAGGATGTTCGCAATATCTGGGTTTCTGTACATGCAGTGGGTTTGGCAACATAATGTTGTGTAGCTTTGCTCTACTACTAAAAGTGTATACAGGGTTGTTATTGACTCAGATGCAGACTTGCCGGAGATAAAATGCTTTTGTCATGTCTGGCGCAATAGTGACTGAAACATACATGTAATCAAGGGGAACTTGCCTGTTGCTGATATCCCTGCTTGGTGTTTATGGTTGTGAAAATGTTGGATTGTTTCCACCACAGATGTTGGTGGAAACCCGTAATGCAGTGTGTTTCTTGGTGTTTCATTGACTATGCCTGCTGTCACCCCCTGGTTCAATATAGGGCCGAGGCTGTAACTATAAGTATGTGACCAATAGGTTGGCACCAATTCTATGTTTGATTTGTATTTTGGTATGGCTTTGAGAACGTATGAGACCTTGAGAAGACCACATGGAATCTACGACAAACTGTACAGAACCTGAGACTTGGGGTCCTTTCAGCGAGTTGAAAAAAGGCATATGTTTGTGTGGATGTGATTAATATTTTGTGCCAGCCATATACATTCACACTGTCCGACAAATGAAATTTTGTGTTGCTATATTGGTTATACTTAATAGTTTGGAACATCGTGTGATTGAAATTCAATCTTAAAATGTCAGCTCGATAAAATATATTTTAAGAACTAAAATACTGTGAGGTTGGATTTTACGGCGGTATGTGGAAAGTTAGCAGAGTGGTGTCTCGCTGTGTACTGTTTGTAGAAATCAAAATACTTTTAAGACCACTTAAACACACTGACATTGGTTGAATGTTGTTTGAAAATCTTACTAATGACAAGCAAGCCGACGAAGAGCATGGTAATATTAAATATTTTGTGTCTGCAGTTCACAACCACCGTACACAAAACACAGGTCAAGCTCAATTTCTTTATTCAATTATTGATGAAGTCAAACTACAATTCACAGGTTTGAGCAGGATTTTGAGGACAGTATGATAATTAATTTCATATAAGTGACGTCACATAAGTGTAGTTAGGATTTCAAAATCCAATAAAAATGATGAATGAGACAGTTTCTTACTAAGACCAAACTTTTAGCATAGGATACTGATAAGAAATAACAAATTCATTAGACCATGTCATATTATTATTATTAACGTTTCGCTAATTATTGATCTATATCCATCTTGCTAGTGGTGAAACACTGGCAAAAACTGACATCATACAAACGAAGTTGTTGTTAGTTGTAGTAACACAGAAATTAGTCGACTTTGAAAGTCAACTTCTCTGCGACTTTCTGGATAGTAAGCTGGCTGAGTACAAATGAAATTTAACACCTCTTTCCCCGTCATTGATCATCCAAGATGCGCGAAGTATCTTGAATCTACTTTCTAAATGTGTTTATTGAGAAACTGTTTAAAGATAACAACCCAGAAGTGACCAGTTTTCTTTTTCAGGGGATATGCCCAGTAATTTATTTCCAAAACAAGCAATTCAATGAATTCAACCTTTCAATATACAAATTATGTAACGTGGTAGGCCAAACATGTACCCCTACTAGACGTGATTTCTTTAAGGTTGCGGTCCTAAGTTTTAGTCAAGTACAAGTTGTTGTATTAGTAATAATAAAGTTTAAGTTGTGCTTTTGTTATAATGATGTATAAGACAATAACCTATAACTATTGCAATTACCAAAACTAATATTGTGTATCAAATTAGCATACTTTTATAACATAGATGTTATATACAAAACAGAACTGCATATGTCAAACAGATAATATAAAAAACGTTTGCTTATATAGAGGTAAATACGTTATGAATGAATGAGTTCAAAATAGTTTAATTAACAATCTATACATAATTACACATCCACGTTTCTTGGTGAACCATTCTATCTCGTCATTACTGAATGCAGAATCAATTTGCTCCAAGGCATCAATTGTTTCCGCTCCAACGTTGTATTTGCCTGGATTGATACACACTTGAAACGCAATTTTTGCATTGTAAGTTATCCCAGTCAGCGTATCTTTGTATCTGAAGTTTAAACAAATACACACTCCGAATTGATTTGTGAATATATACAGCCATGCCTGTAGTGTTTGGTGATGAGCTCTATCGCGATATTCTCCAATATATATGTATGTGCCCCAATTGCAGATCATTCCTGTGACCATCTTTCAATATTTGTTGAGAATCGAAGACAAATCTTTGGCTATTATTGCATGAGTAATACATACATGCGTTTGTGTAAGGCATAGATATAAGTGCGTATAAATAATTGTGAGCATAAATATACCAGTAATTGGCCGTAAAATATCTAACAATGTGTTTGAGATATAGTGGCAACTACCTGACCAATATTCTACAAATCCCGTAATAAGCTGGAAAAACTACACCAGTAACTTTATATCAGAGAAATTGTGTTCAAAAATGAAAACCAGACGGTCGCCTAGATCAGACTGTCAAACAAATTTATGTGCATAAGTATCACCCGTTTACTAAACTTAGTCAACTTTGTACAACATCTATCCATTGTTTGATTGCGGGTTGACGGATGGACAAACATACATATAGACAGAGAAATCTTATTGTATAACCCCTTATTCATGAAAAAAAAGTTCGATGAGGGCTACCATGTACACTAAACGGAAAAGAGACAATTAATAAAAATGGGGAGTTGTAAATGATGCCAAAATCTTCAGTTTTGTTATTATTTTACTTACACACTACGAAGAGCATATACGTCACGGCCAGAATAACGTATACTAGGTGAAAGAAATAACTGTTTCTTGTCAAAACCCTCAGGTGCATTCTCTGGCTTGATATGACCATCTCGTTCTCCCAGTGTGTGTCCATTCATAAGCTCGTCACCTAGAAGGATAAGTAGCAAATGTTAATAAATATGTACTGGCGTAAATAACCAAAATTATACAATAATATATAATACTTCATCGCAAAACAGTCACTTTAATATCTAAATTGAGGTTTGAAAAGAAATCTCCCCGTTGGTAAATACGCCACTGCAGATCGCCATCTTTTTAAGTGACCTTTTTAATGCTTTTTTAAGCTTTTTAAAGTTATCATTGAAATTAGGTTTAGTATTTTCAGGCAGACAAAGTATGTCCCGCCAGACAATGTCTAGTTATTGTGGGTGCTGTTTTATTGACACGGAACAGATGTTTAAAGATTGTGATGAAAGAGGTTAATGTAAAGGAGGTTGATTACACTTCCCATTTCCCTTGAAATAACTGTTAATCTGATGTCATCAGATGAAGCTGGATTTAATCAGTGAAACTCAGATACACTGTAGTGCAAGTAAACAACTAGCCCGCCATTTTATTGACCCCATCTCGAGACTGCCACTAGATGGCGCTATAATTCATAACACATACAGTATATACCATTATCTGGATATGACATCCCTCCCCTTTTAGAGTGATACTACATATTACTATGGCAACAACCAACTTTATAATAATGAACTCAAAAACATAATATTATTAACAGCATTGAGGTTAACAATATTGTTCTCAACTAAATTTGCATAGTCTGCACTCAAACGTTTAACAGTAACTATAAACTTCATAATTCAACAAAGTTGTCAGTGTCACCAGCTCATACTACCAACTATAGCAGTCAATCACAACTAATACATATTCTCCAGATGGTAAAGGTCTGAGAAAATCAATTGTCAAATCTACCCATAGCGCTGTCGAACGTCAAGTACTTCTTATCGGTTCTGGTGGTCTCAATTTCTTTGGTATGACTAATCATGTACCTCTCATGATTAATTTATCTTTTAATTTAGTGCAAAGTTCACCGCTAATTACACACTTATTTGTGCATTTGTCCTACCTATTAGTCTCAATGCATTTATGTATTTCACTTAATTCGTCATCTTCAGCAGACACTATCTCTACTTCGTGTATCATTATTGCGCATGGTGTAGCATTTACTGCAACGAATCTAACGTATTCTTCTGCTTCTTTCTGAAGTATTTGTCAAACGTGATAGTGAATCAACAATGTTCTTTATTCCTGGTATGTGAACAACTTTAAATTCATACGACTGTAATCTGAGTACCCATCGCTCTATACAAGCACACAATTTTGAACGAGGAGCGTAGATTGCCTTCAGTGTTTTATGGTCAGTTACCAACTCAAACTTAATAACATAGATATAGGTGCTATTTCTCGTATGTCTAGACAAGACCTAATGCCTCTTTTTTTCTCTTTGGGAATAACGCCTTAACACATAGGTTAAACTGCAGGTTGCATAACTTATATCCCATGGCCCATCTTTTTGTTTCTGGACAAGAACAGAATCAAGCCCAACTAGACTTTCACCTGTGATGATTATAGTTCTGACATGAATGTCGTAATAACCTTTCCAGTCAAACAGTCCTTCAAAATATTGAATGTGGTTTCCAAATGAATGGTTCCTTGTTTCACATAAGTCGACACTCAGCAATATACGCGAAATTTGGTATGACTCTAGCACGGTAGTTAACCAACCCCAAGAAACTGCGAACTTTGCTAATATTTGTTGGTTCTCTTGCGCTAGTTGCAGCTTCCACTTTATCTCCGCCAATATCAATGCCATTTGCTGACAACTTTATGATATATGAAAGTCATTTCAGGTCTATTGAATTCACATTTATCTAGGTTTAGTGTTAGCCATACGGTTTCGAGTCGATCAAGCGTTTGACAAAGACATGTGTCATGCTTTTCTTGATCACGACCATGAACTGCAATATTATCTGGCACATTGACTGTACCGGGCACACCAATTAGTATTTTTTGTATTTCGTTTTGGCATATCTCTAGTGCAGCATTGATCCGAATGACAAACGTTTATATCTATATAAGCCGTTGTGAGTTACAAAAGTAGTTATGAAACGAGAATCTGGAAATTATAACTGGTGGTATCCCCACTTAAGATCTAGCTTGCAAAATACTCGACCCTGACTTATCTCCTGTTGTAAGTCTTCAACTGCAGGTTTCTCTCCATCAATATCGCTTTATTAGCTTCGCACATATCAATGCATAATCGGATTTCCTCATTAGGCTTGGGTACAACAACGTTCAACGTACAACACGTTCTATAATATCCTCATCAATCAGATCCTCTATTTTTATTTCAACCTCTGGTTGTGCGACTGTGTTAGATTTTTGGATTGAAAATGAACTTTACTTAAGAACCCTTTAATTTCAGTGTGTCCAGTTTATATTCTTGCAGAACATCAACTTTGGACTCAATTGCATTAAAGCCAATCCCTATTTTCAGCACACCAATCTCCATGGCAGCTGGCCCACTGATGATAAACTCAGCTTGAGTCTTTCCATTGCCTACCCCGGATGGGCTTTGAAATTACGAACTCTATCTACCAAGTTTCTGTTTTTCTAACTTCATATTTTCGAACTGTTTCATATGTTGCGTCGTCTCAGTTGATCAGAATTACATTGACCAATAACTGTATACTGTATATGCTGTATACAGTATCTTTTGGTATCTTTCCATTTGCTGGGGATATATTCGTGAATAACAGAGCTGAAGAATATGCTCTGAATAGATTTTAATTTCATAAGAATCATCAGCGCATGCAACCAAGTTTTATTCATTTCTGAGACTAAATTAATGCTCACAAAGTGTTCGAACGCGTATGGGATGTAAGATGAGTGGATTATTAAAAGGTGGCTCATTAAGAATATCACGTATTACGTAACTATAATTGAATATATGCACTTTATATACAGACTTCCAGCACTGAAGGAGTTCACAATAAAATAATGGCAATCTATGCAAAGATGCATTGATAGTAGTTCATAGTAGTTGACTTGCATATGACATATTACTTACTGGGTTGAAAAAAGTGGTGAATTTTAAACATATAGTAGTGCATGTTGGAAGATGTGTTCCCAAGATATACACCCAACACCCATGCTGTTATTGATATTGAGAGGAGAGCACGTGCTGTTGCGCCAGCTACCTACCCATAATCCTTCTGAATTATGAAGATTGATTTTGGAATTTGATGCCAACTCATAGACATGTAACTAACGAGTAAGTGAACTGAAATCCTGCTTGAGAGTTTAAAAAGAAACTTCAGAATGTTGATTTTTGCAGTGAGGTATGACCAGTCCTTTAATATTTTCATCATTTCTAATTTTATGAAGTAGTGGTTCAATGGCTATGTGTTGTGCAAAAACAGTGCTGACTAAAAGTAAAAGTGTTGTTGGAATAACAAGGGTACGTGATAGGTTTCCAGAAGCGAATGAAAGTCTTATCACTACTAACCTGGCATAAGCAGATCTCCATGCTGAAGAATGGATTCCACAGCTTCTTTGGTTGTTCCATGACATGCAACATGCCATTTATTGAATACGTCAAGATCCTTTGCTCTCTTTGGAATGCTTTCAAAGAAATGAACTAATTAAGATCATGGTAGAACATTGATCAACATGTTGTTATAATTTACGTGACTAACATAACTCTACCTTCTGACTGAGGTCTGCCGATGCAAACTGGATTTGTACTCAGTGTTTAAACACTGGTAGACAATATAGCTATGTATACTGAATTTAATCCTAACGTTAATCATGGCACCACGGTGCCACGGTAATATATTTATATTAGAAAAAATTCTAATATATACAGTGAGACAATTAGCGTTTTACATTGCATATAAACGGTAAGTTTCGTTCAAATAATGCGCACAAGTGTCTCCTAAATTCATAACAATACGCGGATTGGAATTGATAAATGATATAAAATTTGCTGCTGATTTGATCCAAATCACTAGAAATAAAAAAGGAAACTTACTCCAAGGCAAATCGGCACCATCCAATCGGCAAAGCATATTCTTTTGGTGGATCACCACGTGTATAATATAAATCATCACCTCTCTCAGAATGACAATCATCGCAATAACACATGTCATGGTCTTTGTTGAAGTAGCAGTCTGAAATAGAAGCACACAAGTAGCTCAGGCAAGTGTAATTCTTGCTACATCACGACGTTTTGAGTCACATGTCACAGATTAAGAACCACGTGATTAACGAATGTACTAATGCGACCAATTTGTACAACAATAGGCTACCATTCAATCCCAGTGATGCTTTGAATTGTTCACATCGCTTTTGATATTCACAAACTCCACCTGAGATCGATGAAACGCCAAGCACACTATCAACTGCAAAACAAACAAACAAACAAACAAACAAACAGACATACTACACGAGAATGAATTCAGTACATATTGCCATTGTTTGTTTTTATGCATGGGAAATTAACTACATTATGCTTAAAATTATACATAGGATGATACACGGAAAATTATATATAATAAATATGTGTCCTCTGTATTTAACTACTATGATCATTAAATTACGGACGCCATGTACACATTGTCCTTATTTATAGTTACCATACATACCTTCAACATGCTCCCATGAACCATTCATATCAAGTCGAACTTTTTCACCCACAGAATGCTGACCAGTAGCAGGGAAGAACCCACCACATGGCATTTCACACATCACTGTGCCAACCTAAAAAAGTAATCTCTATGGTATTACTTATACAAGCACACATTGGGACGGAAATATTATTCAAATGCATATAACTTCTAGTATTTTGTCCATAAAACACTTCAACATTAATAGAGCTAAGTTGTTGAAGTCAAGGGTTACTGGATAATATACGGCTAATATAAGACAGAGAAATAAACAGTTGGATTCACATTTACTTACAAAACCCAGCCAAGAATTCAGGCAAATATATCTAATGACATGTTACAAACTATTAAATGCATTTTAAAAATCAATTCATTATAAACATCTCAGACTGAGTGTAAAATATACTTTATACATACCTCTTTCCCATTTCTTGTGAAAAATACAGGTACTTTATCCAAATTTCTGGAGTCAATTTGATGAAATTTTATTCCACATCCCATTCTATCACCTTTCCTACATTGTTTACTAAACGGTGATCCCGAGCCACTGGCTTTATACAATCTACATAAGTACAAGAGTACTTGTCATAAATTGTCATTAGAGTAAAAGTCATTAGCTGTGCACATTGTTCTTATTTTCATAAAGCATCTCAAAACAGCTATCAAACAGCCATGCAAACATCCCCTGTCACTTCCTTTGCAAGCCATCTAATCTGTTTATGTTAACGTATACCTATTGTAATGTCAATGTGATTTAATAGCTCATTATTGAAATATTTACCTTCCATCATCTGCATGGTATCCAATAGAGTTTTGATCCCAACCTGGTTGTCTGTGAGATGCATAGTCCACGGGAACTAATCCGATTGTTATTGTACCTAACTCCCCTGTATTCAGTATTTCAATCTGGATATACAACACATAATAATTTGCATTATTAGTTAGTAACAAAAACATTATATTAGCCATCTAATGACAGAATCATAGAAAGAGCATGAATCTGTGTTCAAAATAATTCGTGGCTTCGATAATTCACAATTTGATTTGATAATTTCGTAGGATGAACTTCTACCATGTTGGTCAATCCTGCTGTAGGGTTAACCTTCTGAGAATAATTGACATGTAAGTATTATATGCTTGTAAATTTCTAAAATGTACAGGGTTGTATGCCCCTGTCGAACATGAGTTTGGGAAAAAATTTAAATTACCTCAAAATAGTTCTGCTCTGGTGTAATTTGTTTCCCCGCGATATATGTGCCAACATCACCAGATTTATTTGCAAGATAGCTTAATGTGTGCCCATCAAATGACATTCTTTCAATAGAAGCATTAACAACTCCCATTTCTAGAAAGTAATTGAATAAGTATTTTTAAAAACTTTGCAATTTATAATTCCACATGGTCCACCTTTAAATCCAAATTTTCATAGTTTTTCATGCACACACAATGAATTGTATATATTTATGTATAACATATAACTCCACGAACACGGAAATAAATTAAACATATGCTATGTTAAATCCTTTTCATACAGTTTTGCTATCGGAGTGATGAGTTATACCCAATTACATACATCGGGTTAGACAAAAAGAAATATAGATATTGCTAAATATCTAATAACTACATTCCAATTTACCTCATATATTCAAAAATCAATATAATTTTCTACTAGCATTACATATCTTCATACACCACATACTTACTAAATGTGCCTACGCAAGCTACACGCATTTGGGACATAGCACCAAGCACAATTAGATGAGTAATATTAGGGTAACTGCAAATAACTGTATTATTTTTATAGCTTCTATTCACAATTACATCATTCGCTCATATTAAGTCTATGCAATCATTTTATTAATTCTCGCATTAATGCCAGGGAATATGTTTACCTTCGTGATATCCAAATGTAAGATCCATATAAAGTCGAACCTTCTCACCAACAGAGTGCTGGCCAGTAGCAGGGAAGAAGCCACCAATAGGCATTTCACACATCACCGTGCCAACCTAAAGGTAATATCTTTGTTACCACTTTCTATATTTGAATGTAGTTAGATAGGAAACTACCAATTATACTTATAAAAACACGCATAAAGCATTAAGTTTAGTTCTTTTATCAATACATTACTTCGCCATTAATATTTCACGCAATTTATTGTGTGAAAGCTAAACTTGTAAAACTCAATTAAGTCAGGAGCTACTGTATCAATCATTGGATAATATAGGGCAATAGCGATTAAAACAGCAAAAAATAAACAGTTGGATTTACATTTCCTTACAAAACCCAGCCATAAATTCAGGCAAATATATCTAATGACATGTTACAAACTGTTAAATGCATTTTAAAAATCAATACATTATAAACATGTGACTGAGTGTAGAATGTATTTTATACATACCTCTTTCCCATTTCTTGTAAAAAATACAGGTACTTTATCCAAATGTCTGGAGTCAATTTGATGATATTTGATTCCACATCCCATTCTATCACCTTTCCTACATTTTTTACTAAACGGTGATCCCGAGCCACTGGCTTTATACAATCTACATAAGTACAAGAGTAAATGTCATAAATTGTCATTAGAGTAAAAGTCATTAGCTGTGCACATTGTTCTTATTTTCATAAAGCATCTCAAAACAGCTATCAAACAGCCATGCAAACATCTCCTGCCACTTCCTTTGCAAGCCATCTAATCTGTTTATGTTAACGTATACCTCAATGTCAATGTGATTTAATAGCTCATTATTGAAATATTTACCTTCCATTATCTGCATGGTAACCAATAGAATTTTGATCCCAACCTGGTTGTCTGTGAGATGCATAGCCCACAGGAACTAATCCAATTGTTATTGTGCCTAACTCGCCTGTATTCAGTATTTCAATCTGGATATGGTACAATCATACAGCATATACTGATTTGCATTATCAGTTAGTAACAAAAACATTATATCAGCCATCTAATGAAGGGATTAGAGAAGAGCATGGATCTGTGTTCAAAATAATTTGTGGCTTCGATAATTCACAATTTGATTTGATAATTTCATAGGATGAACATCTAGCATGTTGGTCAATCCTGCTGTAGGATTAACTTTCTGAGAATAATTGACATGTAAGTATTATATGCCTGTAAATTTCTAAAATGTACAGGGTTGTATGCCTTTGTAGAACATGAGCTGGGGAAATTCTTAAATTACCAGTTTTACCTCAAAATAGTTCTGCTCTGGTGTAATTTGTTCTCCCGCGATATATGTGCCAACATCACCAGATTTATTTGCAAGATAGCTTAGTGTGTCTCCATCAAATGACATTCTTTCAATAGAAGCATTAATAACTCCCATTCCTAGAAAGTAATTGAATATACATTTTAGAAAGTGGTAGTCAAATTTTGCAGTTTATAATTCCAAATTTTTTAGGAAAGGTGTTTTTCATGCATACACGATGAATTGTATACATTCATGTATATACATATATCTCCACGAACACGTAAATAAATTAAACATATGCTATGCTAAATCCTTTCATACAATTTTGCTATCGGAGTTATACCCAATCACATACATCGGGTTAGACAAAAGAAATCTAGATATTGCTAAATATCCTAAAACTGTATTTCAATTTACCTTATATATTCAAAAATCAATATAATCTTCTATTACATATCTTCATACACCACATACTTACTAAATGTGCCTACGCAAGCTACACGCATTTGGGACATAGCACCAAGCACATTTAGATGATTAATATTAAGAGAACTGCAAATAACTGTATTATTATATAGCTTCTATTCACAATTATATCATTCACATCATCATCATTTATTAAGTCTTGCATTAATGCCAGTGAATATGTATACCTCCGTCATTTCCAAATGTAACGTTCATATCAAGTTGTACTCTTTCGCCAACAGAGTGCTGACCAGTAGCAGGAAAGAACCCACCAATAGGCATTTCACACATCACTGTTCCAACCTAAATCATATATACATATCCGATTATATATTACCACATCTCGAGACTTAATATAACCAAATTCATCTAACATCAATTTTATAATGTTATTTGTCTACTTAGAAATGGGTATGGTACACTCATCAATGAACAATAATCACATATGATGAATATGAAAGAACACACAATAAATTATCTATGACATACAATAGACAAACAATAGACAATAGATGATAATTGATTGAATGGAAGCTCTGATATAACATTTTGAAAAGAAATGAAAGTTTAGGTTTGATAAAGGGAAACAAACTGTACTCCAACTACAAAAAACAGAATAATTAAAATTATTTGTTACTTCCGTATCGATCACTGGATGTTTGTTATAATTTTCATTTCAACTAGATTACAAAAATGTGACAATTTGCTGTCCACTAATATTTCTAAATGTATTTCAACAACCAATGTAATATAAATCTCCATTATATGTAAATCAACTATATATAGTTGATTCAGACTAGACACATAGTCACTAAAATGTTAAGTAACTAATAATTATTTATGGTAAAATATAACATACCCGACGATAGATCTGTTAATAAAACTTTAGGAAGACTAATTTAAGTATACCTCTTTCCCATTTCTTGTAAAAAAATACAGGTACTTGATTCTTATATCTTAATTCAATTTGATGAAATTTGATACCACATCCCATTCTATCACCTTTGCCACATGCCATGCTAAATGTTTCACCCCAGCCGCTGGCGTTATACAATCTACACGAGAACAAAAAATAGAAGGATTATTGTATTTTTTGTCATTGTTTTTATTCGTTTATGTTAAACAAGCAAATCAATCATTTCCTGCCAGTTTGTTTGCCAGCTATGTAATATATCTATTCCATAGTAGAAAAATTGTCTTGTCGAAGTACCTATTTTCATTAAAATAACCATATATTTACCTTCCATCGTCAGCATGATATCCAATAGATTGTTCGCCACATCCTGGTTGAAGATGTAAAGGATATCCCATAGGAACTAATCCAATTGTGATTGTGCCTAATTTTCCTGTATCTAATATTTGAATCTGTAGAATGTACAATTAATCAACATGTAATTTATGATAAAATACTGCACTGTTGACTGTGAAGGCATTGCATTTAACATACACTATACTCAGAAAATTGGGCGTTGTAATTTTTTTATTTTATAATTAAAAAAATTATATATTAAAGACCACAACTAATTCATATTAAAATATCTGTGTTTACTGATTTGGAGTGTCTAATAATGGATAAATTTATTGTCAATGTTTTTGATTGCAACAGTACGTTTTTAATTAAAACGACGTTTTTTTTATTAAGATCCCTTACGCGATTTACACTATACAATCTTAGAAACACGATCAGGAGCATGACACATCTATATAATCTGCAATTGTCTAGCAAATTAAATTTACAACATAATAATAATGACGATATTGACATATATTACAATGAATCACATTTGTTACAATCTAATTCTAAGAATAATTTCGTAATAACACCCAAACCAATCTATAATTGTAATTATAGAAACTAGTTTTGTTTTATCATATTACTGATCAAGGTAATGGATTCACTGCCCCATGGGGTCGCGTAACTGCATTTTGGAATCATTGGTAAACTGTGAGTTTCCATGAGATAGAAAAAGATTCATGGGCAAGAGCAGCCTTGTATACTGTTGTAGACAATCTTAATATTGTGAACATTCGAGCATATTACAAAAACATCTAAATTACCGGGAAAGCGCACAAAGTGCATTGTTAAACGCTCTGTATAATTGTCAAGGTTATAAATATTGTAAAGTATGACGTTGTTGTAAAAGGCGATACACGTACCTCTATATAATTAACTATAAATAAAATTTCACAATACAGTAATGTGTTTGTTTATGCGAGAAATAAAGCAACAGAAGTAAAATTTGCAACTGATGAATGATTTTGCAAATCTACTATGTTTCCAACTTGAGTAATACTATTGGTCATTACAGATCAAACTTCAATAGACAGATCGATAAAAATTAAACGAGCGCTGACCTCTGGAAATACTGCAAAAGTGCCTTGGTACCAAAGGTCGCCGTGCACGGACATACAACGTATTTTGCGACATCGCTGACGGTGCATGTTAGCTGATAAAGGGGTTTCCGATTAAGGTAACCAAGATGGCAGCACAGAGTGCTTGACTTTTCCACGGTGTTTAAAAATAGCATCTCGTTGTTGATTTTTCTGTAATTTCCAGGGTATTTTTTTATTTTTAATTAACTGATGAGCATTTACGTTTGTATATTTTAACACTGACAAGATAGTTATCGATGACAGCAACAGCAGTGGTGTTTTTTTATCCATTGCATTGAAATGTTATCAAAACGGTGATTGTTACAGCGAAACGAAAAATTTTTACTTCAGTGTTAAAATGCCTTTGGAGAAAAAGATATGTGAAATGTTTTTTGTATCGCCCACAATGTGAAAAAGCTTGAAATCTATGCACCAAGAAAACAAAAGAAATTGTGGCCTTGTTTTGCGCGAAAATTAAATCGCGCTATCTGGCGAAACAAACAAAAAATCGAATTATTTAACAGTATACCACTCGAAGATGCCAGGCTAGAAGTTGACGACATGTTTCGAGATAAGGGTGAAAAAGTTATCATTTACAACTGTATGTTTTTGTATTACGCTTGCATGCTGGAAGCGACTACGTCTTGTCTGTTTTTTTGTAGTTTGCGAGGCTATTTGATAGCGCTTGTGGTAAACAGAGTGCAATACACAATGCACACCGCCTCATCGTAACTGAGGCCAGAAACTAATTTGCATATAACATCAACAGTGACTTGTCAGTCAAAGAGCAACGTAAACAAACTTTCACATACGAGTGCCTCGCTCCCTATATTTTAAAATCTGTTTTTGAGTATGTTTCAGCCTTGACAATGCTCCAAAATTTTAACACTATCTAGCCAAGACTGTCTGGGTAAGAAAAAGCCCCCACCCCACCCAAAAAAAAATCACGAGTGCTTACGAAGCTGCATCTATATATTCAATACTTAATGATATAAATTTGAATGTTGTTATGCTCACATGTTTTAACTGACGCGTGATGACCAGAAACATATATATTGTTTGTCAATGTTAACAGTTCTAGGCCATACCTCAAAATAATTATGTTTACGTGTCATTGGATCTCCAGCAATATATATTCCGACTTTTCCAGTTTCATCAGGTGTGTACTTTAGTATATTCTTTGCGACTGTCACTCTTTTCTTTCTGACTTTGCCAGTGGTGGTATGTGGCAATGATGATGATGCCATTACCTATTACTGACATAACACAAAATACTATTATTACTCCTAATAAAGTGGTTTCTGGGCATATCTGTCGGGTAAAGACAGTATTATAATAACATTATTTATTTCTTGAATAATGGGTAATTGTGGTGACGGTTTTGATTTAGAACTATATGCAAATGTAGTAGATAAATGACATCCAATAGGTGATTCAATAGGCGACAGCCTAGTAACGAGTTATTGATATGAACACGCACACACAGCCAATCAAATGGGACACGTATGTATATGGTATTTAAGTGTTAGAGCGATATCGAATCTATATTAGCATTCCATTGTGCAAATACAATGTGGTTGACATTGATGGAATAAATAATGACTTATTGTGGAGTGTGTGAACGGTAAATTGTCAGAATAATGGAAGACATGATGGCTGAGGGTAAAGAGAGAAATTGTAACAAGGAACGTAGACGGCGTTTAAGCGTGATTGTCAGCAGCCTTTATTCTTTGTTTTGGTCATATTGCCTCAAACCCTGCAAATAGAAGTGTGCGTGGAGTCATTGTAGGAAACGGTGTGCATTGCCGTGTGATAACTGTCATACTTGTTTGAAACTCTGAAAAGATGGTTGGAGTCTACCAGGTGTGCTTGTGATTTACATAACAAAGGGTGTTTACAACTTTGAAAGGACAATTTGAGTATACCAGGTGTGCTGTTATTTGAATAAAAAAGGATGTTTATGATCTACTGAGTTGCCTACGTAATACAGCTGCTAGCAAGATCACATTCTGATTGGCTCATGTGGAGACCCGGGTGGTGTCACTGAATCTGGGCCATTTATGCTTATAAATTTGACAGACTGGGGACAGTATGGGTACATAATCTCAACTTAGTATCCTGTGTGTTGCTGTGATATTGTGAGGCAAGTGATACAGGCTTCAACCATCATTCTGTGAGACTTGAATAAACTGTGCTGCAATCTTCTGCATCTAGCGGCGCCCTCCAGAATTCTGTGCTTTATTTCTTGTAATTATTTTGAGAGGTTTGAAGCCATGAGCTTTAACTCGATAATTTGGTGTATGTGTATTTCATTTCCAGTACTTTTGTCTTGTCTACCCCATATAAGCTGAAAAGAAATCCCCTTCCAGTGTGAGTTCTGTGGATGTGATTAGCAATTAGCAGGCTTTACACTGTGACAGTGATCTAGTATGTGACATTGAATGAATTGACATCGAGTCTGTGAAATGTTGACATTATTGCATGACCAATTGGGTTGTAGCAGTAGCTTGCCAAGACTACATGTACATAGGACGATCGCATAATAACAAGGTGTGTATGTGTTTGGGAAAAACGGGGTAGATGTCCGACTACATTGGCAATGTTTGTATCAGATACCACTGTTGGTAAGGGTTATACCCAGAAGATTTATATACCTTGGCAAGTGACAAATTTAGTGACACGGGTTCTTGATGTATGTACTATAAAAAAGGTAATAAAAGTATCACAGTCCAAAGTATTTGTTTACAGCAACGACATAGCAAAACAATGAACAATAGTTAATTTCATGAAGACAGTTCATAGGTCAAAAATGCGGAACTAAAAACAAAATACATTGAGCGACAACCATAATACTAAGTCCTTTAAATTCCACTATTTTCGTAGAGTGGCTCTATTATACTACATATGTTAGACAATATTATGATCTTTTGCCAATAAATGGTTTTTCGCAATGGCGAGAGGTTATAATTACCTTTTTGTCACCGTGATATATTACTGGAGTGGAGACCGTGTGAGCGCAGTGCTGAAATGACCAGTGACGCTTTTATCCTCAGTGCATTCTGGGTATAATACGGTCATTGGTTCGGTTAAGGGTATGAGATAGATGCATGGTGGGTGTTCACTGAAAGTACAACCAGGGGTAATATTTTTTACTCATATCGTTCATTCACTATCTTGATATTTTTCACTTCATTTATGAAAATCCTTATAAGTTTTGTTTCACTTCATTTACTTCAACATGTATGTATGTAAGTCAATATATGTTGCAACGATTCAGTGTATGGGACGACTGTTCGTTTTGCTTTCCAATCAGTAAAGTCACTGAATGCATGGATGTCTCAAGATGTCGAAACATTAGGCATCTTCAAGGTCAGTGTCAATTCTGGGGTTTTGTCAGAATCATTTTAGATTTAGATGCTGTTAATGTAAAACGAACCATCATACACAGAACACAAATTTATAAGCAGGGTTTTAAATTCACGGAGGCATTGGTAATTGAGTTGATGCCAAATAAGTTTGCCTTGATCTGCTCTAAAAATATACTATTTTTACACGTTATTGCAATTTTATTCACATTCATTTTTGTTGGCAGTGTATGTATTGTCATTTCATATTATACCCGAGGATATAAATAACACACATGCATAAACAACGATTTACCTAACTGATGTTGAGTTGATTAGTACAATGCAGTTTATCCTAATGATAATTTAAAATTTTCACCTAACCTTTCCGAAGACCAAAAGTAACCTATCGCCACTCATACACATGTGCGGATAACGCTAACGTTCGTTTATGATGCTGTTCATATACATTGACAACGTTCTTGGAAAGTTTATTTCATATATAGCGAATGTGTTCGTTAACAGTGTGTATTTAATGTCAAAGGTAACTAACAAATTTTAACCTTTGATGGGAATTAATTCAATTGCTTCAAAATTGTCAATAACTGCATTTCATGTTTTGTTGTTGACATCTTGCATTTCCAGAGATCTATCACTTTGCATGATTGAGTTCAGTTTGTAGGTATCCATCTTTTCCTGGACAAAGTGAAGACACAAATATTTCTAGAATCTATGAGCTCAGTTCTTCTCAGCTGCTCACTTTGTAACTCTTGACTGCGTCATTCGTTATGAAGTGTTTTTCAGAGGACAGATCTACTTTGTTTACTTTGTGTTTCAAGTTGCTGTGCACATTTTATTTTGCTCATGTTGACCTATGATATGTCATTCTTGAAAATACGTCGATTCTGGTCATGGAACCCAGAACAATCTCTGTTTATTGAACTAAATGTTCTAAATTAGATAAAATATAAAGGCATTTGTTTAATAGTAGCATGGTGGCGCTATTCACTTTAATAGGCTTTGATTTTTTCAAATCAAATCAATGTAAATACATAGTGCGATTAACTGTATATTTCGACACAGATTTCAAAACATATATACTTATAAACACTAAGTTAGTGTTTCCAACAATCTCAGCTTGCATCTGAGACATTCTCATAGTCATTAATTCAGTGTATTGTTCAAATCAATCACAACATTTACATTCAGCATTCGTTATTTAATTCTTTGTTAATGCTTTCTGTCGCTGCTCAGTTTTGATTGAAGCTCGTTTTACTTACTCAAACCTTTCTTTGAACTCCGGAATATTTGGACAAAACTCTGACACTGATATAATGCTGCAGTGGCTTTCATTTGCTCTTCCATTTACTTATATAAATGTATATATGTATATATGTATCATTTTCATGAAGATATGATTCTTCCTATGTATTATAAGTGCTTGATTCATCAAAAGCGTCATATTATATGGTAAGTAGTTCTGATAATTCTGGAATTATTTTTTGATTTTGAACACAGGATTGATTTTAGACTTCATCTTGAATTTTGGCTTTGAAACATCTTTATTACTAGGTTGTTACTGTCTTACATGTCTTACGTGTGAGATCCGGTATATCTAACCACATTTCCATATAACATGGAACATGGGTGATTTCCCCATCCATCTGCTATCTTGACTTTGCATTCTTAATTGTGACCCGGTCTCCTTCTCAAACATCAATTTGTTAAATGTTTTTCGAGACTGTAGCTTTTTATCAAATTTTGTAGCAATTTATCATGCATATCTCATACATTAATTTATTCTTTCAACCCTTCAACATATTTTGTAAATGACGTGATCGTCAGTTCTGTTCATTCTCCAACGCAGCCTTCCATTTACACTGAATCGTATGTGGAAGACAAGAAGTTGTGCTGTTCTATGAAATATATTTAGGGTAAAATGTATTGATCTTGTTAGCATGGTCATAAACAGCTGATCTTGCATTGATTGCTTTGGCACAAATGAGAAAAAAACTGGCAAATTAGATTGATTGATTGTCAGTTATACTAATTACATTCCAAACAAGAGATTGATAGAGTGCAATAACAAGCTCAATTGTAAGAAGACAAAAGATATTTTCAGAATTAATCCGTGATAATAGATATTATTAACACATTTTAACACAGATTTGAAAATCACAATTCTACAAATGTGACAAATGTAAGTATGTGTGTATTCGTAAATTTAAATAATTGACACGTTGGTTGAACTTTTATATCAGCCTCGATCTGGGAACGTTGATGCTGAAAAGACATCTTTTCAAAACAACATTTTGTTTTTGTCTAAAGGTTTAATACTTTTTACATGAAAATGTTAGATAGTAATTGTATTTGACAACGCTCGGATTCACGTACAATTGAAATAATTACACGTTGACGTCTTCTACATGTTATACATTTCCAGGCTTGTCCCATTACAACTCGGAATATATAGACAGATCATTTCATCTTGTGTAGCATTTTAATTTATGTAATACTGTACACATTGCCTTATGTATGTATGTGTGTAAACGTACTCCGTATAGTGACTTGTCATAATTAATATCGATTGACTATAACATGTCTGCGAACAAAACTTGTCATTGACCGATACATATTGCGCAATCAACACGAATAATTGATACAGACTAATAATTGATACAGTTTAGACTATAGTATTCAGTGATCAATGCATCTAGCAAGTAGCAGTGTTGTGTTAGAATATTGTGAGATATCGCAGATGTATTACTGAGAGTAAACACATAAACAGTTGTAACAAACACGTAACATTAATTAGTTGGCTCAACGTATTAACTCGTGGTAATGTGCGTTTATATAGTGACTGTCGATGATCCTGAGTGATTGGGACAAATGTTTCAAACAAAAAAACAAACAAGGTTCTCAAATTTTACCGTATGCTCCCTTTATTCACATATTCACAAATATTGCAAAATTAAATCAAGCCACTATAACAAATTGTTAATCGAACAAAATATGTTATAAGCGATGCAATAATGATTACACTAACTAGCATTAGCATCCGCAAAGCAAGCAGCATATGACAAACTAAATTATGTAGACTACATGATACCATAATCCAGAACAATGGTTGTCTTCAATCCATTTCCCAATACACACACCCAATGGTTTAACAGCTGCAGAAAGAATTATATTAATGTTAGTAACACATTTATTCAATTATTCAACACTTACTATATATATTGTAAAGAGTTACTCCATTCATGATTATATAAAGATACATGATCCTTACCTTCCTGGAATAAGCCAGCTATCGCCGAATGCTCTGGTATCATTGGTAGGTTGCAGTGTTCCATCTGGCATCTGCGTCTGGAAATCATTGTCTGGATTGTCGTCGGCGTTTCCCATCAAACCACACACTTTTCCATACAAAGAGGGATTAACTGTTGGTGCGACACGACCTTTGCCATTCCATAACAAGGAAAACTTAGAATCCAATGTAACTTTTACGTGTTCGCTGTATCTATTTACACTAAAATCACCAACTTTCCAAGGAAGTGGTTTAGTTAACAGTTTACCATTCAACTGTTGTGAAGATAATACATTGATACAATGGTAATAAACAATGAATGACATAGAATAGATACACAATTGCTGTTTACTCTGCGTTATTTAATTTTATAATTAGTGTCGATGATAATTGTCCTTATCATGTGATATTATTATAACACAACATACATATATACATACATACATACATACATACATAATATATACCACAAATACACTAAACCTGAATAACGTGAAATTGTTGAGATATAAATGTGAGAAGCAAACCCACGCGGTCTAAGACGTATCATTTTCAATTGGTTCAACATACCTGTTGCAAGATATATATACACGCAAGTTGATATATAGGTCGTCAATGTAAACTTAATACATAATAAGACAAAGCGATAACCACAATACAAAGAATGTATCAATGCCCGAGATAGAAATAGACTTCTGATAACTAATTTAGCACTTACGAAAATGTCGTTGTTATAAACCAGCGTGACAGCCATGTCATCGACATGTACAGTCACGTCTTCAACAAGGGTTTTTTCTGTTTTGTCTTTGTAGTCAAGGTGGATCACAACAAAGAATGACGGGTTGTGCACGCATTCTTGAAATAGAACATACGAACATCCTCCTTGGCCGTTGTAATTATACTGTCTGTTGTCAAATGTTCGAAAGTGAGGATCCAGAAACACAACTGTGTGATATCCTGAAATGTAAAGTGATGAAATCAGAGTATTATATTGTCGAATTTTCCATGCATTGGAGTTTATTAAGACAGTATATGCATAGACTACTTCTATATTCCTACCTTGATTCAGCGGTTGACCCTTGGTTTGGGCTGGAAGTTCATATATTGTAGAAAAGAGAAGAGATTACATTAAATCCAGAAAAAAATCACAAAGCTCGTAAGCATGTATCAAAAGATAAAAAGATTCAATTATGTTTTTTATGTATTAATCACGCTGCTAATATTGACGTTGTCAGTGACATTCTAGATTAAACGTGAACTTGTTTTGGATGTACATAATGTATCACCAAAGCTTCTTCTATTGGGAGGTATTACAATTATATTTTATTTTTGTGTGAAATTATATTTCCCCAGTGTATTGCTCGTGTGTATATGGGATTATACTGATTCAAGTCTCATGGTATACTCGCCTCTGCTGAGGGGGGGGGGGGGGTGGCTATTACTTGAATAACAAAACTGGTTAACGACTGCTACGTGTCGTCAAACATTCGTAACGAATACACAGCAACCTATAACTTATTATTACAATATTCCCTTAAATTTTACATTTTTTTTAAATGACAGCCTGTTTTTAGACGAGTTACGTAGCGGGAGGTTGAAATTTAAAGATTTACTTTTTCTACATACACTAAGGGCATATTTAATTGAGCACAAGATTTTCTTATAAACTCAAACAAAGGCGCGTTACGTGGACTATTGTTTCTCCGTCTTGGACAAAGTATCGGTGTTTTTATTATATAACTTATTAATGTACTTTAATTGAGTCGGTTCTTTACAGACAAAGGCCACTTTAGATTATGTTAATTGCATAATTTTTATAAATTAGACCATAGAGTGCAGTGGGATAAACCACACATCGATTACTATAGGGTTGTAATCCGCACATATTAATTTTCTACATTGCATGATAGTTAACCAATTATAGCCTTTTTCAATGTGGTGTATAAAAATATCTAGGTTCTATGGGATAAACAACAAACAACTTACCATATGCTGCCATATAACGAGGAAAAATTCGTATTTATCTTATTTATTAACATTGTATTCTGGTATAATTATAGATCTAAAATAATTTTTCTATGCTATATTCCTTGCATACGTGACTTGTATAAACGTTACTAGCGTAACTGATAAATTTCGACTGATGTGTTTCATTTATCTATTAACAAACACACCCGTACGCACCCCGGTTCACCTCCACATTCACAAACAAATCAATAACTGCCACTTACACAGTATCTCGAGCCCCTATATTTTTTGTCGCAAAACAATGTTTGATTTAAAAAGGAGAAAGTTGAAGTTTAACAGAATATTTAATTTTTTCCAAATTTAAGTTACATAAAACAAATATGTAAATCTCTGTCTAATTGTCCGATTGGAGATTCAAATTATTTGGTCAACACTTAACACAATGTATTCCTTGATGTAACAGTTGACTCAGTATTGGTAACCGTCCGTACAATTATACATTGATTTTCTCAAACCATATAAACTTACGTTTACAACAGAAACAATTACGGACTAGACAGAGGGGTGTAGAATGAACACTTAGTCTGGTCCCAGCTTCACACGCACCGTCTTCGTTCCAGTCCTGACAGTAACCACCATGTTGATAACAATCTTTGCCTGTTTTAATATAATATTGCATGTGTGTAATTTTCATGAAGTCATTTTTTAATACACATATTCGGAGTACAAATTTGGAATACATATTATGCAAACAATAATATTTGGAGTGATACATGTCTTAAAAAGAAATACACATTTATTCTAAATACATATTGATATTTATATTCTTCACTGAAACAATGAATACAACTCACTGTCAATTAAGTTACATCGAAGTGACGGCGAACGCTTAACAATCTCTGAAATTGAAACATGTCGAAATGAACAAATACAAACAAAAATAAATAATTATACAAAATAAATAAATCTGAAGATACATAACGTATATCATGAGCAATACACTTCTAATCTCTGTTGGATACGTTGTAATATAGTAAGTTCAACATCATAAAACAAAAATCAGAATTAAACATAATACTGATGGTAGCCTACCCTTCTCCTCGATGCAACACCTACAACTATCGTCGCCGCAAGCTTGTCGTTTTTTATAATCGTACACCTCCCTGGAAGTATTTGGGCACATCGCTGCACAGAAGCCTTCCATAAATACACCTTCCGATGGTTCAACAGTGCAGCTACCAGCCACTGTAGTTAATTAAAATTTGTTCGTTTTAGTGTGTTTCCTAATAAATTACATGATAGATTATTATTATTATTATATTACAAACAATTCAGGTTTCGTAGGTGTGGGCGTCAAGTGTACTGCGAAAAAAAGATGGAAGTAGTTACGTAATAATCTCACTTTCCATAGAATCTCATCATTATTATTTTGAAATATCACTTACCATTACACGAATGGTCAATCGCTGAAATCAAACAACATCAAATCAAAATGATTATATAAAATAGTAGCTAACACAATGAAGACATGACGTCGCTAGAACCTACAAGAGCTAACAATTCAAAGAAAGCATACATGTGATGTATTTTACAAATACATTTTTTTTCCATGGATACGAGGATTTTAGTTTTTCTTCAATAGTGAAACTTTAAAGACTTTATTTAGCCTACAGGACGGTGTCATCTTTTTCATTGAAATAGAATAATGTAAAATATTAAAAATTCATATTTTAAAGAATAAATAGCAAATTGTTACAATAAGACAATTTCATTATCATAAAAGTGTTAATAGAAACCACTGTTCAAGTATGCCATGGGACGAATTTATATTTAAAAATTACCTTCTGTGCCAGTTTTGGGTCAATGAATCGTCCTGCTAAATTACCAGAAAACCACTGTTCACTCAAAGATATTCTGCTTAAATGTGTTGGAGTGGGTACTCCTGAACCAATTGCCGCCAATGAAGAAGTGAATGCAATAATATTGCGTCCATTGACACCAGAATAATATGTGAAACGTTTATTTGAAATAGAAAAATGCCAACTTACGGATGGTTCTTGGAAAATTCCATCTAGATTTATTCTCCTAGATAAAAATGACAACAAATATTACAGTCCGTAATATAATAAATACAACTGCGAATGCAAATCTATTTCTTTCTGATTGCACTCGCAGTTCACAGATTGAACATAATTGAATTGTTACGACCTTTGAGCATGGTTTTCCTTCAACATTTTATCTAATAACGAATCTTTACTAAAATACTAAACGGACATATTCACTGGAGAAAAGACCGGGTGAACTTGTGAAAAAAACGTCCTGTTTCGGCGTGGTCAATATGTCCCATTTTGGCTAAGCAACAGTGTTTAAATGACCTGCTAAAACCACTTGTTGTTGCATGCCATTCAAGGGCTTTACATTGCTTATCACGAACATGTGGCTATCAAGTAGAGTTGCGTCAAAACACCTATCATCCAGCGGCTAACAGCCAATAACCGATTACTAGCAAACACGAGATATTCATTTTAAGGAGTCATTCGCTGCCTAATATAACACTGTGATGAAGTATCACTAGCAGAATAGGAGGATCACAACATTGATGGAAATCGCTCGTCCATATAGTGCCACATTTGACGTTTATTGATCAATATGACTGATCGGTATCTGCATATATGGAAATATATATATTTTCAGTTCGACTGTGGTGCCCCAAGTTGTAAATATCACTGTTTTACATATAAAAGCTGAATATTCGAAGTTGGGTGTTTTGTTCAAAAGTCATTTTCTGCTCTGCTAAAGGGAATAGTTTGCCGGTAAGTCATAGCAATTCTTGATTGGTTTTCCAGGTAGGCTGTCGTATATGTGGTTTGTTAGTAAATCACAGAGTATATATTTGTTTGCATAACAACTTCCATTTAAATTAGCTACAATTATGTTGAATCAGATTAATAAATCTATGTTTTATAAAACGCCACATCCACGTAATGGAACAAGTATGTGACTTCAAGCCCCGAGATACTTTTAAATGTTCCAATGCACTTACTCACCTTTAGCGCCCTTACGTCAGATAGAAACAATCCAAAGATAGCTAACACAATCACACACTTTAGACTGAAACCTTCCATAATCCTACAGATTAATTTAAACTTGAAAATACAAATTCCTGATCGACAATAAACGTCTAATACACGAGTAACAGCTACACCATATGCGGTCATAATGCGTGGAACAGAAGTAATGAACTTTACAGTTGAATGGCAAAAAAATAAAACAAATATTTATTAGAAAGAGACAGATTTTAATTATAAACAGTATATATGTTAACAAGGTGGCCTGAATTTAAGTAAAACAACAACGTCATGCTGCCGAGTTTTTAAACACCAAGTCTACAATTCGTTATACACTTGAACTCAAGCTCACACATAACGTTTAGTCCGTCAATAGATGGGCAAAATTTAGTAATGCCTAATCGTCTCATTTATTATTTATTTAGTTATTTTTTAGTTCGAACAGATAAATACCACTTAATTAACATACAGTTTGTTGTTATACATTATGTAATTCAGTGAGAATCATTAATTTCATTTATAATATAGAATACTTACGTTATATTTCAACAGACACAACTATGTTGCTCCACCTGCAGTAAATACTTTCAATCAGCAGACAAGACTGATATAATGAAGCTCACAGACATGATTATATCAGCTAATTTACATAATCGGCCTAACTCCTCATCTGCTTATTTGGTTCTTTTCTGGCCAAAGCTGTAACAGATTGAGAATGCTTTCTTGCGCGTGGCAACAGACATGCTCACTGGATTAGATGCGAATCCACAATGGTCAGATCGTGAAGAGTTTGTTTTCTAATTCTACTCTTAATCAGAAGAGTTAAGCAACTTTTGAAATACATTTTGGTCTACACTTGTTAAATTTATAATATTTGGAAAACTGATTTTGGTTGAATGCTCTTAAAGTTCCTTCAATCAAGGAAATTAATAATTGTTCAATTTGCTATTAATTAAGGATGGCCCTGACTTGTTCAGATGATGTCAAGCGGACTGATACAGCTGGTAATGGAATCTAAATAATTATAGAGTTATTGTAGTTAAATTAATTTTGCAATGATAAGTTAATAATTAAAGCTTATAACGCCTACAGATTGTGTGGCATGTGGTATTGGAATAACGTGCAACAAACAAGCATATATTTACAACGAAACATATTAAAACGTTTATGTTAGCCAACTATTCAATAATCAATCGAACTCGTTTTGATCAATAGCATCACAAGACGGGTAAAAAACGTTCTTTTGCGTAAACAGAAGTGAGCAATATTATAGTTGTATTAAAAAAGCAATAAAACACGACACGAGCACCGAACAGTTTTTTAACAGTCTAACTTATTTGTACGGGTATTTCTAGAAATGTACTTTTTGTAAATAAATACCTCGCAATTCGCAATACTCCATATCGGGTTATTCATTGCACATTGTTTCAGTCGGAGGGAACGTAAAGCTTTGTGCTGTTCCCTCCCTCAGTGCAAGTTATCACAACCTTCTAGTCCATTACCATGTGATGTCGAGAACTTGATTTTTCTCTGACAGGTTGAGAACTATTTTATTTATCGAATGGCAAAGCAAAGTCTGCTCCACAGATAAATTATCTTGGTAACACAAGTTTAAATTCTACTTTGTACTTGAAAAATATTTGTTTTGTGTTAAAGAATAAACCCAAATTAAAATGCTCGATCGTCTTGTTCATCAAACTGTTTTTGATAAGGAGAGATCGTAAATATGATAAATACAAAGTGGAAAAGGATTCCAGTCTATGTTCACTTTCTATTGCCACATTGTATATGTAAGGATGTAAACATTATCTCATGTTATTAACAGCTTTTACGTTCACGTTCCATGCTTTAATAGTGCGTATAAATATTCATGAGTTTGATGTGTAGATCTGTATATGTGCAACTCTCCAAGTTACTACGAGGGGCGTTCAATAAGTAATGCCCCAGACCAATTTCTCATAGCAAGAGATTGATGAAACTGGGCACGGTTATTGGTCTTTCTCTACATAGGAACCGGCCAGAGTAATGCATTTCTCGCATCGTTTGATGCAGCTCTGGACACTGTTTTTGTAGAACACCCCAGGTTGGTCCTCCAACCACGTCGTAACTTCAGAAATCAAGGCTGCATCATCTGGGTAACGGTTTTCTTTCAAAACAAGTTCATGGCTGGGAAGAGATGAAAGACAGAGGGTGCAAGGTCAGGAGAGTAAGGGGAATGGGGGAGGATTTCATAGCCACACGCCTGTGCTTCTGATCTGGCGACATGCGAGTTGCGGACCGGAGCATTGTCCTGCAGGAGAAGGATACCTTTGCTGGTCTTGCCCCGCCTCTTGATTTTGATAGCTTCGCTTAATTTATCAAAAGTGAAGCGTAATAGGCTCCTGTAGTTGTAGTACCCCTTGCCAGGAAATCTGTCATCACTACTCCGTCCTGGTCCCAGAAAACTGTGAGCATGACCTTGACAGCGGAGGGTTGCACCCTTGCCTTCTTTGGAGGAGTGAGTCCAAGTGCTTTCACTGCATTGACTGGGCTTTGGTCTCTGGATCAGAGTGATGGACTCAAGTTTCATCCTGTGTAATGAATCTTTTGAAAAAACTTTGACTCATCTTCTTGGTACATCTCCAAATTCATCCTAGAGCACTCGACGCGTTCTTGCTTCTGGAAAGGTGTGAGCAGCCTGGGAATCCATCTAGCAGACACCTTATGCATATGCAAATGGTCATGAATGATAGTTTCCACAGACCCTGTACTAATATTGACCTTTTTGGCTATTTGGCGAACAGTAAAGCGTCGATCTTCCAAAATGGCTGCCTCAACTTGACAGACAGATGCCTCATCAATGGCAGAAGAGGGACGACCAGTTCTGGGAGCTGTTTCCACAGACTTCCGGCCATGTTTGAATTCACGATGCCAGCGCTTTACAAGGTCATGTGATGGGGCATCATCACTATAAGTTTCTTTCATTTCATCAAAAGTCTCCTTTGGTGTGCGTCCTTTCAAATACAAAAACTTGATCACTGCTCGACACTTAGTTCAAACACCTGTAAATCAGAAACCACGATCAGTTCAAAGCTATTTTTTGCAACCCATAGAGACGTAAATCATTACACATGCTACATTTCATCTAGATCAGACAACTGGAAGTGGGTCAGGGTCATTACTTATTGAACGCCCATCGTACTGTTTCATCTGCGATTGCGAAAAAGGGCATATAAAAGGTTCATATAAGTCGTCCTCAACGTAGTTAGTAATATTGTTTCTGTGGGGCTCACCGGATTTTTTATGTAAAATAAATCACTGGAAAATTGCATCCTTCTTCTAGTGTTATCATAGTAATGTATTAAGTTGAAACAATCCTCCCAGACCACATTATTTTAAACTAAAATTCATCTGAGCCGCCAGTTGAGTACTTTCAGCTTATTTAAAATCGAACGCTTGTCATATGATGATACCGCCTTACTACAAAAGTGCACAATAATTTGTAGAAATATAATTTGTCAAAATATATGCATTATTTATGTTTATAGGATAGCTGCTACCAAATGGCATATTCTAGCTTTGTGACTATAATCCCCCTCATATTTGTCTTGTTTTGTTGCGACTGGAACATTTTCAGTAACGTGTATTTTTATCATCAATTTCCTGTGACTGTATTCGAGACTAGCGATAAAGGAGGGCCAGTGTATACAAGTAACATGTAAATATTGCGCATCCTTGAGTTGTTGATAACACAATTAAATCAAATAATCAGTATTCCCGACACGTCTATTACACCAGCTTTGCCAATTATAGTTGGATTTAGTCTGCGTTGTCTGTGCTTTGCACAGCATGGAGCATGTCGTTAGCAAAATCAACAGCTAAATATTATAATTAAAACCGGAAATGTATGCCGTGCAGGCATAGTACCAGTCGTTTCCTCTAATTCGATGTCATACGATTAAACTTATTTGCACCTTAAATGCTGATTGACGGATAGTCCTAGCCAGGTTTGTCGGAATAGGAGATAAGGCACACATAGTGATTGTTTTATTACCAACATTTGGGAAGGCAGGAGTCATGGAATTGAATCAATAAAATCACATCATGTACGCGTACTGATATCCTCTCATATATACATATGTTGAATATATATATATGTTGAAACTTCTGTTCGGTGTTACAGTGTAAAGTATTGTTGATGTAGAGGGGATCTGCCATTTTTGACATTTATATAGTGTTACCGAAAAATGAAATTGAAAAATGTCCGATCCGTTATGGCATTACGATTTTTTTTTACTTTTTTGTGACCTTCTCCTAAGATGTACACTAGATCGATAATGTAACAATTGGAATAGGTTAATGGTACGTATGGTGTCTTAGATATTTATTATTTTCGGGAGTGCTATCTGTCAAATACAAAATCAAAATTTTAAAAACGTAATTGGCTTTGATTTTAAATCATACAAAGTCATTTAGAAAACGCTTAAAAGTAAAGGTATACGATAAAGTTTGAGACACGACAAAAATCTTGATTCGAATGGCGAAAAAACCTCGTTGCACCTGCAGCTCAATATGTTTTGTCATCATCCTAAGTTTCACGGAAGTCAGAAAGCAAAAACAGAAAACCTATTGTGGACTATGTAATCAGAATGGCTGTGTAATTTAATGAAATCACAAATCAAAATGTGTATCTTTTTAGGAAAGTCTTTATGTTTGGGATGTCCGACTGACATGTAACGATATTCTACAGTGTCTCCAATACTGACCTCTATCTGTCACCAGTTAGATATCTTTTGTAGACGTGCAGTGATATTGTTGTAATGCTGCAACCTTTGCAATAAAACCCTCGCTCATCTGCACGCGATTATGTGTGATATGGATACCAATTCCAATGCAATGTAATATCCGACAAATACCATATTTATACGATTCTGTTCCGCCGCTACTGTGCCCTAATTAAATATATGGATATAGATTGGTCCAAATATAGTCAAATAGAGAAATACTAAATTATTCGACAATGAACCTGTTTTATTTTATTTTATTTAGAATTCACATGACAACTACACAGGCCAGTACCAGAGACACAGTACTGTTCATGGTTAAAACATGTTTGCAGCTTTAGGTTGTTTGTTCTAAACCTTAATATACATGATGATAACCTATCTATATTTATGGTTTTTAACGGATACAGTAACAGTTGGTCAATGTGACAATGTGAATGCTATATTTCAGTTCTGAATTGTTTTAACCAGGATTGTTGTTTATTCGGAGCTTCAGTTCCATCTTAGTTGATTCTTTTGCAAATGCATTCATCCTGAACAAGGGCATTCTGAGTTGTCAGGTGAGATAAACAATGGCATTCAACTTTATGCTATTGATTATAGAGCTCCGGCTTCATACTACTGCGAAAACTCGGCGGGTCTTATTGCATGATTGCTTCATATTTAGTGTGCTCCAGTTTTATATTATTTTAATCACGTTGCTACATTTAGCTCTTTGCTCATTGGTTGGGTCGTTGAACCCAATCCTGGATCGAAATAAAAATGTTAAAAACAAACTACTTTATTAGCTAACTATACTATACAGACGACTCAATGGGAAATACTATGAATTTTAAAACCTGGTTTGTGGAAATGCACCAGAAGGGGAGGTGAATTTTGCGAATTGTTTTAGTTACGTAATACTATGTGTATGTACTGTTAATTTAAATGTATTTGTGTGTGTGTCGAATTCCAAGGGTTTAAATACATGCTACGTCGAAATTGTTCTCAATACAAACGCCCTCACGCGGCTGTAACTGAAAATTCAAGTGTAACACCGTGACATAATGTCGCCTGATTAGTTCATGACAACATAGAGAGTGATCACTCAAAAACTGTTCTGGGAGTCAAGATTCTTGCTCGTTGCCAGCAAACTATGTGGACCTGTGCAAAGCTGTGTTACAGAGAGATGCCAACCTGCAAATATTATGGGGCCGAAAAAAAGAAGGTCTTGCATTAATTAATAATGAATACGAAATCTGCACCAATGTTCGCCTCACTTTATAATAATCTTGAAAGTTCTTTTAGAATATACTTTATGTTACCAACAAAATTAAAAAGCCAATTAAGGCCTTTCACTTTTCCTTGAAGCTTAAATTAGAGGCGGTATTCAGGCTTGAATGCGTAGGGTCCTATCCGAAATTCCAGAACTATCATGGTTTTCGTGTCTAGAATCCCGAGTTTCCCCGGAGACTGTAACAAACTGCACAAACACATTTCTCAATCAAACCTTAGATAATCATACGATAACACATCATAGTGTCTTCAAAAGTAGCCGGATGTTAGGTATATGCGTATGTAGTTTATTACCTCAAATAATTACTTTCATGCCTATTGATAATACCTCTGCCATAGACGTATATATAAAAATGATAAATTTTGAAGCGCGGTAGTCGTCGCGCTGCGCATGTGCGAGATATATGGGTCTCATATAAACAAAATGGCGACTTTGACTGTTGCGGAGTATGAACTGAGACGTTTCAAAGCTTTAGTTAGGCAATGTTCATGTGATTGGAAGGTATCGAAGGAGTCAACGTCGCTACTCAGTGCAAGTCGCGCCCAGGTTAAACCTCATACTTTCCAAACCTCATGATTGCCATTTGAAGAACACATTGGATTGTGGGAAAATCAATGTTTATCAACACAAATGTCGCACATGCGCAGCGCGACGACTACCGCGCGTTAACACTCATAATTTAAATCAGTATGTTTATTAGTAAGTAACAAAACACAAATAAATAGCCCCCTGACTTACAATTTAAACCAATTTTAAAGAAGGATGTCGGTTCAATGTCGAAAACTATAGAACGATGGCTATTCTACTATGTTTATCTAAGATATTAAGTTTTGATCTAGTTTTAGGTGTATTTAATAGTCAGATTAATTCACAATTTAGATGTGCAATACAATCAATAAATCGGTTTAATTCTATTTAAGCAAGTAATACATATTTGGATATTTTCACTGACATCTGACAACAAATCTGATGTTTCTACTGATTTTGTATTGAGCAGTTTTGTCCTGTTTTCACGTTGCATGATTATTTATAACTTAATAATGCAGATTACCGAAAACGACGTGGAAATCAGTCAATAAAAGATCCCGAAGTAATTGTAGTACGCGATACAATGTTTACATAGTATCTACTGAGTCGTTTTACTAACCAAATAAAATAAAGACGTCGCATTTTCATTGATAGTTTTGAATCATTTTGCATATTTCTTAAATGCCATGATGAACCATATTAAACTTTTAAAATACTACTATGTAATATAATTAACGTTATTATAATGTAACTACTCCAGTCCTTCGCCACCTGCGTGATGGAAGGTTCGTGGTATTAGCGAGGCGATTCATGTTTTCTATGATTATGTGGTGCTAGTGGGAACCGATAACGAACGTCAAAATCAAAAACCTAACCGGTAAAATAAACACATTCAAGAGACAGGTAATGTAGTGTAACGTAATGTACAGTAATGTAAAGCAATGCAATGTTATATTATACTTTATTACACCAGTGGCCCGATGTACAACACAATATTTAAAAACATACAGAAAGAACTAGTAGCTTAAGAATTGTATGGGAATAATATGAAACGGAAATTTTGCGTGCGTTAGGTCTAAGATATTTATTTGTATTAAAATGTCTCCAAATTGGTTGAGGTTAAATAATGTTAAGGTCAGTATCGATTTAACTATTGCACATAGAAATCCCACTCGCTTTATATTATTATTAATATCATCAAAGGAAGGGAGAGCGAAGCCTACCTAAATTGATAATGCTTTTACTTTGAGCCACTTAGAAAAATTTACAAGAACATATAATATATAATATAAATTCGAAAATGTTGTTTGTCGTTCTTATGGTTTTTACATTTGTACACTGTAATGATAAGTTATCTGTCAACATATGTTATTTAATACATCTATTATTGATAGACGCATCATCATGAAGGTTTAGCATTCTACCAAAATATAATGTCTGACTAATATACAAATGTTTATCACTCTCAACTGATACACTAATAATAACTAACCAATAATATAATTTTAGTTTACCCATTTCCGCAAGAAGGATATATTCTAACTAACCGTAATTAAAGAATAAATCAAATTGCAAAGTTTTTTTCTGGCTTCAGGGGAACTATGATGTGATATAATAATTAAAAAGATTGTTGTGTCTCATTTCAATTATATATAAACTAAATTACAAAGTTCATTCAACTGATGTTCAATATATTTATATTAGGTTTGTGATCAAAAACTATGCAATACTTACATAAATATACAAACACTAAACATATAATCAAACACTGTATTTTAATGATTATCACCAAGATAATTCCTAATTTAGATAATAATATCACTTTGGTAACTCAGCTATATGTCTGTCTACCATGCACAAGCCAGTCTTTATCTAAACTCAATTTCTCAAACACTTCGAGAGACAGGCTTTTCGGATCTATTTTCCCAGTTGAGGTTTTTGGAAAATGATCAAAGACCATCACATGTTTTGGAACGTGAATGTCCATACTAATATTGCTACTATAAAACTTCTTCAGTTCATGGCCAGATAGTGGAATATCGCCAATCAGGGAGACACATGCGCAGAAGTCTTCTTGTAATTCTTCATCTGGCACCGGCACTATGTAAGCTGCTTTAACGTTTGGATGACTCAACAAAGACTCCACTAAGCTAGAATAGTACATCGTTTGTCCTCCTTTCATGATGATATCCTGGCGTCTTCCAACAATGGTAATATAACCATTGTTATTTATCTTAGCTATGTCACCTGATCTATACCATCCATCTACGCTCTTAACCTGCCTTGTCTTGTCTTCATCATTAATATAAGAATAAAATAGGAAATTACTGCGGACGAGTAGCTCACCAAGGGTATTGATTGGCACTATACCACCATTTTCATTCACTATCTTAACCTCAGTGTGACCAAATGGTCGCCCAACTTTGTCAATAACCTCATTTTCACTCGCTATGAGATCTCTCCCACTGATGAATAAGGCTTCTGATGAGCCATATGTATTTAGTACTTTAGCGTGGAATAGTTTGTTTATTTTCTTAATGAAATCTTGCGGAATTGCTGCAGCACTTGTCACAATATATCGAAGAGACGAACAATCATACTGATTTGTGTTTCCATGATGTAGCAGGTTATTAAGACTAGGGTATGTAGCAAATAGAGCAGTACAACGCTCATGCTGTATAAGAGCAACATTATCTTCTATGTTTGCACCAGGGGAAAGTATGACTGACGTCATTCCAAGTATGAGTGGAGCTATGAGAAACATTTCCGAACTACCATGAGACAGTGACGTACATGTAGCTAGCAGGACGTCATCATTCGTCCATCCATATCTGTCTGCACACATCATGTAGAGGTTTTGATGCGATGCCTGAGAATGAAGAGTGCCTTTTATTGGTCCAGTACTACCAGACGTGTATAGAATTGTATACAGGTCACCAAACTCAACGCACTTGCTGGTTTCTTCCAGTAACTGTTTACTATTACTTGGATCTATTTTGCCTATATTAGTATTATCCTTAGAATTCCATCTGTCTTGAGATCCTGCCAGGTTGGTGAATAGTAAACGAAGTTTTGACTTGTCTCTCACTTGTAGTATTTCAGATGCTGTCGTTTTCAAGTCAGGTATGATTTGCATTATCTGCTTGTGTACATTGTCGTCATCGGCACCAACTAGCAGAGCAACGCATTCACTTTTCAGTATAGCAGTTTGCAACGTACTATTTGGCATACCAATATTAAGTCGTGCTAAGATCACACCAATCTGTGCAGCCGCGTGTTGTACCAATATGTAATCGGGTGCACACGATGACAAAATACCCAGAATATCCCCTCGTCTCAGCCCAATACAAATAAACTTAGTTCCTAATGCATCTACTTGTCTTTTTAATTCTGCAAAAGTGAGGCGTACCTTTTCTAGTGGAAATACATATGCTTCTTTATCTGGCGTCCTCTGCACTACATAATCTAACATATCTTTTGTTGTAACATGTGCTAGAGGAACACTGGATGTTGAGTGATAGTAACTCTTGTTAAGTGCTGCACACAACATGATGTGATTTTCTGCAAACAAATTGTAACATATATATTGGCATGGGCGTATGTTTCATTTTGAATGACTGTGAATGAGTGTGATGGAATGGTTATATGTAGTCAGGTATTCGGGGCTAGGATGTGTGAGTGACCCAGCACCGTCCATGTGCAAAGCAACAATCCTGTCACACCCTCTTTTTGAGAGACGAAAAATAATAGCTGTATTGTAATAAATATAATCAGTTTATCAAACACAAATATTCATTTGTTAAATAAATAACACTAACATCGCTATGGTAACGGATACAGAAACGGCAAAACATTAGTGAGAGGAAAATTAAAACTTATGTATGCAACACGTCACGTCGCCTCACAAAATAAAGTTCAGTGATCCTGTATTTAAATATCACAGTTCAATTTTATTGAAGTCTAAGGGAAATAACTTTTAACTTCCAATATGGCCCTATAATATTATACTTTTGTACTGATCCATACCAGCTATTTCCAATTGGCAAAACTATTATGTCATTATTAAAAAAATAATCGATTGTTTTTGCATTTTAAAAACCAAGCGAAAATAACTTAACTAACCACAGATCCGTTGACTAAAGTCTTACAGGGATATTTACAAGTTCAAAAACACAAAACAAACTAATTACAACAGTTGACAAATGAATCAAAACAACTGACAAGTACACAATTGATAAGTCTACAAAATGTGAATAATTATCAAATGTTCAGTTCTTTTACTTATGAAATACAATGTCGACAGAATAGCTACCAGGATATCACAGTAGTTCTATAAATACTTAATACTCGAATTGTTATTCAATACACAGTTCAACGGGCAAACCCTATAACTGAACTACCCAAAATGGCGTAGTTATTTTACAAATTGATATGTATTAGTTAATGAACATTCATTGTTTTAATACATGATAATTTATAGAGATGTACCATGAAAACAATTAAAGATTTGGCAAACCAAAGTCTACACTCATTCAAATGCATAAATGTTCCTAATTATTGAGGTAAGGCCATCTTCACATTTTAACTGAATTTAGCTCAGCTAGAAAGAAAACATTATTATACTTTTACATCGTAGGGGAATAACTTATTTACCTAATGAAGTATTCGTCTCCAATATACTGGGAAAGATGGTGCTCGTCATGCATATACAGATCATGCAAATATGCTTACATTATTTAGTAGTAAATGGTCGAAATCAATTTAGATACGCCATAAAACGACTGTACATGGTATCTAGCCGGAGACATCCCCAACAAACTGTAGTGTCAGACCTGGTATGTAATATTGACCAAATCTTCTATTCAGGTCCTTCATTTATACATAGTTCTAGATACATTGTCTGGAATAGCTATACCATGAGAGTCTGGATATAGTAAATGTTCTACTTCAGTCAACCGGTAAGTTTTGATATGGAGGACTGTGTTGTAACACAAATAAATCTCCCTACTTCTAATTTCTGTACCGGTATAACTACAAAAACGGACGTGTTTTGTCACTAAATAATACACGGGCGTGTTTCACCAGTTGTGTAAAATTATCGTTTATATTGTTCAGCTAACACACAGTGCTTATTTCACTCAAACATGGACTGTTTTGTCACTAAATAATACCCGTACGATGTTTGACTCGAATGCTGATTTAGATTTAGTAATTGTTTGTGTTCTACAAACTTAAACCATACAGAATAAATAGCTCTCAAATACGTAACTGTAAATAATGGTGAAAATGTATTAAATAACTAACTTACAGGCGATTCTATTTCCTGGGTGCGACGACTCTTCCGTTATCTTGATTTCTGTGGTATGGAAATTGACTCCCAAGAATAACCAATATATTTATGTTGAATGTACCAGTAGAAATCCAGAGTAAATAAGTATTCAAAATGGTAATCCAGAGTAAATACCCGGATGTTTGACCTCTTGTAGATAAATAGTATACATGGATTTGTGATAACCGCTTATTCATATTATTAATATAAGAATACTCCTACCGGGACCACATACATAGATCATATAATATTCGATGGAGACTATTTTAAAAGAGATAGAATTTTCTATTATATGAGAGTACTTTGCATTTGAGATATAGGATCGAAATTTTTGAAACCCCAAATTGGTTTATGAAGACAAAGGTGACATTTTATGTAAAAAGCAACTACACTCATGGAACGAGGCTAAAGTCAAAATGGATTAAAACTGCTTTCAAGCATGGACGAGCACGCCAACCAAAATGTGTAATTAACAAAAAAACATACCACATTCATATACCACATTGCTCAGGGGAAGCAATGTAAATAAAGTAATCAACAAACATTGGCACGTAATTGAAAACAAAAACGTGCCCAAAATGCATTTCTAACTTCACCCACCGCGGCTGTATGACACGATAATAGTAAATTAATGTACAAAATCGAAAGACCCTATCAGACAAACAATTGACAACAATTCGAATATCACTATATTAATTACGACTCTAGCCACTAACTAGAAACGAAGAGAAATTAAGTATGACCAATGAGAGACATGATAATAGATACGAAAAAGCACCAACACGAAACGTTGACTCAGTGCTTTATTCTTAATGTGTTCCACTGCATTTAAAGTGAACATAAACACATTGAATGATTCATTTCAGCACATAACGTTATCGGACATCACATCTACTACAATTAAATAATTTAATTTCCCCGTTACGATGTTGAAATTCCATTTCCCCGTTATTTTCGTTTTACCACGATATTACGTTTGTGATGGTCACTGATTAGAGCTACTTTTACGTCCTGATAAGACAAAAATACTTATTTGGTTTTGAAGAATGGTTTGAATTCTAAGGTCAACTCGCTGTTTTATTTTGACCTTGTATACCCTAAATAATGTCCTTGTTACAACCACACGTACATGTTTCAACGAGGTGTGTCACTCCCGTTCAGTTTAATATGCCCGGATTTGTTACCGTTGTTATATTTTTAGTATAAGGCGATTTATTTCACCATGTTTGGAATGTCTTTAGTATAAAATTTGTATATACTAAGTCTTGTATACCGATAGGGCAATTTCATGGCTAAAAACAATGGGTTTGATTTACATTACATATCACGTAACACAGGGCATAATACATTATCTGCTATCCTTTTCAATTTATCAGCCACCTTCACTACTGAGTTTTGTCATTTTTTCGGTGACAGTTTACAAATAAGTGTATATTAGTAAAGTACGATAAAAAGGAGTACATTTAATAATAACATACACGGCCAAAACGAAGAAACGTGTCTCTCATTGTAGACTCTACTCATACTGCTCTGTTGTCAGGATCGCGTCGTTCACTCGCCGTCTAAAGCAATTTATTTGGTCGCCTCAACTTGCTATATACAAGTGTTATGTTTTTCAAGGCAACTTTTCTGACTTTGCTGAAACGTTCTTGTCCTTCTAAAGCCTTTTTCAGAAATCTTGCGTTCTTTCCAAAAACGACGTTCCACTTAATGTTATTTTTTATTATACATAACGCCAATTATACCAATCAACTTTAAAAATTATTCCCTTTCATACCAACATTTCTGACTCTGCAGACTACTTTCGTGTCTTCGGAAGCCGTTTTGCGTACATTTTATTTCAAAAGCAAATTTTCTGGCCATATAAAATCTGTTTTTGTCTGCGAACCAATTCCCATGAAATTCGTTTTACTTTCCATTGCAGCTCTGTAGCAAAATTTCCGACCTCCTGAATTACATTATTCCCGGCTTTTAGTGTTACTTTCAGTGCAACTTTTCCGACTTTTATATTTCTATTTCCAGTTGACTGTTTTGTATTTAAAACAACTTTCCCGCATGGCAAAATAATTTTACTGATAATGAAGGTGTCGCATACGACTTATGTACCACTTCCGTGTCACTGAGAATGTTCTAGAACCGTACTGTGTCTGGGTGGAATATTCTAGATTTTGTTTAGCAACTGGTTGAATAGGTAATATAACACTGTAGGAGGCAATAGAAGGTAATGGAACATTCTAGAAATTTATAGTAAGTTCCAGACTCATTATGTATGCTGATGTAATGGTCTATTTGTAGACAGTGTGGGTATATATAGGGGAGTTGTTCAGCACTGAGTTCAGATCGGAGATCTCGTTGAATTGTATTGGAGTTTAAGTATCTAGTTATTGGAGTAGTGGAGTTTTACCGCGTTATTGTACTTGATGTTTGCAGAGTATAATAATACCAGTACCAGTTGAAACCTCATCTGTTGGCTCCGTGTTCGTATTTTATCATCGCCGCCAGGGAAGTCTTTCTGTTACTGTTGCCATTTTGGTATTTGAACCATCACACCTGTACTATACCAATTACGGTAATATTACGTTGCGTGTGACAGAAGGCAAATTTCTGTATTTCGAAACAACTTTTCCCACTTTGCAGTTGATTTTCATGACTTTTTATACAACTTTTCATGTTCACGATTTGCAGCTAACTTTTCTGAATCATTCAAACAACTTTCTACTTTTATGACTTAATTGGCATTTCAGCAACCTTCTTTTGTCTTACAAAAACACTTCTTTAAATGCAACTTTTCCGAGTATGCAGAAATGTCCCGACGTTCCCGACGTCGACAAACCTTTCTAATATTTTTCCTGTTGTCAGTAAAACTTTCACGACATTTCAAAGTTTTGAATTTTCCGAACTGCAAACTACTCGAATCTTTTATTAAATGTTTCCTTTTAGAATTCAAATTTTCAATTTATTTTCCCGATCCCCAAAACACCATCCCGCATTCCAAAGCAACATTTCTGGCTTTCATACATACATACATACATCACACATCTTTTCCGCTTTCCTCGCAACTTTCACGACTTTACTGGTAATAATTCCTCCTTTCCATTAAGAAAACTACTTTTTCGTTTTTTTTTTGACATCTTCAACGTAACCTGCACTTATTTTCAATTTTTTGAACAGTTGAAATATTCAGAAATATTCTATTTTCCAAAATTCGTCTTCCTTCAGACTTTCTGTATTTAACTGAAACGTGTTTCCACTTTGTAAACGAGTTTCTGGTCTCTCAAATTACAATGTTGTCGCTTTGCAAATTATTTCGTTTTTCAATACAACTTTCACGACTATGTGGGCAAACTGTGCAACCTCCTAAACTACGTTTCGAACATCTTAAACGACGTTTCCAACCTTTATCCCGCTCTCAAAAATAACTGATTTGTTAGACGACTTTATATCTAGTAACAACATTCACGACCTTGCAGGTGAATTTTTTAATTTCACAAAGTTATTTTTGAACATGTCAAGCCACTTTTTAAATGGTACTTTCATTGCTCGGTCATCATCATTTCCAAACTCCCAAACTACTTTCGAACATTTCAGCAACTTTCTCGTTATTTTCAGTGCAAATTATTACATTTACAATCCAGGACCTTTCAAACAACTTTCCGGGTTTAATAGCTACTTTTCTGATATTTCAGACAGATATTCTTTTTATAACCGCTTGGCAAACAAGTGCAGGAATATGACAAGACTACTTTGTCAAACTAAAAATAGCAAATTTCTGTACAATTTCACATACAGTGAAATCCTCATTATGGCTAATTGGAACGTCCCTCATATCATAATGTAAATAATAAAAACTAAGGCGATTTCAAAGAATTAACTTTAAACTGCATGTGTTCGGGATTTTCATCTCACAGAACATGGGTGTTTTGAACCGGTGTTATATGATCTATATTTTCTTATACATCAGAACATTAACTCATGTGATTTAAAAAAAATTCTCGCAAACTGAAGCACTTCAGAAAGCAAAATCACCAAATGATATTTCAACCCCAAACACCAGACTACAAAACTGTTTTTGTATACAAAATATATAAAAGTTCATAAGATTAACTAAACATTTTACTTTCAAACTGATTTATTTTGAAACACTTCAGAAAACAAACACACATGCAATGTTTTAACCTAAAAACATAAGTGATTCATAAGTGGTTATGTATACCACACAATTACACAGAATCATAAGAGTAACTAAAACACTTTTCCCGAAAAATGTTTTATTTTGAATCACTTCAGAAACTAAACGCAATGCAATGTTTCAACCTAAATATCCAATACTGCATGATTCACGAATCACTTCTCAAAACATTTTTTCTACACAGCCTACTTTACGCATCTATAATATATTATCGACTGTATACTGCATATTCAGGAAAAAAACACACACTTCACCATCGTTGGCAAACACAATGTGCATCTAGCGATACATTGATTTTAGTATTTTCAATAATAAATAGTTTCATATATTCATGTATTCAGGCATGCCTACCATGTACCTGTCATAATAATTTTAGTAATAGATTACATATTCACAGTGTTATTAACATTGCTCAAGCTGAATGACGCAACGCTGGACAGGCGTTAAAAACACTTTTGAAAATGTTGGGTTAAGGAACACTTTTCAATACCTATTTCTGATTGAAACATTATACATAATATGTTAATTCTGAAATTGATAAATATTAAACAAATTTGTTCAAAATTAAGTGATGTGAATTGCAGTATGGTTCAGAAATAGCATGTAATTGTAACACAATGGAAGGCCGGAATATCAATTATTTCAAGTAAAGTGGAGACAAACTTATAAACACTTTAACTGTTTTATCCCAAAACAAGAAATATGTTTAATTTTAAAACAATAATGTTGAAATATAACCCATTTGCAATTTTAGGAAAAAAGCATTTAATGTGTCCAATTATAAAATAGATAGTGATTTTAAAGTGGGGACAAAAATGTTCACAGAGTAAGAGTACGAGTACAACAACATATAATGTAACAGTTAAACAAATGGCAGTGATCAGATACGGTATGGGTTGTTCAGGATCGAATTCAATTGTAACCTCGGTACTAGCAAAACTAATAGTTTCGGTCATCGTGCTAGATTCTGAAAAATAAGAAAAAATAAACAAAAGTGTCAAAATCAAGTGATACAAATGGCAGTATGGTTCAGAAATTAGATGGAAGACATCAAGGTAAATTGTTTCATGTACAATGAACACTTTTCAACACTTGTTTCTGATGGAAAATTTACATAATGTAATATATAAAAAAAAAACCTGATATGTTGCAATCAAAAATAGGCAGAGGGTTTTCAACCCGCCTGTTCACATACTTCACACCCACCATTACTCTGGTCAGTCAAAATGACTATTTTGAACTGTAGGCATTAATCTGTGGTTTGGCCAATGACAGAGAAAAGCATCATAGATTTTCTTCCACGCCATGTACACGTGACCGAGGTCAAAAAGGTAACGCCATCTTGCCTTATGATCACTTCTGGTTTTCTCTGTATATGAGGACTAAGCCAAACGCTGCAGAAAAGTGGGGTGTTCGGGAGTGACATGGAGTCTATGTGGGTATGAACTATGTGAATAGGCGGGTTGATAACCCTCCCTAAATTTACTACGTTCAATTATCAACCATAGACTCCGGTCAGTCAAAATGAGTCAGACGTCGAGAGGTGATGGGTTTCCGAGCAAAAACAGAAACAATAAAGGGTGTCCCAGTCCGGGACAATATATCTTACTTACAACTACCCCGAGTTAAGGCCAGTGACAAACGGTGTTTCTCCTTGCAAGTGTCGTCCCCATAACAAAAGCGACTGCTGATACGGTGATGGGGTCGGCATGCCCAAGGACACTAGACCCAAACCCAAATTCTGGGATAGCTGGCATTCAAAAAAAGGAAAAGAAAAGACCGAAACAGTTCTGCATGAGGGCATAGACCAAAAGCAAGACCTGGCAACTTCCAAGGAGCACTGATAGGAGACACCTCTCTGCAAAAAACCTGCTGTTGAGGTTGTTCTATTGCATATGCACAGGGATCCCTGCAGCCCTCCAGGCTGGTCAGTAACCAAAGCCTGACCCGCTACGACAAGACCCACCCCGAAAATACCTTCATCAATCGATTGGGTATCTCTTAGGTAGTAATTGATAAAGTACTTCCTCCAGAATATATGTACATGGTTGAGGGGGCACCTGATGCCAGATCCAATGAGTCAGCGATCACACAGAACTCATGCACTCCTACTTAGTGTATCTGTAGACCTTGTGTCGAGGATGCCATATGGTCATAAACCTCAAACACAGTTGCAGTGATCCACCTGAAAATGGAAGTCGGGGAGGCTGGTCTGTCCTGCTCACCCTGGCCATAACACATAAACATGTGCTTCCCGCCATGCCTCGACTCCCTAGTTTAGTTCTTGTAGTAACTCATCGCTTGAACTGGGCAACTCCTCTTGATCTCCTGGGCCGACAATGTTGGCCAGATGGGGGATGACGATCGGCTGGGGATCGTGTCATGGGACTTGGTTCAAGGCGAGAAATCTGATTCGTGTTTTTAGCACAGCATGATTGTCCAAAAAAGCGGCACGACAGTCCGAGGACAAGGTCCCTAGCTCAGAACGATGCCTACCAGAGACGAGAGCTAGTAGGAAGACTGTTTACCAGGTCAAATATTTCAGTGGTGCTTATTCCAGAGGCTCAGAGGGTGGTCTGCTTAAAGTGGACAAAAAAGCGACAAGTCCCAATATGACTCATTCGGGGTCTAGGCCTCTGATTATGGAAAGCAATAAACAGTCTCCTAATAATAGGACAATTGACTAGTCTTGTCCCCAAACAATTCTCAATGGTGGGTGACAAGGCTGGCCTATAGCCAATGATTGCTGAATACGACAAGCCCAACTCATCAAACAAATGGATAAAAAAAATCAGCTACCTGGCCCAAAGAGGGATGGCATCGATCAATCTCCATTCCACAACTAGTGTTTCGGCTAACATTTCCAACAGTAGTGGTTGGCCAGTTGGGCGCCAATGCAGGTGTGCTCCTATCAAAGTTTCTCCAGTACCCGGTGAATAAGTGGGAAGGAGGAAAGGCATATGCATTCATGTGGGCCGACGGGATAGATAAAGCATCCATGGCCCAGGCTCCTGGAGTTGGCAGGAGTCTCACTTACGTCATGAGCTCGTGTGGCAAAATAGGTCTTTGGACCGTCCCACAGCCAAAACAGTCTGGAGGCTACCCATTGGGGTATCTGCCACCCCGTTTTCTGGAAATGGAGTCGCTCTGAGAGGGCGTCCACTTGACTGTTTCACACCCTTGGAAGGTGGTGTGCGATTAGCTCCACATTGTATTCCAGACACCAAAGGAGAATTTTCCCCACCAGAACTGACAGCGACGGGGATCTGCCCCCTTGTTGATATAGGAGACCACTGCTATGTTGTCCATGCAAAGCAATACTCTGTGGCCTTGAACTATGGGTAGAAAAGTGTAACAGTACTAAGTATCAGTGCAAGCATGTAGTACCAGAGGCACCGGTAGACAGGTGGGAGTACTTCCGCCCATGCTAGCACTCTACTCACTCACGCTCACAGACCTCTCTGAAACTGAACACGTGACTACCTCGAGCCCAAGTAACGCGATCAGCACGCGGCCCTGAAAAACTTCCCAGACCTCGGAATCCCGGTTATTGCACATGTTCTCGCTGCAAAACCCCGAGCCCTGGAAACACTCCAAGCAGAGATGGTATTTGCTATGGGGGTTCCAATGCGAGAGTTCCTGGTGGCAATTACCGCAAAACCGATTCGGCCTTTAGGGCGACAACCTAGGAGACCTGCTTCTCTTTCTTCCCATCCATTTTTAAAACAGACAGTAAAAAATGAACAAGGCATGCATGAGAGGAACAAATTACAGTTAAAAGCTGACACAAATAGATCCAGTATCGTGGTTGTATGCGTCACCCAAGTTGTTTTTTAAGCAGTGCACACACACACACACACAAACGGGCCTCAAAAATAAGCTGTAAGCATCTGCTGTAACCAATGGTTCACAGCTTCCCAGACAAAACTCAGTCGAAAATTCTGGAGACTGAATCGCACTGTTTTTTGCTAAGATGCACTCTTGGCGCGGGGACAAACAGAAGTGATCTTAACCCAAGATGGCATTACCCTCTTGAACTCGGTCTCATCGGAAGAAATCTATGACGTGGAAGAAAATATATGAGGTCATGGGGCTTCCCCTAACCTAGATTTCTCTCTCCGTAATTGGCTGAATTGTAGATTAATGCCTACAGTTCAAAATAATCATTTTGACTGACCGGAGTCTATGGCGGGTAATTGAACGTAGTGAATTGGTGCAGATTATATACATATTCATTGTTTTTAAAGCGGGTCAAGCAGGTCTAAATCGTAAATGTGTTTTATATATTTGTTATATTCAATTGATGCTTAAAAGAATGAGTAGCACAGGGACTTTCATTTAAAAGACTTCTTTATATAGAAAAATATGATTTAGTTGGAGAATACGCAATTCTACAGGTCACATTTTACTTGGCGGAAGGGTGTCTCAAACCTGTTCAAAGTCGATTAGATTATTTTCTTATTTCTGACCATATGCAACATAATGTTAGTATGGTGGACATTGTACCAATTTCTTTCAGTGATCATTCATGTGTATTTATCAAGTTATCATCACAAGATTCAATTCATGGACCGTTGTTTTGGAAATTTAATATCAGCCTACTGAATGATACCAGTTATGTAAATGAGATGCAAAAATTATTACACGATTGGCTATCTAAAATTAATAATCATTCTACTCAAACTCTATCTTGGGATTATTTAAAATACAGAATTTTTAAATTCACTGTAAATTATAGCAAAACTACAGTTAGACAACAAAAGGATAAACGGATTTCACTCAGAGTTAGATCTATTGTACTCATCTGACCCTTCAAACGTAAACCTTAAACAGTATAACCAGGTTAAAAATGAACTTGACTCTCGTAATGATTATATTACACGGGGAGCAATTATCCGCTCTCGGTCCCATTGGACCAAAAGTGGAGCAAAAAGTACTAAGTACTTTCTAAGTCTTAGAGATACGCAATTATCTTAAATCCTACATACAGAGAATAGTTGGTGCAGACAATGTTGTTCACGAAACTTCTCTACAATTCTGTCTGGAATAAAACCATTTCAAGAGGCATTGTATAACTCTAAGCATAAATCGCGCTATGTTCATTTCGAAAACTGTGATTTATTTTCCAATCAGACAATACCCAAACTCTCACAGGCTGAACAAGAATTATGTGAAGGTCCGATTACAGTTGATGAGACATACCAGGCTCTAGTCACAATGCCGTGCTGTAAAACGCCTGGGAATAGCGGTTTACCGTCCGAATTTTACCTTTATTTTTGGAAGTCCTTGGGTAACACGCTTGTTAAAGAATTTAATTATGCGTGTCAGCGAAACTCTTTCAACGTCTCAATGCCAAAGTATAATAACATTAATAGATAAAAAGGGAAATAACGAACGCTACATAACAAATTGGAGACCAATTTCACTAATTAATGTGGATGCTAAGATAGCCTCTAAATGTATTTCGAAGCACCTTGACAAAGTACTACCCTCTTTAATTCACAACATCCAGTCAGCTTTTGTTAAAGGAAGAAATACTTCGGACTTTGTTCGTTTAATTGAGGAAATTCTCATGACAACTAAGGAAGAAAAGTTATCAGGAATTTTGATGGCGATAGATTTCGAAAAAAGCCTTCGATTCTCTGGAGTGGGATTACATTCTACACTGCTTTAAAATGTACAATTTTTGACCATCTTTAATAAAGTGGTTTGAGGCTTCATATTGTAACATTGAATGTACAGTTATAAACAATGAACTTACGGGGCGTAACACAAGGGGATCCCTTTTCACCGGCACTATTTACTTGCACTGGAGATATTTCCTTGTCAAAAGATCAGATCCAGATGTTGAAGGAATACGGTTAGATAAAGATATAGTTGTGAAAGGGGGCGTTCGCCGACGATCTTGTTTCTTGCGTAATATGGATTCCGCGTCCAAAGTGTTAACTTTACTGAACGACTTATCTGGACTAAAAACTAACTGGAGAAAACAGAATGCATGTGGTTGGATTGAAGTGGCCCAGAGAGCCAATTAAGGTAGTTGGGGTATTCTTTTGTCATGATACATCATTTGGCAACACAATTAACTTATGCAAAACCATTGGAAAATTTGGCATGCACTTTTAAATTCTAGAAACAAAGAAATCTTACTCTCATTGGAAAATCTCAAATTATGAAATCACTAGCAATCTCCAAAATAATATTTCTCAAGTGAACATACATTGTTTTAATTTTTATGGGGCGGAAGAGATAAAATCGCAAGGAACACGATGTTGTCGGATATAAAGATGGAGGTCTTAATATCCCAGATGTATTTGTTTTGAGGGAATCATTTTGAAACCAAACAATTAATAAATATTTGGATCCCATATTCCATCACCCATGACAAGATTTCTTCACACATAGACTACAATCTGTAGGCGGCTCATTTCACTGTGACTTCAGCATCGAATCTCTTTCTATCAATTTATCTAATTTTCACAAAGAAGCTCTTACGGCATGAACCAAACTTCTACACCTGACTGGATATAACCCATCTAGATTCATAATTAGGAACAATCGTAACATCTTGGTTGGGTCATTGGAAATATTATTCTAATATTAGCAACGGTGGCATCACATATATCAACGATCTTTTTACCAACGGCACGATAAAAAGCGCATCTGTATTTCGGGAAGCTTGCAATTTATCAAGTGTTGATTACTTTCGAGTCCTGGGAATTATTCATTCCATCCCTTCCTGGCTGAAGTACAATCATACACATACAGCCAATAGGAAACATTCACCATGTATTTATATTGACAAAAAGTTTGTTCCAATCAGAGTTGTTTCTAAATATACAATTAAACGACAATTGGGAAAATCGAAATACCAAAGGCCGACAAGCGCTAACAAATTTGTGAATGATTTTGATATTCCATTTTTAAATTTAAGAAAGCTGTATATTTTACCATGCTATGTCACGATAGACACTAAATCACGAGTTTCAATTTAAAATTATACACAATATATTGAGCTTTAATTCAGATCTCTTTAAATGTAATTCTCCACTGATTGACAACCCATTGTGTACTTTTTATGAAGCTGAAAATGAAACAATGTATCATTTATTTTATCTTCTCTCGTAATTTGTGGACAAAATTCTCGTGGTGGTTCCAAGAATGCATTCCGATAGATGGTCTTTTGAGTGTTCAGGATATAATACTCGGTTCAACGGAATTGTCCCAACTCACAAAGCAACTTCTCATTCTTGGTAAAATACACCTAAATAAATGCAAACTGCAACTAATCATTCCAAATTTTAATATTTACATAACCATGGTCGAAGATATATTGCAACGAAGAATAGTAAACTCAAGATACATAACAAAAAGTGGTCAATCATACAGGAAAAACTCTAACTCAGGCTTTTATTAATAATAATAATAATAATATACTTTATTTCGAGTACTAGATCATATAAACATAACCAAAGTTACAGAAAAATAAGAATAAATACCAAGAAAATGTACATAATAAATATGTTAAAAAAATTAAATTTTAAATATTAAAATGTTAAAAAATTTAAATTTTAAATTTAAATAGTCAATATTTCTTTCTCTAGATATATGCGATGGTGTTTATTTCATACTGTCCTTAGCAGTTGTAGGATACGAGTGACAAACAACCGAGCAGATCGAACACATTCAGCAATGAAAATCAATTTTCCGACAAGTAACCGCAATTCACGATGTCTGCATTTCTGACATCTGGTCAGTCTTACACATTTTTTTCAGGAATGGTGATGGTCATTTTTGATGTGTCAAATTCCTTGCCTAAGAAGGTGAGGCATTCTGTAGGGGAACACATTTTTTGTCTGCAAAGCGAAAGCCATATATTTTTTATAGTGTTGCTGGCATCTCATAAGTGTTTTCGGCTAACTCTGATGTAGTGGCCCCTGCGAATGGGATGGGATGGGATCTTGGTGTCAATGAAAATATGACCTCTCCAGGTAATATCTAGAAGATGAAAGTTTCGAGGGGTCTACTGGGATCCAGCGATAGCATCGCTGAATATCACATTTGAATAGCAGGCATTCATGGAGTTGATTAAATTGATAAGGTTATCGATGGATGGGCACCGAAGCTTGAATGGTTCTCCTAAATAAAGATATTTTAGTATGCCATCATTAACTGAGGTATTGGTGGGAAACAATAAGTCCATGAATACTCTGCGTACTTTCGAGTTTTTCTTTGGGACTGTCGATAAAGGAGAGTATGCTAGTTGAATGTTAAATGGATTTGTCTCATAAGGTCCCAGGAGTGTACCATAACTGACTTCTGTCAAGACATCGTTGTCAACATGAGATGCGAATGATACTGATGAATTGTGATTACGTGCCATCGTAACTGGAAGCTTGACTGCCACATAATTAATAGGCCCATCATATTCCCAAAGCTCTGCTATGGTAGTGTCATAGTAGCCATTTAATGCTTGTCACCACTGTGGAATGTCAAATGCAGATGACACTGGTATACGACTGGAACAGTAATTTGGTTGGTGTGAGGCATCAACAATATCGTGTGTGTTAATAAGTTTGGCTGCATTGTTCTGTAAAATAGGTGGCCAGTCTGATAATGGATCTGGCAAATTGTGAGTAAAAGTAATTGCAGATGTTGTAGTATTGGGTTGACAAGAATCAGCGCTGTAGTGTGGATAATAAAACGATGTACTGGCATGATTGGTTGTTTATGTTGATTGAGCGTTAGTGGCGTTGGTATAGTTTGTGGTGACTGTGATAATGGATGGCAGCAAGTGAGCAGCAGAAATGACTAGTTACAGTGACATTCTGACTGGTTACGGTACATCAGCGGTTATGTTGAAGGTTGGAGACAAGTGATTAGCATCGGTAGGCCGTGCTATTCAGATGGAGGTTGGTAGGCAGCATCGGTGGCTAAGCTATTGGGAGGAGGTAAAAATAGGTTGGCAGCAGCGGTGACTACATTATCGGGTGAATGCATGTGAGTAGCATCAGTGGCATTATGTAATGGTTGTCTAGCAAAAGTTCCTATGTTATGTTTGTTATTGTGCGATGGTGAACAACGGTGGCAGAATAAATTGTAGTAATGTTAATGTGCAGCATAGTCTAGAGTGGGGAGTCACTCATGCTTTGGATGGTGTGGGCAGTCTTTAGCCTGGTGAGATGCTTGAATGGAGCGAATTTTCAAACGTGAACGGCAGATGTGCTTTTCCAGCTCGCCAGCGTAATTCTTGTGGTCTTTGACCAATGAACACTTGCCTTCCTGATATGCAGCACAATGACAGACTGTGGCAGATTTGGATTTCTTTGTGAGCTTACTATGTAAACATCTTGCCCTTCTTTTTCAAATATACCATCCCATGACCTTCGTCCTCGCACAATGGCCCGCAAAACGTCAGCATGGAATTGGCGAATTTCATCCCAGGCAAAGGTTTCAGAAAGGTTTAAAAGTTCCATCAACTGCTCTGTGCATGCTTGTTCATGTTTCTCACTTTCGATGTAGCTAATTATATACAATTCACCTTTGGTTAAGGCTGCCAAGCTGAGTTGAGCATATGGAATATCATCAGTACCTGTGCATTCTGCTTTGAATGCATATTCATGTGGCCAGGGAACCATATAGACAACTTGGTCACTAGCTTTACGTGCTACACTGGATTTGGGCTTTCGCTTTTTGGATTTAATGTGGAAAACGTAATCTAACAGCCCACCTCGGGTTTGTTAGGTGGCAGTCTCATCTTGGCTGGATGTATTCGTTGAGTCACTGCTGCTGTCTGATGATGAGTTATGATCCATTAATTTGAGCTGCTTTTTGGTTTTCTTGATCGTTTTGGAGATGCAGTCGTCATATTTAGAACAGGTGGTTTTAGCTTGGACGGATTTGGCAGGATCAGCGGCTGCTGTTAAGTTTGATTTCAAATTGCTGTTTTTGAGCATTGTCATTGTAATTCGATTTCCAGTTCTAAATTGTCATTTTCTTGTCGTATGGAATCAAGCATTACCTTCTGTTCTCGGCTTGTGGACCGGGGGAGTTTTGAGGGCCGACATTTGTGGTGTCGAATCAAGAGATTCTGACGTCGCCATGTTGTTTCGTGGTCGTTCCTCAGAACGGGCGGTCTTTTCAAAATCGAAGATAAAAGAACTTTCACTGTTGAGTCGGCAAACGGCATCGAGACTGGGACTGAGCAGGTGGAACAACTACGCATAGGAAATTTACGTGTCACATGTCACATTAATATCACAGTTACATGTATACTTCAGTTCTAATCAGCTCATAATCAGTTGAAAACCTATGTCTAATTTAAATCCAGTTGACTATATTTTACAAATATTAGCAACACTAAATAACATACCGCCATTTTTGGGTAGATTGCTGAAACGTGGGAGACATTTCATAACTAATGTTTTTTAGATATGCAATTATTGGAGAACACCTATCAATTTGAGTTTCCTGAACTGAGGGTTTGAGTTGCGGAATGCAATAATCTTTTGTGTGAGCAGAAAATTTGGATCACTGACGGTGAAATCACTACCTTTTAGAATACCTTCCTTTCTTGAAAATTCCCAACGTGTTATATAATTGGGTTGATATAAAAATGTTCCTTTCTTGTATTGTAGCGTAAAAATATATCCCTGTATTGATAACAAATCTTTCAAATCTGCCTGACAAATTTTGACTCTTAAAATAAGATTTAAGGTGTTAAGTAAATGGTTACTGAACATGATGAATGGTTGTGTATCGGGATAAACCTTACAACTTTTAACTGCAAAAATAACGTTGCGTTTGAGGAAATGTGTGGCCTTCGCACGTGGTCAAGTGCGGAATGTCATCCAGAATTTGTTCAAGAAGAAAGCCAACAGTACAGATTTGGCACTAGCATCGGCGAATATGCTGAATACTAGATCGTGTTTTGAGAAAGCTAACGTATGAGCATTTGTCAGACTTTCCCTTAACATGTTAAATGTAATTTCACACTTTTCTGTCCACTCGAATTCGTAGCTAGATTTAGTCAAATCTGTCAGAAGTGAAGTTTGTTCGCATAATCTTTCACACTGTGATCCATATCACATATTTGACGTACTTCCTTCACTCTGCGGGGCCTAGGAACATGTTTAATCGCAGATATTATTCTTGGCGACTGTGAAATTCCCTCTACTGAAATAGCAAATCCAAGACAGTTTTTTCCTCTCCCAATGTTATACCCGACTGTATTACTGTTTTTAATAATTGATCCACATGTCGCAAAAGATTTTCAAAAGTGACTGAACATAAAATCAGATCATCAACATACATAAGCAGATTTTTATAACTTATGAATTTTAAAATATATTCATACAAAATAATTACCACTGTTGACAAAACCTGGGGACATCTAGCAAATCGATATTTAGCGTGAAATGTACTAAATGTATGTCCTCAGAATGAATTAGAAGTGGTGATACCCGAATTAAACATCGAATGTACTGAAAAGATTTTGACTTCCGTGTCCGATACTCTCAACACAGTCTCGAACCTTTGGGAGTGGGATATCAGGGGGAAAACTCTTCTCTCTGGGGGTTCTCCACACTTGTCAGGGGGGGGAAACTCGTCTCGTCTCTCTATCTCGTCCCCTTGAGGTACGGGATCGGGAAAGTCACTTTACTTTACAGTCAAATAAGACACACACAACGAAATACGTTTCAGCTCTCGTCTTAGTCGATCTTTTGGAGCACTCTATAAGACACAGCGCCCTGGGGAAAAGTCCCCAAGACTCTCACAAGGCTGAACCAAGACTCGCCCAAGACTGGACTGCGTCAAGGCTCGCCCCTGGACTGGACTCTCGACTGCACTCTCTCTACTGCGTCTATCGTGGAGTATTCGCCAAGACCAACTCAAACTCTCTTTATTAATTTTCAAAACTCTAACCAATTACAAAACAGTAAAAAGACTCTAGGGCGTAACCTTCAATCATAAAGCCAATCACACTAAGTACTGAATACGTCATATCTTTTGATTAATCGTTCACTACATTAATAACTATGAATACCAACTGTCAGAATGAGTAGTCTAAAAAGCGGCGGTTATCTGGTAATTAGTTCCAAATCACTGAGCCAAGTTTCGTCCAAAATTTCAAATAGGCCTACACGATGGCAGACATAACACAGCAATTCAGCTAATAATCAGCTAATTAAGTCGGTCAACAGATACGCGAAAACAAATTCATGACAGGGAAATGAATAGTTTTAACTTTTATATTCAATTTATGCAAATCTGTTACAAATTGTTGGCTCTTAAAATTAAAAGGGTCGGACTCGACCATTCGGATTACGATTTTTCGATCACTTTATTCTATAATAAACTTGAGATTTGATCGTCAAAAATACGTCATTTTTCGCGCGACAAAGGCTACTTCATCATCGAGGATAACTTTTTTTAATTGATCTCTTCGTAACGTAGAAAGGTGTGGATGCGAAAAGTCAATCTTGGATAGGATAATTTCGTTATCTTTGTCTAAAACTCTTTTGTTTCCTCTACTTGGTATACTTCTGTGTTTAAATTGGAAGATAATTCTTTGATACAACTAATGTTGTAAAACGCCGTACACAGTTTCTATAATATTATCATCGTTTTACTCTAAATTTCATGACATTATTTGTAAAGATTATAACAGATGTTAATACCATGCACTAAATTTCTACGTTTCGTTATGTACAGAGGTGTTTTCATGGGGTGATATCGAACTATGGTTGCCATGGAAAACAATAGTAATTTATTACTTCGTTTGTATTATCAGATAAGAACAATTACAATAGGTTGTACATACATGTAATCTTAGGTTGCGTCCAATTAGTGCAAAAGAGTTTACTAGTACATATATTTGGAATCGTCACATAGCTGCTCTTTATAACCTATAGCCCATGGTAAGTTCGTAAAAAAATAACCAATGAGCATTTTGCTTATGATGTTATTCATTCGAACTATAAAACATAAACTATGATATTATTAATTAAAATTTACCAGAGATTCTTTTAAATTTATATTCAACATCATTTTTGAGACTCTGCGTTTCGGGGAATTCGTGAACGAATTGGATTAAGTAAACGCTGTATTACAGGCTATAAAAACTGACATCACGATTACAAGTTTTCGTGCCTTTTCCTGCAACGCTAATATACGTGACAAGACTATAAAACATAAACTATGATATTATTGATTAAAATTTACCTAAGACGCAACCATTTAGCATAAATCCGCTTTAAATAAAATAAATACTTACAACAAAATGAAAATAAGTTAAATAAGTGAATAAATAGTAAGTTGTCATGGCAAACATCTAGAATGAATCAAGTTACCAAACATATATAGATAGCCGAGTTATGCGAAACAACAATAGTATTCATGGATTGAAGAAAACAATCCTGGAGATTACTAGTAGAAGCCTACCCACGGGTATGCGAGGCATGCAAGGGCTCTGTAAATTATGTTTTAAAAAGGAGTCAATTTTTCGACAGTTTCTAGAAATCAAAGATATTCCTGCTCGCATACACATATACAAATAATACAAGTAATCTCAAAAACAATATAACTTGCCATAAATATGTGTAGTTTTCTCCTATTGCCGTCTATATATATACAATCGTAGAGTTCTCTGGATAATTACAGCCTGGAATACGATCCCGCCGTGACCTACCAATACAATCGACGCGTATTACATATGCGCTATGCGTGTATGTGAAATCAGCAATGGATCACGTGATTCTAATTTGGATGGAGTCCATTACTGTAGTGAGTCAATATTTGTAATTACGCAGGTACAGGTATGTCAGTGATATGTTAAATAGTTGGATGCAGTGTGTAGTAATAACGTCGTAAATGCAGACAGTTAAGTTGTTGCCTTTTTCCAGTCTTCTAGCGGTATAGATGTACTAAACAACTAATCATTCTGTCACTAAAACGTAAAACATATTTACTTTTAATTTAGTATAGTGTTATATAAACAAGAATTGTAAAATGTTATATTTGTGTTGTCATCGTTTTCTCCTGGCCATCCACAATACCTCATAGTTTTATGGTCAATGAACGTACTCGCCTATTGGCCGTAACCAGTGTTCGAAATTAACGTCGGTCCGTCGGTAAAGGGCCTAGAGCTGTGAAAGACCATCAGTCCTTGTGACCGACCATAAATTTATATTTAAAAAAAACGTTCCATTATTTAGTATGATTGTAAGACCAAATATATAATAAATATCAATAGTACCGGTAACTCCAGAATTGTTTCAAAATTGCGTTTTCTTGCACGTTTGATCACAGGGAGCCCAGGAACTATAATCAACTGTAATACGCAGTCTCTATGAGCGGGGGGGGGGGGGTATCGGCTGGTATCTAGTGTAAGAAATAGACAAGGGATGAAGGCTCCAGCCAGCTCACATTTTTTAAACTCGAAAAAACAGACGAAAAGAATAAAAAATAAAATATAAAAAAAATACCAGGTTGAAGAATATTAGTTGCTTCTTCAAATTTCGCCAAAGCACTACCTACATTTTACCGATATCTGCAGAATAAATCAAGAAAACTACACAAATTTACTCCATTTAGGAATTCCTAACGGTTTGCCCGAACGCACGGCACAGCTGGAGGCGTGGCCTGTTCAGCATTTGTCAACAACCAATCACAAGACTGGTTACGAACCACATCTAGGTCACGACTCGGTTAGCCTTGCTCAACTGGTTCGTAACGAGGAAATGTTAGTGATTAATTCCAAAAATAACGATACCGAATCCACATCGGTCCACGTCTGGTAAAATTTGACATTCAATTTTTAAAATTAAGGTAGCGAGAAGGTTTTGTGACGTTTTTAAATAAAACATTCTCTGTCTGTGGTCTCGTTCAGAACAGTAATTTAGGTTATATATATCAAAAGACTAAGTATAGAGGTGCAAGTTCGCACAAACTGGACAGTCATTGTTTACATAATTATCACGTGACATCAAAAATGGCGAACCTTGTAAAAATGACTAAGTCCGCGATTGCGAGAGCACACTGCGGAATTTCCTGGTGAAATTTACGTCATACATTCTCCGTGATCAAGTCCATTGAAATGCGTCTCCGATAATCAAAAGACCTATTATTCCGATTTCCATCCAGGTTTGTTTTTTTGTCCCCAAATTATTTCATACTTAGCACCTTTAACAGACTATTATTCTGTGACAAAGCATTTTCTTTAAAAACCCAGACATATTTCGCACCATCATTATCTTTTGAACGATAACTGCGAGTTTGAATGTCCTAGTCCGAACGCACTTGATTTGGCGGCGGTCCCAATGAGTCGTACTCAATCAAAACTTCAACTCGAGAAAAACGCGAAAAACAGTTTTGGTTAATAAAACACTGTAGATTTGCTGCATTATTATAAATATACACTAAAAATGGCCAAACATATTACCCACTGATATCATAGAACTCATAAAGAGTGTCAGATAATGAATAATTTCAAGCTCGAGCGTGAAAAATGAAGAAAACTGCTGGCATTTGAGTCCGTACTCCAGGAACGTTCGGGTTTTCCATTGTTATGCAAACGAACAACGAGGGATAATCCTCTGACAAACATTACTGTCCCACTGTACACGCTGACAGTTTACAAACAAGCTAATCCTTCAAGTGTCTCTGATAAGACACCTAATAACATGGTGAAACAAAATGGCCGATGTTTGAAACAAATTGCTGTGTCAGAGTGCGACACTGAGTGGCAGACTTTTCTTTGCCTCGTCTGTCAACGCTTTCTTTCTTTTCTTCGCCAATGCGTTAGAAAAAAAATTGTATTAGTAAAATAGAATATTGACTTGGAAAATAAAACGATTTAAAAGAAAGCTGTGCAAAGTTACAGTACTCCTTTCGCACAACCTCCCGCCCGCTTCCGCTTTCCAATCACTTTTTTCTCTCGCTTTTGCGACCGCTTGTTAAATTCGACCGGACAATTTCCGCTTTATTTTTGACCGCGCAAACCTCGAAATATCACCGCATTTAAAATTCGGACTAACAGAATAATTTCCGAGGTTCACATTGTCTTATAATTGTCTTTCTGTTTTTTATAAATGTTGAACAGCTGACAAAAGTTCAAATACTTTTTGTTTTAACTATCTATAATTATATGCATGCAACCTGACCCTTTGACCTCGATTTGGCTTGAACTGAATATTTTATTTTAAACAATATTCTGACGTGAAATACAAAATGTATTTCAACACAAGTACGACATGGTTCTTTCCTGATTGTTGAGTCTTCGCAATGTGTTTTGTATAATTATTGTTGTTAAGCCTAAAATAAAACCTAATATTACACCTCTTTGTGTATTTGTTAATTTTACATATGTTTGTCATGACAGTATGTTTGTAAATATCTAGAAAAATCTCGTCTTTCGTTGATAATTTCGATTGTTTGGAATGTCGATCGCCGTTGGTTTCTCCAAACTGAGTTTAGGAAGGGCGTCGACCAACACCGTGACAATCAGCCGACAGAAGACAAACATTGACCGTAATTCTTGCGGATCATGTCCGTAATTTGTGGGCTGAAACCCTAAATAATTAAACAAGTATTATTATTTTAATATATATTTTATTTTACATCGCAAAACTAAACCATGCCCAAAACAGAGCTAGAGTTGTTCGCGGTGAAACAACCACATTGAAGACGATGCAACTTCAACTAGCCATTTCTTACCTTGAAATAATAAAAAAAAAAAAATTCGAAGAGCATCGGGGAAAATATTAATAATCATCCTTATCAATCGCTTGCTTTATTTTATTCGAATCCATGAAATTCACGATTTTTTTTTACATTTGTTGGCAACTTCCGCGCTAAAAAAGATTGAAAATATGGGTGTGGTTATTTTGCAAAGTCATGTTGATAATACGGACAAATATGGTTCTGTGACCCAGTTCGTGCTCCGATCAGGTGACTCTCAGCCAATCAATGATGTTGTAACAAAGCATATTTGACGCTAATTGAAGGGTCGTCGTACAATCCAATCACCGGCGTCGATTCACATAGTTTTTTGTGCTGTGACAGGCTTCAAAATTATTCGCTGAAAAACATATATTTTGACAAACTGATGGAATTTGACCTTAGTTCAAAAAGAAAATACTAGGCTAAGATACATTAGAGCTCACGCGAATCAGTTTTCTCTGCAAGTTGTGAAATAAAGTAAACCAGAGTAGCGTCGATGATTTTCCGTGTTCATCGACTGGCCACCAAATAGTTATGGCTATAACTAAATTTGACACGTTTTTCTTTTAAGCCCAATAAATTATTCATACATGTCAAACTCTGTTCGATTTTTTTAGGGCATGTGGCCGTTTTTAGTCGAAAATATTTTTTGTGGGAACACTTTTGCGGTACGTATACGGTATAGACCGAGCTCATTCAATGATCGTATTAATTTCGAACACTGGCCGTAACCGTGGTCAATGGACGAAATCAAATATTGGTTGTAACCATGGTTATTGAACGCAATCTGATATTGGCCGTAACCATGGTTATTGAACGCAGCCAGCAATTGAATGTCAATGTGGTTAATGAAGACAGCTAGCAATATCAATTGATCGTAACCGTGGTTAATGAACGCATTCAATTGCGGAGTAGATTATTTTCCTTGATTCAAGTGAAGCCGGTCTGGCGTATAGTTTAGTATGTGGCGTCTGAATATATTTACATGGCTAATATACCATTACTTACTTTCTTACATTGAATTACTATTTGTTCGATTAAATGCATTTAAATTTACCTAGACGTATAGGTAAATTTGGGCATGTGTAATACGAACTTTCAGTATTTTGTTCATGCCTGAAATAAAAAAAAACAAAACATAACATAAAAAAAAAATTATCAAATTTACATTATTAAAACAATTCATATAATATACCCAAAACATTTAATACTACCCACCGTATCTTTGTAAATACTGCTCTATATGAGAATAAAATCGTTTAAAATTACTTAATAAATGGAAAAAGCAATTGGGAATAACTCCCATGGATTACCTAACAAATAAACAAGATACAGGTCAATTTTTAAGTTGAAATTTTGTTTACGTCGCTGTAAAATAGGATATTTCATGCATTTCCATGACAAATCCCAGGGGAAGCATAGATTTAAATAGAATATTATACCACATATTAGCGGTGTTCTTGATGGTAAATATTTGTGTTATTTTCAATAGATTTTATTTTATTTTAGCTCTTTTAATTCCGTTAAGAAGCCTTGATTGAAGAAGCGCCATCAACGTGGAGAATTGGGTTTGATAAGTTTGGTCAACAGCGCCCTCTCCGACATACTTTGTTCAGCGTGCGGATGACAACCTATGTTATCGACTTTATACCAGACTAATCGACTTTAGTGATGTGCGTACATACGGATTTGATGACATAACTTGTCACTAACGTTATTGTATTACTAGTTCTATGCTGTGTGCTCACCAGAACGATCAATGCGCATGTATTCTTCCAAGATCAATGCATCGTAATATCTTTTGATTTTTCGCATTCTCATGGGGGCCGCCATCTTGGATTAATGTAAACATTCTTTGTATGCACAATTACGACGAGGATATGATGTATACTAGTAGACTGCTGTAGTAGTCGTCGACATTTTTATAATCCACACAGGTGTGGCTTGGCCGTCATCGGCGGCTCTATACCGGGAAACATACCAGTTATCTCCTTTGGCTTTGTTTCCTTTCTGGAGATAACGCGATTCTATGAACACGGTTTCTTTATCTGTGAACTTGTTCAAGTTGTTGAAGTGACTGTGACGTTTGCTGTTTAGACCACAATCCGATTAGAGATAACATGTCGCGTGTACACAATACTGACCACACTGGATTGCAAGCAGTTCGAGCTATTGGTAAGTGAAAAGGAACGCTTTCCCCAAATCGAAAGAATTAATAATAATATATAATTTTATTCAACACGAAAATGTACTACAGAGAGTAATTTTATGGTTGTAAAACAAAAACAGAAATAATACTTCACGCAACTAATATCACAAATAGCACATTAAATACATATAATTATAGAACAAGGAAAAAACATAAGCTAATGTTATTGTTTAGGACAAAGCAAAACTAAAGTACAGTTCACCCCACCAAAATAATAATAAAACATATTGAATAAATGTAACTAAGAATGGAAGAAAAACAACAACATGAAAATTAGTATAACAATAAAACTACTGAGCTACTAAATATGCCATTGCATTAAAACTACCTGCAGACCAATTGGATGGAGTTGCTATGTTCTATCTCTTAAGTTCATACTTGTATGTATGAATTGTGCAGTTTCTATTCCTGCAAAGCTTGTCATAATTAATTGAAATTTTTCTTCTTTATTCATTTTCAAGAAGTCAGATTTTTTGTCCTGTATATATTTAAATAATTTATTACGGGTATGTCATATTTACTGCATCCTATTAAGAAATGGTACACGTCTTCAATTTTATCATCTGTGCAGAGTTTACATATTCTTTCGTTTCTAGGAATTTTCTTTTGTCTGCCAGTCTCAATGAGTAGTTTATGATCAGAAATTCTAAATTTGCAAAATAATCGCCTTAATTTTAAATTTTTTATATCATTTAAATAATTCTCCACATTGAAGGTAGTTTTAAGTTTTCTGTATGAAATTATTTTGTTTGTTGCTCTATTCATTCTGCTGTCATTAAATAATTCCCTTCTCCATGTTTTTACATAATTTTCTCTGAGTACCTCCCCTATCTTCTTCCCATGTTGTTTTGATAATTCTGAAAGATTGTTGTTTTTAGTTATCTATTCTATTCTTTCTACCCATCCTGTTTTCCAAGTTTTTATTTCCATAAAGGCAGTTGCTACAATGTTGGGAGTTACTGGGGATTTTAGTCTCAACCAATATTTTAACATCTGTGTTTTAATTTTGATGTTCAATGGATATCTACCCAGCTCTCCACGAATAGCATTTTTTGTTGAATTTTTGCTGACACCTAAAAGAAATCTACAGAATGCAAACTGTACACTTTCTATAATGTTACTATGTTTTGCTGATTCTTCTCCTCATACTTCACACCCATAATTAATAATTGGTACAATTAATTTATCTAATAAATTCAACACTGTGCTAATTTTATAATATGATAATGTTAATAAAGACTGCTTTAGTGGAAACATAGCTTTCATAGCTTTCTCTTTTAAAGTATTGGATGCAGTTTTGAATTTTCCATTCAGTGTGAAAACTATACCCAGGTAATTAAAACTATCTACTGTGGTAATTTCATTTCCCTCATAAAACACTGACTTCCTATTTAATGTATAATTTCTTTTATTAAATACCATTAATTTAGTTTTATTTAGGCTTACTGATAGTTTCCAAGAATTGCTGTATTTTGCTAGTGCATCTATATTGCACTGCATACCGATATGCAGTTTAGTTTTGGGGTGTTTAGTTCAGGGGGGATGCCATTTGCAGATTTTATTTTTCCGGCAAGTCATTAATGAATAAACTAAATAAAGTTGGACTTATATTGCAGCCTTGTTTTACCCCTATAATTGAATCAAATTTATTTGTGAGCCTTTTATTTGTTTTTACCTTGTGGGATATGGGTATACATATTTTTATGAGGTTGTAAATATTTCCGGTGATACCATATTTTTGCATTTTCTAATATAATCCATCACGCCACATGCTATCGAATGCCTTCTTATAGTCTACGAAGCATGCATACAATGCAATTTTTCACTTTTTGAATTTTTCGAGTATTCTGAGTGAATATACTTATCTACTATAGATTTTAGGATAAATAAACAATCTGTCGACCATCTATTTCCACGGAAACCGAATTGATAAGGAGAGTATAAATTATTTTTCTCTAAATATTTTATTAATCTATTATTTAGTGTGGCAGTGAATAGCTTACCCAAGCAACTGGACAAAGCCACTCCCCTGAAATTGTCTGGGTCTGATCTTGATTCCTTTTTGTGTATTGGTACAATAATGCTACCCTTCCATCCCTTAGGAAATGTTCCTGACTTTAAAACATTATTAAAAACAGCAGTAATTGGTTCCATAAGATAGTTCTTGCCATACTTGTTTAGTTCATTAATTATTTTGTCTTCGCCAGAAGATTTGTTTATTTTTAATTTCTTGACTACGGCTTTTACTTCACCTATGGTATGATAATTGGTTCATTTAGTTCATTATTAATTACATTATTAGTTTCTATCTCCCTAGTTTCATTAATTATTTTATTTTGAAAATCAATGTCATATTTACAGGTTTTACTATTTTTTAAGTTATTTAGATTTTTAAAGTGGTTGTACCACTCATCTGCTTGGATTATGTCATTGTTAGCACTGATACTAGTATCATTCTTTGAAAAGATTTTGAAATTTTTCCAATACTGTTTTGGGTGACTTTCTTGTGATGTAACCGAATCCCATACATTTTGCTTATATTGTTTTCTCTTAATTTTTAGGATTTTATTGTATATCTTTCTTAGTACCATAAATTGGCCACGTATATGGCAGTCTTTTGGGTATTTCTCCACTTGTTTAGTGAATTATCAGCAGCAGTGTTAGGATCAAGTTATTCTCCGACCAGTATTAGGATCAAGTTATTCTCTGACCAGCACTACACTGCGATTTTCAATTTATGATTCTCTCATGAATAAAGCAACAACCGATACCGTAATTCTGTAACTGAAAAAATTATATTGTAATTGACATAGATTTAAGGTTTAGGTTGGTATACTGTATACCTACCTACCTGAAGGCAATGCCAGGTGAGAATCAACATGGGAGAAAAGTTACCTTGGACCTTACTCTATATTGGTACATGTATCTTATGTCTTCCTTTGCTTAGCCTGATAATCCTGGTATTTGTGATGTAGTATACACAGCAATACCACAATTTCCACAATAAGAGTAATGTCTGAACAATATAGAATTACAACTGACCATTATTACAAATTTTTTCAGAAGTTGTAATTAAAAGGCGGCAGTCGTCACGCCGCATCCTGTTCGATATGAGACTCATAGCGACGTTTGATTTCTTTTTTAAATCAATTTTTACATTTCATGTACTTTTATTATTTACTTTATTAATCTGAAAACCTAAAAAGAAATGTTAACTCTTTTTTACGGTATTAATAAAGCATTATTCTATTCTATTCTATACAACGCATGTAAAATACATTGTTTATTTACATGAAATTCGAACACATGCTTTAAGGCCACATTTATTTTTTTACAGGCTCGTCAGTAACAACTTTTTTAGGACCAATTAAAAGGTAATACATGACTTATCTGACTTATATGATATTTACTAGTACCCGGTACATTGATATAAATTGTTGGCAGTGACATCTCAAATGCATTGTGTGCACAGTGGCATACATTTTTTTCAATTCCCATTTTGAAAGTCTGGGTTGTTTTCTTATTTATGTTCTTCATTATTTTTTCAATGATCAGTGTATGATCTAAAAGTCCATGAGATGATCTCATTGATGAATGAATAAAAAAAACACATTCTTTCTGTTTTTACTCTTTAGTTTCAAATGTGTCATTGATGATGAAGATGCTGATAACAATGCCATGGTAACTACTACAATTGATATGATACAATTCTTAGATATAGAGGTGAGTGAAATCATATTAAAATTCTGTACTTAACACTTCATTTGCTGATAGCCTCAGCCAAAATGAATGGGTAAGGGAACAGCATCAGCAGGGGTGTGTTAAATTTACTGTAGTTAAATAGAATATCCTGTGCATACAAAGGATACCTACAAATTTATCATGTCTGTATTTTTGTATAGTTTTGTGGAATGATAGTGCTGCTGAAATGTCCTAAATACTGATATATTGGGATACCAATGACCATAACACTGATGCTAAAATATCTTCTCTGACATAAAACACTGTGCTACACCTCTTTTCCATTCCAAAAATTCAGCAATCTTGACTTTTATTTGAATCATAAACACTCTAAATCTTTGTTGATCATTACATTCAATCAATACTCATTCGCTTAATTAAAGGACCGTATTCATTGCACCACACATGTGCATTGATAAACATTGATTTTCCCACAATGCATTATTTTAATGAAATCACGAGTATCATGATTTTTGTCTTTGGCCCGACTTGCACTAATTACCACTGGTGACTTTTTAGATACCTTCCAATCATCTAAAAAAAATACCCAATTACAGCTCAGTAACATCTCAGTTTGTACACGCTATTCTGCACAACAGTCAAAGTCGCCATCTTTGTTTATATTAGAGACCCATATCCTGTGCATGCTTAATGCAATGACCACCACCCTTTAAATTATTACTGTAAAATCTGTATTAGAAGCTGCGGCTTCTATTAAAATGGTACAATTCAACAGAAGGGATGCGGCTTCTATTAGAGCATCTACACGTATGAGAAATGGTGAATTTTTGGTTCTATATTGTTCAAAAAGAATGGGTGCGACTTATATTAGGGATGCGGCTTCTAATACAATTTTTACGTAGTAGCTATATAAATTACAGAGATGTTTCCATGTTAAAAAAAAATAGTATACTGATATACTGATAATATGATTTAATATAAATCAAATGTAATTTTATGTTTACCTGTGTTTCTATTGGAGATGTATTTCTAATAGAGCAAATATTGGACCCCATATTTTTTTTTTTTTTGTATCAATATTAATTATTATTATACATCTCTGACCGTAACGCCATAAGTTACAGCGTACCGTAACTTTCGTATTTTTGTCCTAACATATTAGGAAATGGGAATTCCAAATATGGAATGATTACGTGCGTAAGCGTCTTCTAATAATACATGTACAAACAAACATAGCTGAGTTTGACTGGATTCAACACAAAGAAGTTTGCTGATTCTGTTCAAAACATTTTGGATTTCCGCTTTCCCATGGTGTATCCTTGGAAGGAAAAAATGTATAAAAATAAGGTTGTTACGAGAATACCTCAAAGTATGCACTCAGACAGTACGCCCACATCGACCTCCGCTGTGCGCTGTAACCTCATAGTATTATTCAGTTTACAAGTGAAATAATTTGATATTTATTTTCTGATCTTAGCATCCAGTGGGTCAGCTGTTTAATTCCACATGTCAGTCACATCACAGTACATATGGTACTGGTACAACCACCTTAGCATGTATGGCTGCATTCTTGTGTAAAGCAGTTAGTGATTTACTACATCAGGTTAGTATCATTCAGTAGGCATTGGGAAGGTTTTCTAATTGGCTGCTTGACTCTTTGGAAGACACAATTTTGACTTAGAACAACAAATGAATGTTTAGGGTAACTCTTTCGTCATATTATTTATGGTATTTATTCATTCATAGTAAACATTATAATATTACTGATTAAAATCAATGTACGATAATATTAATATCACAATAGAGAAATTATTGCATGTGATTCTAAAATGAAACTTGAAAATGTTATTGAGTGGATCAGTCACATTAGTTAAAATGTTGATAAAATAGGGGGTTGCACTACTGTGTTATGACTACAAAAGGAGACTGCACGTTATGTGATATTATGAGGTAACCTACAATGTATGTTTAAAATGAATTATTAATATGCTAATTAATTTTGACACATGATTTGTTTGTTTTTTTGGTTACAAGTCTATTACCAGATCACACATGTCCATAACAGTTTTTCCAAGATGGACATTCCTGTTATACAATAGCATACAGTGTTTTCAATTCCATTTTAGGGCATCCCTATTCCTGTTATAATACACATGATGGGGGAGTATCTTGAGACGTGTATTACAGAGATTGGAAAACTCTCCATTCCAGTCGAATTACTCATCCAATCAAGAGCTGAATATCAGGGTAATCAAGTGGAAACTGGCCATAATGATGATACAGTTCATTTACATAGTAATGTGGATTTCAAAGAGATAGAATTCAAATCAGTCTCATTAATAGAAGAAACTGCATTTGAGAATAAATTGACTAAGACAGAGTCGTCATGTGCTGATGATGGTCATGATGATATTTCCTGGTATTTTGATGGAATCGTCCCAGATCCTCCTGCTTTTCCACAGATTCTAGATATTCCACACCTTGCCTCTGAAGAGAGAAGTTTACAAACAAATCTTACTTGTCATGAAAATGATATCAAAGGAGTTGAAAATAGCTTTGGAAGCCATGATGTCTCGTTGCCCCCTAAATTGCCAGAGATTCCAGAACTGCTGTTTCCTTTGAATATCACACCTGCGACATCTACCAACAAAAACTGGGATGAAACAGCTTGTAGAAGAGAAGTTGAAAAACAACAACTTACCTTGGAAGTTTCAGTTGTCACTTCACCAGGGGAAACAAACGCAATGGTCAAGGATAAAGCAAAACAAGATGACTCAGATGATGAGTTTGGCTGGTGCTTTGAAAATGACAATTTGGATAATGAAAATAAAATTACGGAAAGTATGGAAAGCAAGGATCTCAATGATATGACTTTAAAGCAAAATAGTGTTCAACAATTGAGAAGTGAGACTGAGACAACATTATCCATGTCACATAGTTGTCAGGAAACTGTCAATACAACATTACTATCTCAGGTAGAACAGTACAATGACTTGTCAGTAAATAACATGCAGTCTCACCGAATTAACAGAATTGAAAATTTTGAAAAATTACTAACTGAAAGACTTCATGAGAAAAGTCTTAACAAGGTTGTACAAGCACACAATTGTAGTCGACACTTTGTTTCCATAAAAGGGATTGTTGAGGTAAAAAATGTAGAGGGAGGAAATTGCGTTCGGGAAAAGGATACTGATGATGCGATGATACAAGTAGAAGAGAAAAAAGATGAGACTTTGAAGCTATACCTTGAAGTGACTGAACCTGGAAAACAGATAAAAGGTTTAGAACAATCTATTAGAAATCCAGACAATAGTGATGCAAACAGGTTTCCTGGAAACATGCTAAATAATAGTAGATATTCCCATAGTATGGAATGCAGTGTGAATGAGCACATGGAAAATGAGTGCATTACTAATACAGATAATCAAAAGGAGGGTAGAAAAAAATGTACTTCTGAGGAGAATCAAGAATTTGATAGACGAACCCACATGTCAAGTGGGGTGGATAAATATGAACAACTGGAGAGGGCATTGATTGAAAGGGCATGTGAGAGGGTCAGACCATCTCTAGCTCAAGTTCACCAAAGAAGTCGTCATTTTATGGATGATGAATTGGATGTTGAACTTAAATCAAATGATGAGAAAAAGAAACATCGGGTTATCACTGATATTGAAGATCTTTGGTAAGTATTTGCATACTTTATCATGTTTTCTTTGGTTATATTTATTGTGTATTTTTGTTTTGATAATTTTAACTGAAATTACACAAACATATAGACGGAATAATACATCCATTAAATGGATTTATGAATGAATAATTATTTTTGTCTAAAATAAAATTGAATTCTATTTTTAACTCCACTGTCATACAGTTGAACATAGCTATTCATATTACTACATGTATTTTACATTTTTCTTAAAACCATTAGCCATATGATTTTAACACTCTCTGGGACAGTAATTTGGGTAGTTCTTCCCTGGATTTTTTCATTTTTAGACAACTACTTTATTTTTCTAATTTTAATTTTAATGAAATACTTTTAAAAATACTGTTTTAGGCTTGTTGTAAACAGCTAACCCAATTGCTGTGATATTTTATATATAGGTTTTTTAATTGATTTTCTTTCAGATTAGTTCATTTTGTGTTGATATTTCCTATCCAACTTCTTCTATTTCATTCCTTTGGATCAAATTGCTTTCCGATTATGCTCTGCAAACAGTAGAGCTATATCAGTCGACATGCTGCTTGTTTTAGTAGTTGAATTCTGAGGGAGTTTTCAGGAACAAATGAAAAAACATCAAGGTGCATTGAAGCATCTGAATATGGCAGTTTCTTGCTTACTTTTTCTTGGGGGTTTAATCAATTGTCAACAATTCTGACAAAAAATCTGCAATCTCAGTAGAGAGATTGAAGAATGAACAATATTATCCAGCGATAGTTTTTTGAGATGTCTGATTAGTTTTCCCAACCACTAAACCCCAAACTGTGAAATAGTTAAAAGGAAGTTCTAAATAAATTACAATACTGTAGACTCCTTTTTTTCGCTTGGAATTTACTTCGCTGGAGGGATGATTCCGTGAGAATAAAATCCAGCGAATATACTTTTTTTCCTATATTTCACATTAAACTGATCAAAAATCAGTGAAAATAAATTCCATACAAAACGCCCAAAAAGCCTTTTGAGCAAAAAATAAAGTATTCCACAGTAAATACAAATATCACTTGGTGGTAAGGGATTAACATGGTCATATTTTTCATATCAGCGATGGATTGAGTCATGGTCATCCAGAGATGATGAGTTTAGCATGTGATGTGTACAGACGTCAAATGAATGAAGTAACTAGTGATAAGAGGTGAGTATTCAACACATATACCATATTTTCTTCATAGCTGTGCCTCTAATATATGTTGTTTGCTTGCCCACAGTTATTTGTACTTTTTCTAACATATTATTTATAATGTCAATACTTGGTTTGTACTTAACGGTAATTTATATCCCATATTTGGTTCACCTGTTGAAGCCTTGACCTTGACCATTAAATTATACTTCCCTTACAACCACATATGTATACATATACTACTTTTGAGACTGCTCCTTTGTGAGTAAAATATTATACGAAAACTTTAGAATAGTAGACACTGTGCAATATTGTTGTCAATGAAATGTGTGCATGAAAAATTGAGAACATCCCTCATATTATTACATTGACTGATTTTTAGATTATTTGTAGTACTTTTTTGTGATACTTCGTCCTTACAGTGTAGATCTCATGCCACCAATTAGTTTATCTTCTTTCGTAACCCTCAAATCTTATAGTTGTTGTTAGCCAATGTTTTTTTATTCACTGCCGCAGTGCGTTTTATCTGAAATGCAATGTATTAGGGCAATTATCTCACTTGTTAGAGTTGTGTGTGTAGCTTTGTTTATTGCACAAGTACTGGTGACCTGTGGATCTGGCCAACCCTTTGATTAGACACTTCAAAACTGGCTGCGTCTCTGAGAATATTGAAGACTGACAAATCAGTGTGTTTTGTTTACATCCATTTTGTAGGAGTTTGAGCTGGCAAACATTTGTTTTACTGGCCAGAATTCTGTTACATACATGTGATCATAACAAATTAAAACAATATTTTGATCTTTGTAACTCTCTTTCTTGGAGAAACATACCCAAATGCCAACATTGTTGTCAGTGAAGTTCTAATTAGTGGTATGAACCTGTATGTATTATCACACGTCTCTGGTGAAATATGGAAAGGATTTTCGATGTTTGACCAAAGGTAGCATTATTCAATGACATAGGGGCAGCATTATTCAATGACATAGGGGCAGCATTATTCAATGACATAGGGGCAGCATTATTCAATGACATAGGGGCAGCATTATTCAATGACATAGGGGCAGCATTATTCAATGACATAGGGGCAGCATTATTCAATGACATAGGGGCAGCATTATTCAATGACATAGGGGCAGCATTATTCAATGACATAGGGGCAGCATTATTCAATGACATAGGGGCAGCATTATTCAATGACATAGGGGCAGCATTATTCAATGACATGCTGAATACCAAGATACAAATACACCACAATATCACAATTTTTTTTATGTTGTTATGTTTAAATACTTTCTTTATAGGTTTGATTTAAATACAGTGAATACCTGCTGTATTATTGGACCATCCGTTAATGACTGTCGTGTTGAAGAAGGATTAATAATTGAAGTACAGTATGATTATCTACAATATATACATGATGTTAGTCACCTACAACACAATACACTGGTAAGATTATCTACAATATATACATGATGTTAGTCAGCTACAACACAATACACTGGTAAGATTATCTACAATATATACATGATGTTAGTCAGCTACAACACAATACACTGGTAAGATTATCTACAATATATACATGTTAGTCAGCTACAACACAATACACTGGTAAGATTATCTACAATATATACATGATGTTAGTCAGCTACAACACAATACACTGGTAAGATTATCTACAATATATACATGTTAGTCAGCTACAACACAATACACTGGTGAGATTATCTACAATATATACATGATGTTAGTCAGCTACAACACAATACACTGGTGAGATTATCAACAATATATGCATGATGTTAGTCAGCTACAACACAATACACTGGTAAGATTATCTACAATATATACATGATGTTAGTCAGCTACAACACAATACACTGGTAAGATTATCTACTATATATACATGATGTTAGTCAGCTACTACACAATACACTGGTGAGATTATCTAAATATATACATGATGTTAGTCAGCTACAACACAATACACTGATAAGATTATCTACAATATATACATGATGTTAGTCAGCTACAACACAATACACTGGTAAGATTATCTACAATATATACATGATGTTAGTCAGCTACAACACAATACACTGGTAAGATTATCTACAATATATACATGATGTTAGTCAGCTACAACACAATACACTGGTAAGATTATCTACAATATATACATGATGTTAGTCAGCTACAACACAATACACTGGTAAGATTATCTACAATATATACATGATGTTAGTCAGCTACTACACAATACACTGGTGAGATTATCTAAATATATAGATGATGTTAGTCAGCTACAACACAATACACTGGTAAGATTATCTACTATATATACATGATGTTAGTCAGCTACTACACAATACACTGGTGAGATTATCTAAATATATACATGATGTTAGTCAGCTACAACACAATACACTGATAAGATTATCTACAATATATACATGATGTTAGTCAGCTACAACACAATACACTGGTAAGATTATCTACAATATATACATGATGTTAGTCAGCTACAACACAATACACTGGTAAGATTATCTACAATATATACATGATGTTAGTCAGCTACAACACAATACACTGGTAAGATTATCTACAATATATACATGATGTTAGTCAGCTACAACACAATACACTGGTAAGATTATCTACAATATATACATGATGTTAGTCAGCTACTACACAATACACTGGTGAGATTATCTAAATATATACATGATGTTAGTCAGCTACAACACAATACACTGGTGAGATTATCAACAATATATGCATGATGTTAGTCAGCTACAACACAATACACTGGTAAGATTATCTACAATATATACATGATGTTAGTCAGCTACAACACAATACACTGGTAAGATTATCTACTATATATACATGATGTTAGTCAGCTACTACACAATACACTGGTGAGATTATCTAAATATATACATGATGTTAGTCAGCTACAACACAATACACTGGTGAGATTATCAACAATATATACATGATGTTAGTCAGCTACAACACAATACACTGGTAAGATTATCTACAATATATACATGATGTTAGTCAGCTACAACACAATACACTGGTAAGATTATCTACAATATATACATGATGTTAGTCAGCTACAACACAATACACTGGTAAGATTATCTACAATATATATATGATGTTAGTCAGCTACAACACAATACACTGGTAAGATTATCTACAATATATACATGATGTTAGTCAGCTACAACACAATACACTGGTAAGATTATCTACAATATTTACATGATGTTAGTCAGCTACAACACAATACACTGGTAAGATTATCTACAATATTTACATGATGTTAGCTACAACAAAATACACTGGTGAGATTATCTAAATATATACATGATGTTAGTCAGCTACAACACAATACACTGGCAAGATTATCAACAATATATACATGATGTTAGTCAGCTACAACACAATACACTGGTAAGATTATCTACAATATATACATGATATTAGTCAGCTACAACACAATACACTGGTAAGATTATCTACAATATATACATGATGTTAGTCAGCTACAACACAATACACTGGTAAGATTATCTACAATATTTACATGATGTTAGTCAGCTACAACACAATACACTGGTAAGATTATCTACAATATATACATGATGTTAGTCAGCTACAACACAATACACTGGTAAGATTATCTACAATATATACATGATGTTAGTCAGCTACAACACAATACACTGGTAAGATTATCTACAATATTTACATGATGTTAGTCAGCTACAACACAATACACTGGTAAGATTATCTACAATATTTACATGATGTTAGTCAGCTACAACACAATACACTGGTAAGATTATCTACAATATATACATGATGTTAGTCAGCTACAACACAATACACTGGTAAGATTATCTACAATATATACATGATGTTAGTCAGCTACAACACAATACACTGGTAAGATTATCTACAATATATACATGATGTTAGTCAGCTACAACACAATACACTGGTAAGATTATCTACAATATTTACATGATGTTAGTCAGCTACAACACAATACACTGGTAAGATTATCTACAATATTTACATGATGTTAGTCAGCTACAACACAATACACTGGTAAGATTATCTACAATATATACATGATGTTACTCAGCTACAACACAATACACTGGTAAGATTATCTACAATATTTACATGATGTTAGTCAGCTACAACACAATACACTGGTAAGATTATCTACAATATATACATGATGTTAGTCAGCTACAACACAATACACTGGTAAGATTATCTACAATATATACATGATGTTAGTCAGCTACAACACAATACACTGGTAAGATTATCTACAATATATACATGATGTTAGTCAGCTACAACACAATACACTGGTGAGATTATCTATAATATATACATGATGTTAGTCAGCTACAACACAATACACTGGTAAGATTATCTACAATATATACATGATGTTAGTCAGCTACAACACAATACACTGGTAAGATTATCTACAATATATACATGATGTTAGTCAGCTACAACACAATACAATACACTGGTAAGATTATCTACAATATATACATGATGTTAGTCAGCTACAACACAATACACTGGTGAGATTATCTACAATATATACATGATGTTAGTCAGCTACAACACAATACACTGGTGAGATTATCTACAATATTTACATGATGTTAGTCAGCTACAACACAATACACTGGTAAGATTATCTACAATATATACATGATGTTAGTCAGCTACAACACAATACACTGGTAAGATTATCAACAATATATACATGTTAGTCAGCTACAACACAATACACTGGTGAGATTATCTACAATATATACATGATGTTAGTCAGCTACAACACAATACACTGGTAAGATTATCTACAATATATACATGATGTTAGTCAGCTACAACACAATACACTGGTAAGATTATCTACAATATATACATGTTAGTCAGCTACAACACAATACACTGGTAAGATTATCTACAATATATACATGATGTTAGTCAGCTACAACACAATACACTGGTAAGATTATCTACAATATATACATGATGTTAGTCAGCTACAACACAATACACTGGTAAGATTATCTACAATATATACATGATGTTAGTCAGCTACAACACAATACACTGGTGAGATTATCTACAATATATACATGATGTTAGTCAGCTACAACACAATACACTGGTAAGATTATCTACAATATATACATGTTAGTCAGCTACAACACAATACACTGGTAAGATTATCTACAATACATACATGATGTTAGTCAGCTACAACACAATACACTGCTTACTCTACAGTACCCCTGATTATTTGTTCTGATGAAACTTATAGCTAATCAATGGTGACATCAAACCTGCATTCCGGCATCTTGGACATAAAGAATCGGTCACAGTATCCCATATACGCCATTTCTCAGATTTACCTATCAAAACTTCTTGGCTTGATAGTGTCACAGGAATTCTGTCTCAGGTAAGGATTTTGTATCAGATTTAATATCATGTGTACATTATCTATAAGATTTATCAGTCAAATATTTTGGTTTATTGACTCCCGTGTGCGAAGCACAAAAAGGGAGCCGTTGCAGTTAGTGTGTCTCTGTGTGTGTGTGTGTGTGTCTGTCTGTGTGTGTGTCTGTTCCACTGATATCTTGAGAACCATACATTGATTTTTGATGAAACTTGGTGCATAGATGCTCTGGCCAATGCGCAGATTTGATTAGATTCATGTAAAAATCTATGCATATTAATTACCTAATTTGCATGATAATTAGCTGATTTTTAGCTGTTCCATGATTGTTCCACTGATATCTGAAGAACCACTTATTGGATTTTGATGAAACTTGGCACATAGATGCTCTGAACTAATGCACAGATTTGATTAGTTTTGGGTGAAAATCTGTGCAATATTAATTACCTAATTTGCATAATGATTAATCAATTTTTGGCTTTTACACTGATATCTCAAGTACTAATCATCACATTTCAATAGAACTTGGTACATAGATATCATAGGACACTGCACAGACCTGATAGTTTTTAAGGTAATATCAGCACATAATTAATTAATTTTCAGCTTTTGATATTTCAAGTAGTAATCATCACATTTCAATAAAACTTGGTACATAGTTACTTAAGGACTGTGCAGAGACCTGATTAGTTTTGGGTTAAATATTTGTACATATTAATTAATTAATCACCTTATCAGCATAAATAGTTAATTTTCAGCTTTTCACCTGATAACTCATGTAATGATCATCATATTTCAATGAGACTTGCTACATAGATCCTCTAGGACTATGCACAGACCTGATTAGTTTTAGAGTAAATAATTGTGGATATCAATTACCTATCAATTAACACTGATATCTCAATTACTGATCATCACATTTGAATAAAATTTGGTACATAAATGCTCTAGAACAATAGACAGGCTCTATTTATTTTGGGTTGAAATTTGTTCATATTAATTCTCTAATAATAATTTATATTTTTTTTGTTCTAATCACATTTCAATGAAACTTGGTACATAGATATTACATTACGCAGGCCTTATTAGTTTCACACTCAAATCTGTTCGTTTCAGTTACCTGATTTGCATAATTAGTTTTCTGCTATTCCATCAATAAGTACAAGTAATTTTGAATTAATTTTTAATGTGTCTTCAATACTCTCAGAACATGGGAGTTCTTTCTAAGCTTTCTTTGATTATTTATATTATTGTTTAACTTGTTTAATGAGGGATAAAAAAAAGTCAGTTGGCACTTATCTCTACTGTCATTAAATTATTTCCAAAAAGTTACATAAAAGTACAATGAAAGTACACAGGTTGGACAGACAGAACCTAAACTAATACTCACTGTGAATTAATAGTTCAAACAATTAGGAAATTGCCTTTCATGAAGAATTTATTATAATTGTTTTGAGTGAACATTGTTTTATACTTACTCAATATTTAATTTTCAGCTTAATATTGGTGTACTTATACTGAAGGGTGCAATTGATGACGTCTTGATGGATTACTGTATGGTTAATGGTATTGTTGTACTACAGAATATTAAATATCATGCACTACAAACCTTAGCTGTCAGCACTAGTGCTAATATATTGACATATATTACTGATGCTACCAAGGTGGGGTGTTATTATTATTTTAGTGTGTTTAATTTTTGGAGGGAGGGAGGATGAATGCCATATATATACTCCTTGAGTGAGAGAATTGCCATTTATTGATTGAGATAATAGAATGGAATGACACTAAAAATCCAGTAATCGTATTAGTTAATTATTCTTGGCTACAACTGTAGATACTCTAAAACCAGGCCTGCTGGATTAATGATGTGTTTGACATGCTTTAAAGTGCCTGTGTAATGGTTGCTATTTTGATACATAAATATTATTAATTTTTATGTTTCTAAGCATGAATTATTTTTTTTAAGTGAAAAAATGTGTTTTAAACTCAATCTACGGCAACTTTATTTTTGTGTATTTTAAAACAAGGCTCCTCATTAGCTTCTTATTTGCATACAGAAATTCCCCTTGTGACGTCAGAAGGGGAAGTCACATGGCACCTTGCATTGCCGATACGTGTAAATAAGGCAAATTTCTTGTGCAGTTTTCTTGTCTTTGACTAAATTTTCACTTATGTACTTGTTCGTCGAGGAGGAATGGACCATAATGAACACATTGTATCAATTTTTGTTGCATGGGGTTGAGTTAGATGCGAAATATGCCCGTTCTGGTGTAGCTAGTCACCGTGATCGTCACCGGCGCACGTTTGTACACTATCGCTGGACAAAATAGAATTTTTTAGGCATGTCACTACACTGTTGTATTCCATCGATCGTCTGAGTAAAACTTTCAAAATTAAAATAAAAGAGAACGTATTTTGACATTCTAAACATTAGACTATAGTGATCACTATAAAATAATTAAAAAAACGACAAATCACAGTTACTAAATAAATGACAGCCGCATGGAAATAAATTGAAATTTTGTTGAAATAGGTGAACGCGTTGGGTCACAACGAGGGCAAGTGCATTAAAAGTGGCGTTTAATTGGATAACAAAAATAATCAAGATCGACACAGTTAGCGTGATCCATGGCGTGATTGTCATAATTATTACATCATATTAAAACTTTATTTGATGGAAACACATTGACCAAGCCCGGATTCTTATTTTATAAATTATTACGCAGATCAAGCTGCAAGCATGGAGGTAAAAAAAGAACGAAGGTGTGAATTCGACATTCAACACCAATCACCAAACAATTCAGAAACTTTTAGCCTTCGAAAATGAAAACAATTAGCAGTGTGTAAGGGCTGTGTAATTTCCTGTTTGTCGTTTTCGTGTCACTGTCAAAATTATTGCTATCTTTTACTTAACAGGGACTAAATGGTCTCTATAAAACGAAAAAGTCAACTCATTTGAAATACTTGCCGGACATCTCTCTCTCTCTTCTGAAATCTGCCTCGGTGATCATGGTCTGGAATCTATTTCTTTCAAAAGTGTTGCGCCAGGTTTATGTTGTCGGCGTTTCTCTTTAAACCTCGTTGTTTTTTCATGGGCGAGAACAGTTTCTCCAAAAAAAAAGAATCTGAGGTTAAGTGGCTTTCGACCACTTCAAAATCGATTAGAAACGTGTGAATACTTACACTATGACTGTACGTTTCACTGCAACTGCCCACAACACAACATCTAAAACCCTCTCTCAAAAAAATTAAATAGACAAAAAAAAAAAAAAAAAAAAAAAGGCTGACCTAAAAATGTATATCGTTTAAAAGTATACTGAATGACCAGTGTTATTACGGCTCAGGTGTATGACTTTCTCTCACATTTTGGCATTTGGTGGCGCACTTTCGAGGAGAGTCGGAAATCCGGAAACAGTCGACCGTTTCAGGATAGGTGGGCATGGCTACAACACGAGAAATATCCCAAATTTACTTGATACGAGTAATCATTTTCGGCAAAAAAATCAATAACTGCCCATTTCAGTGAGACACAGATCTAAAATAGGAAACGTGAGGGTGGGCATTGCACAAGCACTTTAAGGATGTAGTGGATATTCTACTTACTCTACTTCCAGTGAATGTATCTTTCATCATATCATTCAATTGTTCATAATTGATGCAGAATTGGTAACTGATGCATACCTGAGAATTATGTGCACTCTCATTAAATTTATTTGCTTTTAAATCAGAAACTTCTGATTGTTTACATAGGAAGATATTGGACATCTTGTCACTATGGAATGCTGGGAATCTGGGTGGACACCTATGACCGGGGTGAAGACTCATACTCTGAAGAGGTCTGCATATGTGAAATTAGTGACTGAACAGTTAATGCAGGTATCAATATTTTTATGCCAAGTCATTATAGATAAACTATAATCTTTCTTTAAAAGGATATATCACGGATATGCCGAAATCAAAAATGTTTAGAACAGAACTTCTTTGTATGGAGTCTGGTCAAACTCTGGCGGCAGCCATGTTTATTTTTATTATAAGAGGATGCTTATGCACGTAATCATCCATATTTGGAATTCACATTTCCTAATATGGTAGGATGAAAATATCCCGTAAAATATCGCAAAATGACAGCACACTGTAACTTATGGTGTTACGGTGACAGATGTTTAATAATATACTTTATTCTATTGATTGTTGTTCATAGAAAAGGAGTTGGAAATAGTGATGTAGAAAACAAATCTTGTCTTTCCCCTTGACTGCAAAATTAATTGTTTCCTTCACAGGTCATAACAATTCTAAAATGAATACAATAAATATCGCGAATTCTAATGAAAATAAAACATACATATAATATAAATAAGAATTTACATTGTTAGTTTATGAATTTTTAAATATATACATAAACAATAAAACAAAATGAATAATACACAAATTTCAATACTATAACACTAAATTTTCAAATTATAATCGAAAAGTTTATCAAATACTAGTATTTGGCAATTTAATAAATAAATAAAAGGTGTGGAAGGTGCATCCCACAATTGAAAGTTATCATACAAAACAATATTTGTCAGCATCAATAATATTTTGTTTCAGTGTGTTGCATATGTGATTCCAAGCAATGCATTCTATTTGACAAAACCCAAACCAAATTATTGTAATTGATTAATTAACTCAGGAAAACAACAGACAAATGTATAATTCTGTTTGAGATTTTGAAGACCCATAGCCAGAGAGCAGTTTATTATGATTTAACTTTTCTTGCGTGTAGACTGTGGTGCTGTGTGCTCCATGCATTGCTGCTATGACTGGTATGCAAGAGTCACTTAACACATGTCTGCACAGATTACAACATTGCATCAAAGCGGGTCTAGTTATACCTGGAGGTGGTGTACCAGAACTGATAGTCATACAGTGTTTACAGGCATTAACAGGTGGGTTTACTAGAACTAATAGTCGTACAGGGTTTACAGGCATTAACAGGTGGGTTTACTAGAACTGATAGTCGTACAGGGTTTACAGTCATTAACAGGTGGGTTTACTAGAACTAATAGTCATACAGTGTTTACAGACATTAACAGGTGGGTTTACTAGAACTGATAGTCATACAGTGTTTACAGGCATTAATAGGTGGGTTTACTAGAACTAATAGTCATACAGTGTTTACAGGCATTAACAGGTGGGTTTACTAGAACTAATAGTCATACAGTGTTTACAGGCATTAACAGGTGGGTTTACTAGAACTAATAGTCGTACAGGGTTTACAGTCATTAACAGGTGGGTTTACTAGAACTGATAGTCATACAGTGTTTACAGGCATTAACAGGTGGGTTTACTAGAACTAATAGTCATACAGTGTTTACAGGCATTAACAGGTGGGTTTACTAGAACTAATAGTCGTACAAGGTTTACAGTCATTAACAGGTGGGTTTACTAGAACTGATAGTCATACAGTGTTTACAGGTATTAACAGGTGGGTTTACTAGAACTAATAGTCGTACAGGGCTTACAGTCATTAACAGGTGGGTTTACTAGAGCTGATAGTCATACAGTGTTTACAGGCATTAACAGGTGGGTTTACTAGAACTAATAGTCATACAGTGTTTACAGGCATTAACAGGTGGGTTTACTAGAACTAATAGTCATACAGTGTTTACAGACATTAACAGGTGGGTTTACTAGAACTGATAGTCATACAGTGTTTACAGATATTAACAGGTGGGTTTACTAGAACTGATAGCCATACAGTGTTTACAGCCATTAACAGGTGGGTTTACTAGAACTGATAGTCATACAGTGTTTACAGGCATTGACAGGTGGGTTTACTAGAACTGATAGCCATACAGTGTTTACAGGCATTAACAGGTGGGTTTACTAGAACTGATAGTCATACAGTGTTTACAGGCATTAACAGGTGGGTTTACTAGAACTAATAGTCGTACAGGGCTTACAGTCATTAACAGGTGGGTTTACTAGAGCTGATAGTCATACAGTGTTTACAGGCATTAACAGGTGGGTTTACTAGAACTAATAGTCATACAGTGTTTACAGGCATTAACAGGTGGGTTTACTAGAACTAATAGTCATACAGTGTTTACAGACATTAACAGGTGGGTTTACTAGAACTAATAGTCATACAGTGTTTACAGGCATTAACAGGTGGGTTTACTAGAACTAATAGTCGTACAGGGTTTACAGTCATTAACAGGTGGGTTTACTAGAACTGATAGTCATACAGTGTTTACAGGCATTAACAGGTGGGTTTACTAGAACTAATAGTCATACAGTGTTTACAGGCATTAACAGGTGGGTTTACTAGAACTAATAGTCGTACAAGGTTTACAGTCATTAACAGGTGGGTTTACTAGAACTGATAGTCATACAGTGTTTACAGGCATTAACAGGTGGGTTTACTAGAACTAATAGTCGTACAGGGCTTACAGTCATTAACAGGTGGGTTTACTAGAGCTGATAGTCATACAGTGTTTACAGGCATTAACAGGTGGGTTTACTAGAACTAATAGTCATACAGTGTTTACAGGCATTAACAGGTGGGTTTACTAGAACTAATAGTCATACAGTGTTTACAGACATTAACAGGTGGGTTTACTAGAACTGATAGTCATACAGTGTTTACAGATATTAACAGGTGGGTTTACTAGAACTGATAGCCATACAGTGTTTACAGCCATTAACAGGTGGGTTTACTAGAACTGATAGTCATACAGTGTTTACAGGCATTGACAGGTGGGTTTACTAGAACTGATAGCCATACAGTGTTTACAGCCATTAACAGGTGGGTTTACTAGAACTAATAGTCGTACAAGGTTTACAGTCATTAACAGGTGGGTTTACTAGAACTGATAGTCATACAGTGTTTACAGGCATTAACAGGTGGGTTTACTAGAACTGATAGTCATACAGTGTTTACAGGCATTAACAGGTGGGTTTACTAGAACTAATAGTCGTACAGGGCTTACAGTCATTAACAGGTGGGTTTACTAGAGCTGATAGTCATACAGTGTTTACAGGCATTAACAGGTGGGTTTACTAGAACTAATAGTCATACAGTGTTTACAGGCATTAACAGGTGGGTTTACTAGAACTAATAGTCATACAGTATTTACAGACATTAACAGGTGGGTTTACTAGAACTGATAGTCATACAGTGTTTACAGGCATTAATAGGTGGGTTTACTAGAACTAATAGTCATACAGGGTTTACAGTCATTAACAGGTGGGTTTACTAGAACTAATAGTCATACAGTGTTTACAGACATTAACAGGTGGGTTTACTAGAACTGATAGTCATACAGTGTTTACAGGCATTAACATGTGGGTTTACTAGAACTGATAGTCGTACAGGGTTTACAGTCATTAACAGGTGGGTTTACTAGAACTAATAGTCATACAGTGTTTACAGACATTAACAGGTGGGTTTACTAGAACTGATAGTCATACAGTGTTTTCAGGCATTAATAGGTGGGTTTACTAGAACTAATAGTCATACAGGGTTTACAGTCATTAACAGGTGGGTTTACTAGAACTAATAGTCATACAGGGTTTACAGTCATTAACAGGTGGGTTTACTAGAACTAATAGTCATACAGTGTTTACAGGCATTAACAGGTGGGTTTACTGGAATTGATGGTCATACAGTGTTTACAGGCATTAACAGGTGGGTTACTAGAACTGATAGTCATACAGTGTTTACAGGCATTAACAGGTGGGTTTACTAGAACTAATAGTCGTACAGGGTTTACAGGCATTAACAGGTGGGTTTACTGGAACTGATGGTCATACAGTGTTTACAGGCATTAACAGGTGGGTTTACTGGAACTGATGGTCATACAGTGTTTACAGGCATTAACAGGTGGGTTTACTAGAACCGATAGTCATACAGTGTTTACAGCCATTAACAGGTGGGTTTACTAGAACTGATAGTCATACAGTGTTTACAGGCATTAACAGGTGGGTTTACTAGAACTGATAGTCGTACAAGGTTTACAGTCATTAACAGGTGGGTTTACTAGAACTGATAGTCATACAGTGTTTACAGGCATTAACAGGTGGGTTTACTAGATCTAATAGTCATACAGTGTTTACAGGCATTAACAGGTGGGTTTACTGGAACTGATGGTCATACAGTGTTTACAGGCATTAACAGGTGGGTTTACTGGAACTGATGGTCATACAGTGTTTACAGGCATTAACAGGTGGGTTTACTGGAACTGATGGTCATACAGTGTTTACAGGCATTAACAGGTGGGTTTACTGGAACTGATAGTCATACAGTGTTTACAGGCATTAACAGGTGGGTTTACTAGAACTGATAGTCATACAGTGTTTACAGGCATTAACAGGTGGGTTTACTAGAACTGATAGTTATACAGTGTTTACAGGCATTAACAGGTGGGTTTACTGGAACTGATGGTCATACAGTGTTTACAGGCATTAACAGGTGGGTTACTAGAACTGATAGTCATACAGTGTTTACAGGCATTAACAGGTGGGTTTACTAGAACTGATAGTCATACAGTGTTTACAGGCATTAACAGGTGGGTTACTAGAACTAATAGTCATACAGTGTTTACAGGCATTAACAACTGGGTTTACTAGAACCGATGGTCATACAGTGTTTACAGGCATTAACAGTTGGGTTTACTAGAACTGATAGTTATACAGTGTTTACAGGCATTAACATGTGGGTTTACTAGAACTGATAGTCATACAGTGTTTACAGGCATTAACAGGTGGGTTTACTAGAACTGATAGTCATACAGTGTTTACATGCATTAACAGGTGGGTTTACTGGAACTGATGGTCATACAGTGTTTACAGGCATTAACAGGTGGGTTTACTAGAACTGATAGTTATACAGTGTTTACTGGCATTAACAGGTGGGTTTACTAGAACTGATAGTCATACAGTATTTACAGGCATTAACAGGTGGGTTTACTAGAACTGATAGTCATACAGTGTTTACAGGCATTAACAGGTGGGTTTACTAGAACTGATGATCATACAGTGTTTACATGCATTAACAGGTGGGTTTACTAGAACTGATAGTCATACAGTGTTTACAGGCATTAACAGGTGGGTTTACTAGAACTGATGATCATACAGTGTTTACAGGCATTAACAGGTGGGTTTACTAGAACTGATGGTCATACAGTGTTTACAGACATTAACAGGTGGGTTTACTAGAACTGATGGTCATACAGTGTTTACAGACATTAACAGGTGGGTTTACTCGAATTGGTAGTCATACAGTGTTTACAGGCATTAACAGGTGGGTTTACTAGAACTGATAGTCATACAGTGTTTACAGGCATTAACAGGTGGGTTTACTAGAGCTGATAGTCATACAGTGTTTACTGGCATTAACAGGTGGGTTTACTAGAACTGATAGTCATACAGTGTTTACAGGCATTAACAGGTGGGTTTACTAGAACTGATAGTCATACAGTGTTTACAGATATTAACAGGTGGGATTACTAGAACTGATAGTCATACAGTGTTAACATGCATTAACAGGTGGGTTTACAAGAACTGATAGTCATACAATGGCATTAACAGGTGTGTTTTTTTTATTGTTGACCTTTGACTGACTAGTGGCCAAAAACAATATTTGAACATGTCATTATCATTTCTCATGCATCCGTGAAAATGATCTGTTATTGGCTGCACATCTGTTTCTTCTGTGATATAATTCAAAATGGCTCTCTGGTGGCCATGTTGGTTTTATTTATAAGTGTTCTTAAATAATAATTCAGACAAATCAAAACAGGGACTATCTCATTTACAAATTTGCTTATTTCCTACTTTCAGAATCTTCCAATACAACTGTAATTCCATTTGAACATGTCTATGAAGCACCTATACGCGAAGCTCTACAGTCTGTGTTTCATGAGTACCTGCACACAGCCATGTGGAACTCAGCAAGATATGGCAGCAGTACCCAAATTATTGAAGTTATTGACATGAGCTTAAAATCAGCTGATCCACTGTATTGTATTCCATCCCCAGACAGTAGTAGTGAAGATGTCAATGTATATGACAATTACAATGTTAAAGTAGAGTCCTGGAGAAGTGCCTGGAGTTTAGTACAGTTGATTTTACTGAGTGATATGCAAATTATTACTGGTGTTGATAAGGCTAAGAATGTCACTATGTCTTCTGGGGACAAACTTTTAGGATTATTATAGTTTGGAATTACAGAAGCTTAAGTGGTAAATCTTATCTTCAGTTTATGGGGGTAGTTCTTTAGTGGTTTTAGAATTCAACCACTTATAGCAATATATGTATATAGCATATAGTGAATTTTAGTTACATTAATATCAATGTAATGAGTTGTGTATTTGAAGAAAAATATATTTATTTTTATACCTAATATATTTGTATAATTGTTTTTTTTGAAATAATATAGATGAGTGTGATTTTGATTGCACAGCTGCCTGTCTCAGAAAGGACTAGCCTCCTGTTTGGGTTCACTTTTAAAGGGATGTTCAGGGTGCTTAGCATTTCGTTAGTCCTCTTTCGGATGAGTCATATCTAACACATGCCTGGACCAATCAAGTTTAAACTTCCCACACACATCAGAAATTATATATTGGACATACATATTAGTTTCATGATTTGATTCAAAACGACTAATTGGCAGCCATTTTAATGCCAAAAATGTCTCAAAATCACATATATTCACATTTTCGAAATCTTATCTCAGTCGTGCATGGACACTCGTTGAAAATAATTGGACTTTGTTGTATGTCATTTTATATTGCAAATTAGGTTCATTTTAAAAAATGCAGTTCCTAATCTATATATTCGACATGCGTGGAACGATTAACTTGACAATGCATCAGACGAAATATCAGATAAACCCAAATTCATTTTTTTTCACCATCAAATCCAAAATGGCTCACTGGCCATATTTCATACATGCCTGGGCCATACATACATCGTTCGAGGCATACAATGGTGTTCATAATAGGATAGCACATACATGTAAAATTAACACATCTAGTAATGTTTATATACAAATAATCAACGATGAGCCAGTCAAATATATTTCCCACTATGCATTGCAGGGACTGAAAAGTCGTGCTTTAATTCTAGAATGTTGAAATATAGAGATGCAGAATATCTACTACACTCACTTGACTGTTTTTCACATGTCTGTTGCTTTGTGTCTCATGATTGTTTAACATTAAAATGATTGACATTTGTATCTGATCGTCGAATGAGTACTTGTCCATATTGAGATATATTGCTCTGGAACAGCATTAATTGAAACAAAATCAGCCATTTTGAATACATGTATATATATAACATGATGTATAATGAATATATAAAATTTGAATATAATCAGTCAAAGCATTTAAGAGATATGGCTCTAGATGCCCAATCATTAAAACAAAATGGCCGCCAGTCAGCCATTTTGAATCGGATCTGAAAAATAAAATGATGTGCATCAGGAATCCGTAATGTCTAATGTATGTGCCAAGTTTGAACAAAATTCATCCATAAATGCCAGAAATGCTTGATATTTGATGATTTTTTAGCACAAAAATGGCCACCATTCAGCCATTTTGAGTAGGATCGTCAAACCAATCTATCTGTATATCTATAACATGATGTATAAAATTCAAACATAATCAGTCAAAGCAAATCAGAGATGTGGCACTAAAACCACATTCATTAAAACAAAATAGCCGCCAGTCGGCCATTTTGAATCGTATCTAAAAAACAAAATTATTTGCATCAAGGTCATGTAATGTTTAATGTATTGTATATACCAAGTTTGAACAAAATCCATCTGTAAACAGCTGAGAAATGTTTGATTTTGATGATTGTTCAGTACCGCCATTCGGCCATCTTGAATCAGAACGTGAAAACAAATTGATGTGCATATGTATAATATTATGTATGATGTATGTGTGAAGTTTGATTGTGATTGATCCAGGCATGTCTAAGCACAGTCAGCTGGCGCACACGTGATAATAAAATAAATACGATATTTACTACATGGGGGCCGCCATCTTGAATGACGCATAAAACTAAATAAGAGACAAGTTGTGAAACGCGTTTTTCAGATTCCTACAAATCAGGACAAAAATACCAATCTTTCACAAAAATACGGTCCGTTGGGGTTATATTAAGCCAACCGATAACAAAATTCGGCCGAATTCGTCGTTTTTGTGTTGCATACGAACACCTAATTACGCGAAGAACCTAGAACACTAAGCCGGGGTATTTGAAACCGAAATGGTCATCTAAGCGTTAGGCCGTCACTGATTGGCGGCTGTGCTGGAATGCCAATTTTTAGTTTCAAATATTATTAAAGTGTTTTTTTATTCTCAAACAAGGTACTAAATTAAATGTGCATAAATAAAGCAATGTATAGAAATTGAAATACTGCACACACAAAAGTTAGTTGTACATTGAACACTGCAAATTTAAAATAAGGCTCACAATGGTATACTTTATACAAATAAAGAATCGAACGGGAAAGATTATATATCAAATTAGTGGTTCATGCTTATTTGAATCTGAACATAACAGGCCAATTCTATCACACCTTGCTAGGCTCAAACTTCCACCCAATCAGAGCATTCCAAATAAACATGATTCCTCACAAATACTAGGGGGCGCTCTGACCAAAAAATTGCCATTATCTAAATAAAAAGAACTGATCAGTAATTTTAATAAAAAAAGTACATTTTTCTTAGTAATAGTGACACCTGTTGTTTAGTATGATGGATCCCCACGGTTAGATACAGGAGCATAGATGTTTATAATTAAAATTGTTTTCCATAAAAAACATGAAACCATCATAAATGGCCTTATAAACAGCCTTTTACTTCATAGTGGGGTGGGTGGAGTAAAGCTGTGATAATTGCATAACTTGTTGGCTTTCGTTTCGTCAGTCGTAGTGTTATTTTCGGTCGCGAGTTTGTGTTTATTTTTCTTGTTGATGGTATCTTTGATGTTGTTCATACAGCTATAGCTGACTTTGATTGCATTTCTGTTAAATATTTTCTTGAAATTGTTCCCGGTAGGAAAGCACTTGTCGATTAGATCCAGGAATCGCTTTCCGATACTGTTGCGGACGTTGCAGCTATATGGTGGGTTGAACCAAAAGACGTTGCTACGCGGCCGACTTTTTTTACCCTTCTCCGTGGGGGGATCACACTGTAATTGGTGTTTGTAGCCGCTTTCGCGTAGAGCCTTTGATAGGGTGGTACCGCGATGTCAAACATCTTCTTATCTGACGATATTGAAGAAAGACGCTTGTTAATCCCGGCCGGGATATTCTTTGTGATGGCGGGTGGGTGATTACTCTCCTTGTGTACATATACCAAGTTGACATTAGGCTTTATGAAGGAACTGTACGAACTTTCAATGAGATTTAGCGTGACATCAAGGAAGTTTACGATTTTTTTGTTTGCTTCTATCGTGATCTTTAGGCCGTTGTTTTTAAACAGCGACAGATAGCTTTTTTGATTGTTCAGTCTCTTTGGGTGTGGCGTTTGTTTTATTTGAAATTGTAAATATATTTAAACATGATTCTTTACCTACTTTTTTTTATTTAGCATTTAATTTAAATCACATGTTTAAATGAATCACAAAATTACATTTAGATTTAGATTTTAAGTTATATTCTTTTTATGAATAAAGTTCTGATTCTGAATTCAAAATAAAATTGTTACATATTAAAAATAAAATGAAAGTGGTGATTTTAAGTCAATATTACATGTAATCATTTCTGGAAAGTCTTTCCCTTGCACCCGACCCCTTACTCTATCTTAAAATCTGACCTGCATCTTCCTTAATTCTATTTATTTGGGGGTGGTGGAAAGTAGGGGATAGGGTTAGAGCATGGATGTAAAAAACGAATTTGTTTTTTTACCTCCAGGCTCCATGGTTATAGTTTAAATTGGGGTGGGTACAAATCACAACACAATTTAATACAGGCAACAATTATTCATCTGTTTATAAAAGTCAAACTTTGGTTGCCATGTATGATAAAACATTTCTTATTTTCCCATTTTTTTCACCGGGAAATTACAGAATTATAGGTTACAGCAATCATATTCAAAAATGTCATTCAATTTTCAAATTCGACTCGATAAGTGGGTGACTTCATGTAAAGTTTCGCCACTCTGTGCTAGACTTTAATTCCCATATTCTTTCCACAACAATCTGAATGTCAGATTAAAGTAACCAAATATACGTCAGTGGCTTCATATATGCCTAATTGCCAGAAAATACTTCAGTCCGACCAATCTGTGCGAGGCAATGAAGTATAGTAAGACATAAACTTCCAAACGTGAAGCATAGTGACGACAATGATTACAACGAACAACATTCAGCAATCCATGCTTTTCGGCGATTCTCTTTGGAAGTACTTGTATGATAGGCACACGACCGTCTCAATTCAGACACTCATTAAATAAGTCCCGATACTCACCTATCTCACATACGAAAAGCTTCAATGAGTGAGACTCAAAAGTTTTCAAAAGTAAAATGAAAATGTAATTTTAAATTCATTTTCAAAAATAGAAGTATTTTTATATGCAAAAATAAAAGTTATTTTTCAAATGCAAATTCATTTTTAAAAATAAAAGTAAGTTTTTAAATATAAATCCATTTTTGAAAATAAAATAACATTTCAAATTAAAATAACTTTCCAAAAATAAAAGTAAATTTTCAAACGAAAATTCATTTTCAAAAGTAAGGTGAGGATTTCAATTTGCGATTTTCACTCTTGTTTTTAAATTTTGTATTGATTTTAATCAACAAAACCATTTTAAAATGGTTTTGTTGATTAAAATATTAAATATAAATGCTAGATATACTTGGTGCGTCTATGTCACAGCTCTCATTGAACTAATACAAACCAGTGAAAACAGAATATCTATCTATGAATGGGTAGCTACTGACTGAACTGTAGCACTTCTATGGGCTTGCGGAAAGGGCCGTCCTACAGCCTTGTACGTTGCAACTAACAACACATGGTGACTCTAAAGTGTTCAGAACGTCCTCCCTGCATTCTGTCAATATTTATTTTTCTGATAATGATCACTCTTGTGTAGAAGTGATCTTGATGTTGCCCGTTTTGTGTGGGTGTCCAAACCTGGGGGACATGTTTGTACATTTTGCTTAAGTGTTTGAAGCATAGAGCCTTCCGGCACCCGCTGAACAAACTAAAAATGTGAAATTTCTCTTTTCAAGTCTTCTATTGAGGTTTAAATAATGCGCTAGGTTACAAAATAGTTTGGATTATGGTGTGCTACTCTTCTTCCTTACCTTCTTGATGTGTATAGGTCTTCATTATATATAATCATCAGAACACCAAAATATGTATATATATATATATATATATATATACATATATACAGATATATCATATGCATATGATTTATATAATTAAGTTATTGATAACAAACAAGCATATATACTTTTTAAGGCATACAATATTGAGGGCGCTGGCTGCCAAAGATGAGTTGACATTAGACCCTTTACTTTGTATCACTTATATGCTAAGCAAGTAGTGGCGTGTATTGAATTTCACACTACAAACGAAGTAGGTCGAAAAGCCGCCGTTTCACTATAAAGCAATATATTCCAGAATAAAGTTGTTATCACATCTCAAGTTTGAAGAACAACGTTCGATTCGATGCATGGTATCTCTGCTGAATGAGCTAAGCAGGTGAATTAAGATTGAAAACAACATGTAGTCACTAACAATATGCACATCAACAGGTGCATGTTCTCCAGGTATTGATAATTGTCCTTCCATACAAAAAGAGATACGTAACACACAAAACACACAAACGTAGCGACCGTCTAAAACTCGTTAAATTCGCAGTGTTACTTTGTTAACGTACGGCAACTCAGACAGAAATGGTAGTTAACGGTCTGCTTAGAGCATCCTTACGAATATGTTTTAACTATCAGCAAACACACACTTTCCTGTTGGACATATATCAACAAATTAAAATAATGATTCATCAATATTTGCACTGTGTTTTATTTAAATAACACAAAAGTTATAAGTATGCGTTCCAATTTGTTCATGGATACGTTTATGTAAACCTCGTGATGATGAAATGAACGTTCCAATGATTGTATTAACTCTGAACCGTCATCGGAACTCGAAATAACCTAGTCATTAGAGGGCTAGATACTATGGCAGATGCTGTTGTGTAAAATCTCAATCAAACATTTTCAATAGTTGATGAAGAAATATATGTCCTCGCCAATCCCATACGTTGTACAATCTTACAGATTTACAATACTAGCAATTTAGCAATCTTATAGTAAGTTCTTTAAAGTTATTTATCTATTTATATTCTGCTTATCAGTGCGTGCGACTGGCTTACAATAATCATGGATTAACTATGTTATACCATGAATTTGACGTCGTGTTTACAATATTGTTTCATGACTGATTTAGTTGCCTATAGACAAGTCATAACTAAGTTCACTGTGAGTAGATCCGGTTGCGTTATGCAGTAAATATATTGTCCGGAGAATCTACACAACTTTCAATGAAATCAATCAAAGGAAGCCCAGTATGTATCACATTTGTCTATATATTCAACACTAAACTGCTTTTCCGTAATTTTCCTTGCGACAAGATGACAAGAAAACGTTAACCTGTGATGATCACCGGATGTGGTAATCTTTGTCTCCAATGTTACCGTAACAGAACTTTTAAAAGATTAATATTTCATACTAACTCTGTCTGTCTGTCCGTCCGTCCATCAATCAATCCATCCATTCATTCATACATTTGTGACATGAATGCATTGTGTGATTTGTATTTTTTGTGGAGAACTGCAATCACACGAAGAACAATAATGAAAACTAGCACAAGGGTTCTTGAGGTAACAGGTCTTTGTTTACTTACTGCAGCACCAACGGCAGATCCTGCAGAGAATATTACATATTGGGATCAAAAATAAAAATGCAAAAATACAATAAAATAGAATTCTCACTTAAAATTGCGTACAGCATCTGTATAACAGAAATTCTTTCAAAAAACATCGATTTGGAATACAGAGCATGCCCCAATACATTTTAGCTACCAGGCATCAATTGGCCGGCTGATCACCGAAAATATCTAAATAAATGTAATGGATGAAACTTGTTGTCAGTGATAGCAGTACTCATGAATACATTCATCAACAAAAAGTATGAGACATCCCCCCCCCCTCAAATTACATCTGAGTGTTCTCTAAAATCCTACAGTAACACATTTATCATACAGCAATGAATGACAAAGTTGTATATAAAGAAAATATATTCACATTTAATCTGTATATGATAACAAAACTGACCTGCATAGGATGGCGTCATAACAGAATGGAGCCTGGACACAATTCATCACTAGAGGGCACTCACCCAATATTCGTTTATATCAAATGCATTGAATTCAATACTATGCAAAGGATCGGCATACAGTATCGGTTGATTGTTACATACAAGATAAACAATAGGAAAACAAAGAAGAAAAATGAAAAGGTACCATTTTATGGACACACACTTCAACGATCTAACTAACAACAATAACTAATGACGAGACTTCGTAATGTTAAAGTAGTTATATGCTCACCATGTACTCAATATAGTAACATATTAATACATGCTCCTGGGATACTATTTCCTCCAGTAAAAGGAAACGTTTTTCTAATATCAGCAAGTGTAGATTTATCAGCTTTTCCAATAAGAGGAGTATTCCTACCAGTGCAATGCGTCATTAAAAAGGGCATATGTCATTAGGTATCTGTTATTAAGAACCTCGCTATTTACATCTAACTGTCCCATTATTTTAAATGTGTGCAAAGAGTCTTAGACATAGTGTTTTTTTTATAGATGTAGGTGAGTGTTCAATAATATTTCTGATATTCATAATTTTCTGCTCTGAGTAGTTTTAAATGTATTTTTTGTAATTAATAGTATACTAGTAATTAATATTGGTGTTTATTTATATACATATGATAATAATTACAGATATATCATCAAATGTTGCAGTCATTACTGCTTTTACAAAATTATGATGCGATGACTGAGGAGCCTTTTCAGATATTTCTGTTTAATATTTCTTTTTCTTTTTTTATATATTTCCTTACCCCAATGAAGTTCGAATAATTAAATTATTGATATTTATCATAAAATCATCATTTTAGTAGTCTTATGAAACACCGGCAATCTCAATCATGTAAAAAAATTCACTACCGGTATTATGTAGATATGGCAAGAAGCAATCAGTGATATCACATAATATAGTTTATTTTCGTTGACGCTATTTGAAAATAATTTGTTGACAATTTACTTGTGAACAACTATTAGAATATTAAGGTCTTGAGTGACTACGTGGCTTGTATTTCGATTTAGATAAAGGCAATTCTTGTTTGTTGTTATTTTATGACTGGGATTGAGGGCGTTGTTTGCTATTATATGTCCTTTTGAACTATGCTGTTTGGCTCACTGAGTGTAAGGTGGTAGATAACGCGCGTGACTGCTATGGCGTGGCAATTTCAGTTATCGTACGTAAGTTAGAATATTTGTTTGTTTGCATGTACTATTCATCAAAATATTTTATAGGCTAGAGTATTATGTCGTTGACAATCATGCCCAATCACTCGTGAGAACCCTTTATTCGGTTTTGTACCAATTAGTGACGACTCAAACCATAGACCCTCTATGATAAATATGGTACTTGCCCCCATAAAACATGATATTAATAAAGTTTTCCAGAAATGTTTATGCATAACGGGCAATATAAACGTTTTTTAGTATTATAAACACGTGATATTGTTAGACTGAGTAGTTGGTGCTGGTCAAGTCAGTGGGAGTAGGCGGAGAATATAAACCATTGTGAACTTGAAGTCCACATTATTTGTCAAGGTTTACATACTGTGTGATTGTTTATCACAGACAGTGTGCTCACATATAAAATATATAAAAGTGATATATATAACACTAAACTTAGGTTGTCTGCATGAATATACTTTACTGCTGAGCTCAATAAACCCAACATGATGCAGATCGCGTGCATTATTTGGAGTAGAGATGTTGTGATCTACACAATCCTGATAGCATGCTGATTTCTGTTCAACAACCTGTACATGCGATACTATCGAGACCCATGGGTAAATCCAAAATCATGACTGCAATGACAGCGTACTACCCATCGTAGGCACATCGTAGACCCATTCAATAAACAATAAATATTAGAATAAATCAAGAATGAAACAATAAATTAAAATTAGAAGAATCTATAAAACAATAAACAATGAATAGATTTTTTAAAAATAAATAAGTAAATAAGTAAAACTGCGAATAACTAAATAAATAAAAGCTTTCACAAAAATGGCAGTCGCTAAGCATTTAACATTGTATTATATTGAACCACCTTTTCTGATGGAGAACATCACAACAGCCATGAATTAAACACTTACTTTTTTGATTTGCTATATTTTGAAAGGTATTAAGATTTAATTATGTTAATTATCATTAAATATAAGCATAACAGTTTGAGGAGTATTTGTTCACAAGTTAATAATCAGTGATATGTCCACTGGGTTGAATGATATAGGTGAGGTGGTAACACTGAGCGACACTGAGCAATAACGTTTTTGAAGGCTATTGTCTGGGATATTAAATGGAAGAGGGAGAAATTGCATATTTGAAGGATATGGCCAGGAAGAGGATGACCTCCATATCTCATTACGTAGGATTAGTTGACATACCAAGTCGATACTAATTTTACTATTATTAGTCAGTTATATTGTGAAAGTAAGCTGGCGGTGAAATAACATATAAAGTAAGCAAAATAAGGGATACATATTTTGCTAGTTCCGATTTTTAGTTAGATGCCTTTATTGAAAATCATAAACGATTTTCCCAATTGTAGTTATTGCTTTATCCGAAGTATGGGAAATAGTTCACCAGAAAGTGGTGTGTCGATTTTGCTCGGTAGAATGAATTCGTCCGTTATTATTACTGAATGAAATTATATCCCGCACGACTCAAATCTTTTGGCAGTTTCCCCAAATAATGTCCCTTTACAGCGAGCGCAAGATATTTACATACACCTAACTCTCGCACCCGGTAGGTAATTACCGAAGGACTTTGCAACATCCCCAGACACTTTCCTAGACACTCCAGTGACCGTTGTAGACGCAATAAAGTTACAGACACGCCTACGTGACAGTGGTTTCAGACGGATTCAACTATTACAACATGTAAGCGTCCAGTCAAACCTTTATCAAACAATGATGTTTTACTAATTTTTTTTATCGGACACTCTAGTATTTCATGCATACATATGCTGGTCCATTTAATAAATTCTATTTTGAACGTTTCGCGAAAATATTAAACCTAGTTGATACAAATATTCAAAAACGTCCCTAACATATAATGAAATTATCTAAATTATCCTCGTGAGAACTGTTTAGTTTTGAGTGCAGTTTCTGATTTTGAACAATTATTGCTATTACATCAAGGCGTTTAGACGAAGACACTGAGATAGAGATTATTCGTCTATTGCGAATCATCGAATACGGAGGAAGTTGGACTAACGAGGGCAACGGTTCAAGGGATTGTGCGGCACCTCTGTCGCATCAGTTGGATACGTCCCGGCCTTCGTGAACTAAAATCGTTGAGTTAATCGTATTTTGTTTGAGATCTGAAGGATATTTGAAACTGATATATGGTGAAACTAAGTAGAAGATTCCAGGGACCGGGCGATGATTGTTCTCGCAAACTAGCAATAGCACCTATCATCATGCGAGAAATTGAACGGGACACTCACAACTATTACTACTATTACTATTATTAATATAAATCCATTGACAACATCTTAACAAACTACCAATCAAAAGAATTTACCATTTCTTATTAATATTTATTTCCAGTTTAATGTTCGTATTATATTTCTCCCAAGTGTTACACAGCAATGATTGTTGTATCTACAAAGCAATGGAATAGTCCAACTACCCCTTGTTCCTCGTGGCCAAACACCAAAGGCATACCGCGTCCGGTGTTTTGATTAACTGTCACACAGGCGTGTATGTAACTTTATTGCGTTTACAACGGTCATTTGATTGTCTGGGAGAGTGCCTGGGGATGTTGCAAAGTCCCTCGGTAATTGCCTACCGGTGCTGGAGTTGAGTGTATGTAAATATATTGCGCCCGCTGTAAAATAGAAATATTCTTGTTAAGGATTTGTCGTTCAGACTGCAGACCCAGCTCCATGTTAACAAGGTAATTTTCTTAATCACTTCAAATTGCTTGCGAAAGATGAACAGATGTAATTCAAGCTTTTGTTGAAGCTCTATTCCGGTTTTTGTAATAAATTTACTAAGGTCGTTGCGATACTACCACAGCTATTACAGATCTTTCATCTGCATGGTCCTTGTGTTTTACTTCACCGATAATTTCAGTCGGTTTGAACAATTCATGCAGGCAGTTGCGACGTGTGTACGATTCGTGTAAATGACATTTACCGCACCGTGTTCTTCATATCGGATGGAAACAGATAGCATTTCTTGTTTTCCACGTTCAGATTATAGGAACCTCAATCGCAAGTTCGTTAGGCAGGTCATCGAATTCACCTTCTTTAACTTCTTTAGAGGAAACTGTAATCAAAATTGGGCGATTTCTATTAGTCAGAACAGAACCTAGTTCGTTTGGCTTTACTAGAGAAATCAATTTGTTTCGGAGGTGTCTTTCTGCTCGGTCACGATGCCTCGCAGGCTTACCTAGAGGCGTTGAATGAGAACATCCCTCGACTACTTGGACTTTTATCGTCTGTAGTCTGCAACGGAAATTACCAATGAGCATCGAAACACCCATTGTCCGAGCGAGTTATGTGTTTCCGTCGTTTGTGAATACGAGTTACAAATTAAGTCTTCAGAGCCAACCTGAAGCTTCAGGTATAATTGTCACATTCCCTTCTGTTGCTTACTTGGTACGCTATACTTAGATTAAGTAATCACTATTCCCCTGACGATTTCAAGCACAGTAATTATTTTCATTATAAAAACAATGGAACGTCAAACATGAGTTCCGTTCAAATCGTTAACCCAACACATTACACGATTTAGATGTAGGTATATTCTGGTTTGTTTCATTACCCTTCACACTGATATTTTTCAGAATGTTGAAAATTTGTTGTTTAACCGGACAACAAAGCAATCGACGGCACCAGATGTCTGACAGTCAAACGAACCGATCACTTCACATAACTAATTTCTAGCCGTCATACTTAAAAAAAACAGACTTTTCAATTGCAAACAAAGGTTTCCTCTATCTTCTAATATACACTGGTTCTGGCAGATATTTTTTTAAATTTTCAGTAGTTAATTCCATTTTTGTTACTTGGGTCTTCTAAATTGTTATTAACAGTCTTAACCAATGTTTAACGGCCGATAGGTCGGATTAAAGTAACACATTTAATTAATACATGCCACCATCTTAATTTATTGCTCGAAGTCAATTGATTTCATTCTGATCAGTCCCGTCAGAAATTGCCTGGCTGCATGGCTGTCATACAATATTATCTAAATCAAGCGAAGCATCACTAATTTTGTAACAATTACTAATATGTGTGTTGTGCCCGATTTGCTAGAATATCGTCATATAACAAAAGATGATGTGATCCACATGTTGTTACGTACCAGCCTGTACGATTATACTCAACTGAAACGATATTGTTTTGGGCTGTGTATATGTTTTGTTCAAATGTCACGCAGCAACAAAATGAGGAGCTACACACACCCTGTCATCATCTGTAGTTTTCAAATTTATAACTAAAATCCAAAAAACGAGACCCAATTTAGGGACACGTCCCCATTAGGCAAGTTGTATGTATTGCCCCCACCCCCACCCCCGGGGTCGTCACACTTAAACAGAAACTTTTCAAATGCAAGCAAAGGTTTCCACTGTTTTCCAATATACACTGGTATATTTTATATTGTTGTTACTTAGATGTTCAAAATTATGATTAACAGTCTTAGCCAATGTTTAACGGTCCATAGGTCGGATTAAAATAACACATTCTTGCCACTTTCTTAATTTATTCCCCGACATCAATTGATTTTATTCTGATCGGTCCCGTCAGAAATTGCCTGGCTGCATGGCTGTCATACAATATTATCTAAATCAAGTATCACTAACTTTGTAACAATTACTAGTATGTGTGTTGTGCCTGATTTGCTAGAATATCGTCATATAACAAAAGATGATGTGATCCACATGTTGTTACGTGCCATCATGTTAGATTATACTCAACTGAAGCGATATTATTTTATATCACTGTTGAATATGTGGACCGTGTATATGTTCTGTTAAAATAACGTGACACAAAAAGGAAGGAGCTACACACATCACACAAATTCCCATTGATATATAATTTGATGTAATGAGAGAGTGTATACTTGAAATGTTGAATTAAATTTCACAAACCATTACTCTAATTTCAAGTTGTCTATTTAAAAAAAAATGTAATTTAATATTAACTTTAAATATTGAAGAATTGGGGGTCAACGAAACAAGATTGTAGTCACGTTTTAAGCACTGTATTGTAATGGAAGTGAAATGTAAGTAAAGTGAAATGTAACACAAAGGAAATTGTAAAATCACAAAACGCCTCAGTGGTTCCACGGAAAGAACCAGTTTGATTCTTCACGGCATTGTGCTCAAAAGAGCGGGCCTACTTTGTGGGTTTAAGTAGCGTTTTCAAAGTTATTTATCAAATTTTCTGATTTAGGCATGAGGAAATGTTTTAATATAAAAATATTAACAAAATGACACTTATATGATTATAATCTCTGGGACTCTCAACCGAGCCACCAACGGTAAAAATCCGTCAAGCCATGGAGAGTGAGTGGTTACTAGTATTCAAATTAGAAAACCGATAAAGACAACATGTGTGCAGTGCTTTGGTGGAACGTGATAGGCTAACTAATTTCACGCATTTGTGCGATGTGTTGAAACATCTTTTTATTTGTGAAGCGAATACTGCATGCTTAAGGGCCAGTTGATACGCCTAACGCCACGTGTGAATCTAGTTGTTGGCGAGCTTTCACACCAAATGGTTCTTTTAATCTGGTGTCTACATAATAGAATTCAGTATTCAATATAATTAACACTAATCTATATTGATAAAAACGTATTCCATGCATTCAGTGTACATTAATTACTGCAGTGTGTCATTCGCAAACACATGGGGGAGGGGGATTTGTTACTCCCCGGGGGTGCTGAGCAGATTTCCCCCTCATGCAAAATTTACTGCTGAACCCAATAAACCTAGTATGATGCAAATCGCGTTTAATATTTGAAGCAGAGAGGTGGTGATGGATGGGGAAAACCAATTCGACACTATATTGATAGCATGCGACTGAACTCAATTTCTGTTCAACAACCTGTACATGCGATACCCTTGAGACGCATGGGTAAATCCAAAGTCATGACTGCAATGACAGCGTACTACTCCTAAGACATCGTAGACCGATTCAATAGTTTTTAATTGAAACCCATTTTCCTCCATAAATTCCAATCGCCTTGGCCCTATGATATGCAATAAATCTAAATACGTATGTTTGTTATATTGGTTACCAAGATAAAAGCGTTGACCGATTGAATGAAATGTACCCACCATAGCTCCAACTACAACCAGTAAACAGACGTTTGATAGCCTGGCCGATGGTTGAAACAAATACACTTGTAGCCGACACTGTTTCGAGGCTTTCTTTTATCTGTTCAAATGAAATTGGTCTTGTAAATTTCATATTTTCAAGGTATGTGAAGCCCATGTGTAACAAAGCAGCTTGTCTGCCCTCCGAATCAGAAACACTGTAATTGCACTCGAGTAAGAATACCGCTTCAAAACTGCAGTTAGAACACTTCTTGGTATTACTTTCACAGGATTTGGGGGTCGGTAATTACCAATAACGCAAAGGCAATACTCAACGTTACTGTTTTGAAGGTGACGACCATTTACGTTGATATCCATCTTCACTAACGCTCTGATAGACTACCTGTAAGTAACGGTTGCTTACTGACTTGGGGTGGGTAGATATTAGGGAGGAGCAAAAATCGGATTCCTGTTTTTCTTTTTTCGTATTTTTGGCAACGGATTTATAACCAACAATCCAAGAATAAATGGTGCAATAAATCAAAGTATAAGGCTAAGAACAGAACAATAAATATGAGAATAAATCAAAGAATAAAACAATACATTAAAAATAGAAACATCTATAAAACAATAAACAAGTAATGGTATTGTAAAAATAAATAAATAAATAAATAAATCAATTGCGAATAACTGACTAAATAAAAGCTTTTCTGAAAATGGCAGTCGCTAAGCATTTTACTTTAATTTAATTTATATTGAGCCACCTTTTCTGATGGAGAACATCATAACAGCCATGAATTGAAACGCCTTTTTGATTTGCTATATTTTGAAAGGTATTGATATCGAATATAAACTTAACAGTTTGAGGAGTATTTGTTCACAAGTTAATTTTTACATCAGTGATATGTCCACTGTGTTGAGTGATATAGACGAGGTCGTAAAACATCTGCGACACTAAAGAGGGAGTAATGGCATATTTGAAGGATATGGCCAGGAAGAGGATGACCTCCATATCTCATTACGTAGGATGAGTTGACATACCAAGTCGATACTAATTTTACTATTATTAGTCAGTTATATTGTGAAAGTGAGCTGGCGGTGAAAAGACATATAAAGTAAGCAAAATAAGGGTTGCATATTCTGCTAGTTCAGATTTTTAGTTAGATGCCTTTATTGAAAATTGTAGTTATTTCTTTATCCGAAGTATAATAATTCACCAGGAACGTCCTTACTAAAAAATTGGTGTGTCGATTTTGCTTTGTGGTTGAAAACGAAATCGTGCGTTATTATTACTGCATGAAATTATCTTCCTAACGACTCAAATCTTTCGGCAGTTTCCCCAAATAATGACCCTTTAAAATAGAAATATTCTTGTTAAAGATTGGTCGTTCAGACTGCAGTCCCAGGGTCATGTTAACAGGGTAATTTTATTGACCACTTCGAATTGCTTGCGGAAGATGAACAGATGTAACTCAAGCTTTTGCTGAAGCTCAATTTCGGTTTTCTATTACAGATCTTTCATCTGCATGGTCCGGGTGTATTACTTTACCGATAATTTCACCGACGATATACACAATTCATCCAGGCAGTTGCGACGTGTATACGATTCATGTAGATGACATTTACCACATTGTGTTATTGCTGTATCGGATGGAAACAGATAGCATTTCTTGTTTTCTTCGGTCAGATTATAGGCGCCTCAATCGCAAGTTCGTTAGGCAGGTCATCGAATTCACCTTCTTTAACTTCTTTAGAGGAAACTGTAATCAAAATTGGGCGATTTCTATTCGTCAGAACAGAACCTAGTTCGTTTGGCTTTACTAGAGAAATCAATTTGTTTGGGAGGTGTCTTTCTGCTCGGTCACGATGCCTCGCAGGCTTACCTAGAGGCGTTGAATATGAACATCCCTCGACTACTTGAACTTTTATCGTCTGTAATCTGCAACGGAAATTACCATTGAGCATCGAATGGAACGTCAAAACATTAACCCAACACATTACACGATTTAGATGTAGGTATATTGTGGTTTGTTTCATTATCCTTCACACTGATATATTTCAAAGCAATCGACGGCACCAGATGTCTGACAGTCAAACGAACCGATCACTTCACATAACGTTACAAAATAACTAATTTCTAGCCGTCATACTTAAAAACAAACTTTTCAATTGCAAACAAAGGTTTCCTCTATCTTCTAATATACACTGGTTCTGGCAGATAATTTTTTAGATTTTCAGTAGTTAATTTCATGTTTGTTACTTAGGTCTTCTAAATTGTTATTAACAGTCTTAACCAATGTTTAACGACCCATAGGTCGGATTAAACTAACACATTTAATTAATATATGCCACCATCTTAATTTATTGCTCGAAGTCAATTGATTTCATTCTGATCAGTCCCGACAGAAATTGCCTGGCTGCATGGCTGTCATACAATATTATCTAAATCAAGCGAAGCATCACTAACTTTGTAACAATTACTAGTATGTGTGTTGTGCCCGATTTGCTAGAATATCGTCATATAACAAAAGATGATGTGATCCACATGTTGTTACGTGCCATCCTGTTAGATTATACTCAACTGAAACGATATTGTTTTGGGCTGTGTATATGTTTTGTTCAAATGTCACGCAGCAACAAAATGAGGAGCTACACACACCCTGTCATCATCTGCATCCCTACTGATATATCTTTTTTAAGGATGTAGTAAAGGTTATTGCTATTGCAAATGCATAGCGCATTTCTGAGTAACATATTTTTTGAATCCCATCAAGTTATATATTTTCAGATAACTTATTTTTCAAATAATATGAAATAAATATTTCAACAAAAATGGAAGCGTTATTTTCAAACCGAAAGAAGGCCGCAGAAATGATGTTCGCGCTACTTAGATATACTATATTAGGTTTGAATTCAATTTCCCATTTGGTCTACTGTTGCGTAACCTAGATTTTGACCTCATAACACTTTTTAAAAACATCATTGTTTTGAAATATAACTCAGTCTCAACAACGAAATAAAGAAATATATATATATTTACATTATTACTAATGCATTGCAATACAACCAATTTAAATTGAAAGAAATTGCAATATAAAATATTCCGCCAGTAACACTTCTCAAGGGCGTTTTTCACGGTCAGTGTTATTTACGAAAATATTTGTTTATAATAAATTGTATAAACTGGCTTGGCAATTCCCACCCCAATTAAATATAATGTGTACATATTTTAATAAATAAAATTAAAGATACACTATATTATAAATATTAATTATTTCATATTTTATTATATAACCTGCACAAAAGTAAACAATATTTTTCCTTGCTAGAATGATGTTTAACTTCATACGGGAATCCTGATAAAGTTCACATCTGGCGATTTAGCAATATTAGGGATTGTCAACTTCCTGTGAATTTGATTACCGAACGTTTCTAGGTTCATGTGCTGCAAGTTACTGAGCACGTACCTAAGCGGCCGTTCCTCAGAAAATAATTAAACCAAGCCATTTTCGAGGGCGAAATCGCGAAACTCTCCGTTTTTACGCAATCTGGGAATTTCAAATTACTAAATGAAGAACAGGACGACGAAGCTGAAATATCCAAGAACCAACACATACCACACATTATATCTCAAAAGTGAATATTCCCGGAATATTCGTGGTGTATTTTAAGTATAACCGAACCTGAAGTGGGAATTTGTTAGTACTCTAAATATCTAAACATATTTTAGTATAAGGTAGCAACAACTTGTCAATAATAATGAGATTATTTATAAGGATGAGATTGTTATTTGAATTTCGTTCATTAATGGAATAACTGAATCAGACTCCTACATTGACTATGTCCCGGACTGTTTACTAGTACTTACTTACTTACTTGTCAGTGTCTGACTGTTATATACAGCCCAGAGCACGTCAGAATAGTGAAAAAGTCAGAAAATTTCAGTTGCCCGTGCCTTGAAAGCCGTAGAACAAAAACAATCTGTCAACCTTCGCCGCCCACAGCATCGATGTGATTTTACATTGCATAGAAATGAATACTAAATGAAGCTATCCCTGTCAGCAATTGAATCATCAATGATTTATGTAACTGGTATCTCCATCTATTTGCTAAATGATCTGAACGTGAATATTGTCAAGTTCGAGAGTGTGTTTTTACGTACAGTGACGCGAACATTCAACAACGCGTTGAACAGGAATCTTCATGTTTGGCTAGTGGCACTGTCAAATTTTAGAGACTACAGGAACTGTTTCAGTAAGGAATTATTATGCATATCAAAATCCTTTATTGGAACAGAACATGTTATATATTCACCAAAAACAACGTTGCCATGTTTCTAGGCATACAACGAATTGGAAACAAAAGAAATCGTCTGATCCAAACGACCTGCGTCCTTGAAAATCTAGTCTTATCGCCTTTGCCTTTCGAGCGAAAAAAGGTCGAGGCCAACAATAGGATAGGTTATTTATTAGAGGCGCCCGGGGAACCAAAATTTGGAACGTGAATCACTCCCGCGACAAAAACTCTGTGATACCTATAATAACCACATTTCCTGTGTAATAACCAAGGGGTGAGAGACTATTTACCAAATCCAAAATTTAGCGAGAATGCCTTTTCAAGCGAAAAATGTGGAGGTAAACAAAAACAAAAAACAATAAAAAAGAAACGATTTTCGCCCAATCATCCATTTTTGGGTGATATATCATTGATTCAGCCCAACGGTAATATAGCTTATATATTAGTGGCGCTCAGGAACCAAAATTTGGGACGTGAATGACTTGGACGACAATCATAACCAAGAGGTGAGAAACTACTTACCGCTGCGATAGCTACGGTGATTGCGACCCCAATTATATTTTGATTTTAGTAATATGAGAAAGTGCAGATCTCGAACGTTCTTTAGTACAAATACATTTTTTGATTGCCTAGCACAGCGAACGCAAATTAATGCGAGTGAATTTCTAGTAGTTGTATGTCCAATATGGCGACCAAGGGCAAACGCATTGTTATTCAAATTAGCTTTAGTTGAAAATTTGAGTTTCTTCCGCGATAGCAACGTAAATTTGAAGCAAAATGTTATCGCAAGCCTCAAAATACGACAGTGAAAGCCAATGAAACGTTTTTGAAGGCAAATGAACATGTCAAGCCAAAAAGACGTGTCGTGGCGTAAAATGGAGGTATATACCATTGTTAACTCTTGAGGGGAATGGAAATCAGTTGATTCAAGGGTGTCACAATAAGCGAGGGAGAAAATCGTTTTTATGCTACGAAAAAGTGAAAACCTAGAACGTACTTTTTGGACTTTAATACAACGTCTTTTTGTTTGATTACCTAACGTTTTTAGGTTCATGTGCTGCAAGTTACAGAGCACATACCTAAGCGGCCGTCCCTCAGCAAATAATGAAGCCAAGGCATTTTCGATGCGAAACTCTCCCTTTTTACGTAAACTGGGAAGTTCGAATTACTAAACGAAGTACAGGACGGCGAAGCTTAAATATCCAAGAACCAACACAAACCAAAAATGATATCTCAAATGTGAATATTCGTAGTGTATTTTAAGTCTAGCCGGACCGCAAATGGGAATTTGTTAGTACTCTAAATATCCAAACATATTTTAGTATAAGGTAGTAATTAATAAAATACATAATACGGTACTTATAAATACGTATATTCTCTGGGATTGTGTAAAATATTTTCTGAGACTAGAGACTGGTCTTCGACACTCAACTGCGCCACCAACGGCAGAAATCATTCAAGGCATGGAGAGTGAGTAGTTACTCGTATTCATATTAGAAGACCGATAAAAACAACATGTGTGCTTTGGCGGAACGTGTTAGACTAACTAATTTCACGCATTTGTACGATGTGTTGTAACATCTTTTTATTTGTGAAGCGAATACTACAGGCTTAATGACCAGTTGGTACGCCTAACGCGACGTGTGAATCTAGTTGTTGGCAAACTTTAGGACCAAATATTTTTTTTATCTTGGTGTCTACACAAAAGAATTAAATCCTTTTTTAGTAAAGTAATCCAATAATACGGATACCGGTACCGGATATCAAAAAGGAATATATACACCCAGCGTGAATCACTGCATCATTCGCAAGTTTTTAAAGCACTGTCGACTGTTAGTGTTCAACCGAGCCAAAGAACGATGCTGCGTATTCTCGTTTTAATATCAGTGGTTGGCATTGCCATCTCTTCGCCGAAAGAGGTAGGAAAATACAGATGCGATTTTATTTTGTTTATTTTGCACGTCTTTGTTAGTTAGCGAGGTTCCACGACCATATATTCACGGCAGCACTAGATTTAGCTAGACGATCGTGGATTTTTGATGTCCATATAAGAAGTAGAACTATTCATTCCGTGTTCGTAAACAACGTGTCACTATGTAAATCAATAATCAATATTGCGTACTTTATGTTGTATAGTCGGCAAAACTTAGTTGAAACTCTTTTAATTACACCAAATTATTTGTGAGGTATGCTTTTATAACAAAATCTGACGCATGCACTGTGCCGTTTATCGACTAAATTATTAATGTCTTCACTGCAGTAAATCCCGTCATGCACTGCTATTTTGAATTATGCTTCGGGTTTGCTCTGAACATAACTAACCGAGAAATACGTGCTGTTTGGAGTTTGCCTGGACTCGGACACAGTTTTATCATGAGTAAAACAATGGTTTTAAACATTCTATCGGTACTTACTACCGGTAACGGTTAAAGTGCGTGTAAAGTAGTAATATTATGACTGTTTCGTCGATGAGCACAGCGTGATGTTAATAGCGCAACAATGTACGGGGTCGTGTATGTTTGAGATTCGGTGTTTTGTTACAATTTTGGTCCGAAATAAAAGTGTATATCAATATTTCTCAGAGTGAACGCGATCTAGGCTAGCGAGCATAGGCAAGTTATTTTTGAATGAACTTCTTGCACAGTACAATACAATAAACTACACCCTAATGGCACAATAAATATAATTACTTTTGTCGGCAATAGTAACCCCCCAAAAACAGGCATATCTGTATGATATTTTTTTGTTTTATATATATTTTTTTGTTTTCAGAAAGTACTTCAAAAAAGAAGTTACGGTATGTAAATATTCCAAAAGAATAGTGAGTGAATGAGTGAGGCTTGATGGTGCATTGAATTATGGGTGGTTGGTTGTTAGGTCGAGTGAGTGAGTGAGTGAGTGAGTGTGTGAGTGTGTGTGTGTGTGTGGGTGTGAGTGCGTGCGTGCGTGCGTGTGTTTGTATAGAAGTAGAAGTGGAGCCACACCAAAAAAGTGGAGCTTTTTGTACAAGTGGAGCCTCAAACATAGGGACTCACAATATTTCAAAATTTTGTTAATATTTAATCGAATTTAAGTCAAGTTTGTGAAGCTTAGGTTTAGTATCATGGGAAGGTATGGTTCAATTTATATTAATATAATTGTACCATACCTTCCCCCGATACTAAACCTAAGCTTCGCAAACAGTTATATAGGAACGCAACCCTATTTAGGAACACGTTTTAATCGAGTTCATATCGCAACTATATTAAAAGTTAATTCAACTATATTAAAAGTTAATCACAACTACACAACTCTGTGTGTGTGTGTGTGTGTGTGTGTGTGTGGGTGTGTGTGTGTGTGTGTGTGTGTGTGAGAGAGAGAGTGAGTGAGCAAGCAAATGAGTAAGTGAGTATAATACATTGTTTTCCTTTTGAAATAGATCCATCTATGCGTGGATTCTGGCCTATGAATGCAGACCACACCATCATGGATCAAATCTATTATACTTACGGTTTTGAATATGGTGTTACAGTTGATAATACACAACATGGTAATATTTGTAGTGGATACAGGTTCTATGGTAATAACGGGTCATACATCTATTTTCATAGCGACGGTCAAATTACAATACAGTATTCATTTACATTGCTGGTATACGCTTACCCAACTGGTGTTGCTGGACCAATAATTTACGGGAGCGGGAGCGCTGATCTGTGGCAAACTGCTGCAAATCAGGCACTTCTCCGCATAAGGTCCCAACGCGACATGTCAGCATATTATCCGAACCTAACGACAAATGGACTTGTTCAGAACGAGTGGAACTTTATTGGAGCAACTTATGACTACAATAGTGGCGAGGAAAAACTATATTTGAATGGTGCTGTAGTGAATAGTACTAATATTGGTTCAATAGAATTTGCACGTGTAGGAAACATTGTTGTAGGAGCGGTTACTGACGATGCCCGATATTATAAGGGTTTGGTAACATGTATGCAACTATATGACCGTGCTTTGTCGCCTGATGAAATAATAGAAGCTGAGAAGCTATGTACTAAATGTCCAGCAGGTACGTAAATTTCAGCAATAACAGGCTACTTACTCACTGTGTTCTAATATGTTTGGATATTATATAAATTACAACATTATCAATTGAATATCTATAAAAGTCATATAAGACGAATCCAGTATGCTATGTCTGTTCTAAAGCGCATTGCATACTGAATACCATTTTATTTATACATACACATCTAATGCCACGTGTATTCTGTCACTTTCAAATTAATAGACAGTACAGAAAACGCTACCGTTCACGATTTAACTAATATTTTGTTATTTGTTTCATTAATAAAGTTGTACGTGGTGATCCTCATTTGACTACCTTTGATGGACGTGCGTATAGTTTCCAAGGTACGTGTTGGTATACACTGGTGAAGGACTGCTTAAATACTAATCCTGAATTTGAAATCCGTGCTAATTTTGCTCCACGGGATGATGTTGACGTTCTGAAGACGAGAACTGTTGCTATAAATGTAACTGTTGGTGAAGAAAGCATCATTGTGGACACACACAACACAGTATCTGTAAGTAACAAAATACACCTTTTTTATTAATAGGGAAAGTTTTTTGTGTTTATGACCTCACAATCTTTGCATCTCTTAATAAATAAATAATTAGAAGTTATTGGATTCTGATTGTGTAACACTATCAGACATGTGACTGAGAAAATGTTTTGTGTTTGGCAGTAGGAATATTATATCAATACTTAAATATTCCAAATAATCAAGTTATAGATTTGTGATATATGTATGAAATATAATTCGAAAAATTATTCTTAAATTGGAATTATTTATTCTGCAATTTTTAGTGTGCGTGTTTGGTAAATGATGACACTAAATACGGGATTTGTTGTTGAGCATCATTGTCAATATATGTTTATACCACAGGGTAATAGCAATGATTTAAAGTTCTGGGAAAGACATATAGATGTTAGCTTCAATGACAATACAGTGATGATATCATTTACGGTGAAGGATACAACGTTCACTTTGCGTTGGAAAGGAAGGAAACACATCTTCACTGCAGACGTTTCTGGAACAGCATACCATGGGAAAGTGTGTGGGTTGCTTGGCAACGCCGATGGTGATTCCCACAATGACTTCATGATGTCTGATGGCAAAGTTTCTAAAGATGTGAATGAATTTGGAGAGAGTTGGAAAGTAGCTGACATGAGGTAAGACGTGGTAAATGTGTGACTCACTGTCGACACAGTTGGATTTCTTCCAAGTAGCATACTATTGGCCATGCAACAACTATGCATAAGACATATACTAACATTATCATTTTTTCAACACAGAGTGCACGTTTTTACACCATACACATCAGAGCGAGAGCACGGTGCTGTATCATAATATTTCATTTGTATTTAGTTATTTATGTGTTTGTGTGTTTGTTTTTTTTAGATGTGAGTAGAAATATCATATATGGTGCACATCGATGGATTGCATGGCTCATTAGAGTGGGTTTGCGGTTTGGGATTTTTGATCAAATGAAATATAGGATCATATGAGTTTGAAATATGTTATTAAAAACAATCATCATTAAAATAATTATCATCATCACCAGCTGGTCATCAAAATGATACATCTTACACGAGTTATTACAAAACAATATCCAGCATTAAAGTGTTGTACTCTTCTCAATTTCTTATATATTAGCAAAAACACTTATATATTAGAGAGCGAGCTTGAATGTATAATTTATTCATTTTTAATTTCGGGTGGAATGCATGACTGTAGATATTCAAAAATAGTTCATGTAAAACCATGCTTGTTAGATTATTGCTATACGAATTAAAATGCATAAAGGGAAATGTAATTTTCTTTGTCATTTGTTAATTCATTTACATGTAAAACACTGTTCTAAGTCACTTGAATAATTATATTAAACTGTCAAATCAATGAATGAAGAAGTGAGACAAAATCCTAATATTATCATAGCAAAATACAAACTATCATTGTGCACAGTGAGTCCGTAAGTGGGATGCTTCGTCGAAGATTACTTTGGCAGTTCAGTAATACAGAACCAGCGCTATTTATCCTCGTTTGAAGTGCCTGTGCAATGCCTACCCACACCTTTCCTATTTTAGATCTGTGTTCCACTGAAATGGGCAGTTATTGATTTTTTGGCTGAAAATGATTACTCGTATCCAAGTAAATTTGAGATATTTCTCGTGTTGTAGCCATGCCCACCTATGGGTGGGAATGTTTTGTTCCCCCGCGAGCACCACCTGGTTCAGTAAATAACGGATACATATCAAATCGAACAAAAATGCGAACACGCAAATGGAAAATATATGAAAATGGTACGGAAAATAAAATTTACATGAAAACATAGATGGAGGAAACAAAGGAATTGGTCATGTTACTTGAATGACTGGGACACATGAAGCGGTACCGATAACATTTTTTTAAACACACTAGAATGTCTCTATGTGAAAATTATGCCGGGGTTAATTAATTAATTAATTGCTTCATTGTTTTAACCAAGGTAGATTTATGTAGTGGACGTTTCAATACACACTAAAGGGTTTTGATAATGTATCATTCCGGAAAAAAAGAAATACAAAATTGGGGATATAAATTATATCATTTTGTATGATGTCTCAACAAGATTTTTGTTTTTTTTAACTACATACAAATATTTTTTGTATATCACACGCATGTGTATATATTAAGGTAAATGTTCTCGACTTAGCCGGTATATCAACACACTATTCTTGGAGTCACAACATAAATGGGGGCCTTGAACAACAGTGCGTTCTACAATGTCTCCAGATTCAGGAACGTTGACCAGTGATGATTTCTGGATGTGGCGACCTTTGACCCCAAATGAAGTAGCGTAGCCGACCCCTCAAGAGATTAATATTTCATACTATATCTGTGCGTCCTATTATCCGTTCATCCACCAGTCTATCTGTTCGTCCGTCCGTCCGTCCGTCCGACCGACCGTCCTTCATTCCGTCCATCGATCCATTCATTCATTTGTGATGCAGATTTTGTGACGTGACTGTATTGTGTAAATTGTTTTGTGGTTTACTGACAGTGGCGGATCCAGCAAAATGAATGGGAGGGGCAAGCTTCGCTTAAGACATACGGAGCGAAAATCGCAGAGAAGCTATGCGTAATCCAGATGATATGAATCGTCATGCGTTGGGGGGGGCATGGCCCCCTGGCCCCCTCTCTGGATCCGCCACTGTTTACTGGGACCAAATGGTAACATTGTTTAAATAAAAGATAAAAAAAATGGCAAACAGAAAGATGAAAAGAAACAAGTTTATGCATAAATTAGCATAAATGATGGCGTCACAATGAGAATCCGTGTATAAATTAGCATAAATGATTATACATGGCCGTGAAGGGGGATTTGGGTGATTTTGACGTCACAATGGGATAATGTGAATAAATTTGCATAAATTAAGTATGTTTTACTTCAAGGGAGTAACGAGGACGTCGTGAATAAATTAGCATAAATTACCACAATTTTTCTTTATTATTATTTTTAAATCGGACGAGCATTGACCTGCTTATGCTAATAAATACACGGCATTTTGCAAACTAACGGAGTTTATTACACAAAAAAGTAAACATGGTTGAACTATTTGCATGAAGTATACATTTATGGCGCGGTTAAGTATAGAAAGAAAAGAGAAAATATCAATAATAACAATCAGTGATAAATAAAAAAAATAATTCATTCTACATATAAATATTTTGTTAATCTCTTACTTTCTCCCAATGAGTCAAGCAGAATCAGAATCGCTCATTTGTCGTAGGAGAGAAACAATATTAAAACCGATAGTTATATAAAGAGGGTATAAGTTATATAATTGAAATTTCGAAGTATAAGTATATATAATAAAACTACGATCATAATAAGACGGATTTAAATTTTCGATATATCTAATCACATAAACGTTGTTCAAATGTCTACCACAACAAGTAATAATGGACGTATTGACCACACACGCTGTATAAAATGGGGTTTGAAGTATACAAAGTATGGTTGATCCACGTACGAGCGTTTTTTTTTCTCGAAAAATGGCGGACTATGGTATGATGAGTTGAAATATTACATGCTATATATTTACCTGATAGTTTTACAGAATAACTTTGAAAGTATTCTCGTATGACATAAATAATCGCACGGAATGAGTTTACGGGGAAACGTAGCGATTTTCACTTTCCCCGGCGTAGAAGATAGGTCCTCGCCTTCTTGCCGAAGATTCAACGGCGGTAGACCAAGTTTGACCTGTCGTGAAAGAGTCATCTCTTCGACATCTACACAATGAGTAATACAGGACGTATTGGCCACACATTGTGGAGAATGATGCTTGATATCTAAGTATGTGATAATTATTGATTCTCGTACGAGAAATCTCTTAAATTCCGTGTGATGACGAGTGTGATGACTACCGTACGAGTCAAAATATCATTCGTGGTACTTCAGCGGAAAGTGGCCCAATGTGTTATTCCAACACCAGTTGCGTGGTAATGCCAGTCTAAACTCCGGGTCTAAACCAAATCATAAGACTGAATTATGATGTTGATGTATTTGTATATATATATGTTATCTAGAACATGAACGCTCGCAAGCAGAGATATCTAATATGGTTTCAAATTGAAAGCATTACCAATAAGCGTGAAATTTGACCTTTGTGTATTGGATCGCGCCTGGAAATCAAAAACACCGAGCAATGAAGCAAACACACGATATCTCGTTTATGGCGATTAGTTGTATGCTGGTCCTTTCGTGACAGTGTGAATTACTGCAGAGTGGAAATTCACTGATAACAGAACTCAAAATTCTGTTGACCCCCCAGCGCTATCAATTAATTCACTGACTGAACTCAGACTTATTTTTATCGGTTAGCTTTTGCTATTGAGATCAAAAATACCACCTTCATTTTCCATGTAAAAAAGTCATGGCTTGAAGCGGAGGGATTTGATCTCCCAAATAAATGAAATAAATACGTTTGGACATTATGGAAACGTTCAACCCCATCGTTTTTTGGTTTGGCAATGAAAACGAGGTTTGCGAAGAATCAGGCTGGATAACGCCAGACCTCCTGCCAAAATAATCTCAGAATTAAATGACGCGTTCTCCGTGCAAATGCTACGATTATACTTTACTCAGATTATATTCCTGCTTCTATTTTAACAACAGCAACAACAACAATTATCACTGTATGACCCGTGAAACAGTGACGTCTTGTGTGGGTATATAGCGTCGTCACAGGTGCGCTAACGGTTCCTGGCCTGTGTTATGATAGCGACTTCACGTTCACACATTCGGTTCACACGCCGTTGCATGTTTAGGGTGGTCTTATGTGTACTTATGTGTATTTATTTGGGTCGAATCTGGTACCTCTACGTGAAAGTGACATCAGCCAAGCGAGACGAAGTTCCCTGATCCCCGAACACAACGCGAGTGTTCATGACACGTGGTGGAGAAGCCGGGTAATATATACAAATTTGTATATTTAACTATGTGTATTCTATGTGGATTAGCAGGATAGTTTTTTTTGCATGAAAAATGTAAACACCTATAATCGGAATAAATTTTACAAGAAACCATACAATCTATATATGTTTAGAAAGCTCTTGACTTGTATTTTCCTATTATTAATATTTTGTGAACATTGTGTTTGTTTTAGCGTCACGTGATTCTGAAAATCAGCGGGGCTGATAATTTAACTAACGTGAATAAAATTTTAATTGTTATCTCTACAGTAATTCATGCGATCAAAAACTTTACACTGTTTTGAAGCAAAGGTCATGAAGTTTAAATCCGTATTTCTATTTTTTGCATTAAGTATTTTTTTCCCTTCCGAAAATCACAAATTTCAAGCACGTTTTTTGGTGTTAAAGTTTGTGTATATTGATGGTTTGCGCGAGGTTTGTGAAAAAACGCAATAGAATTTCGCAAAAATGTAAATACGAATATGAAGCCAACATATCCAAGAGTAAGAAAAACCAAACGGCGACATCGTAGCGCTACTCACTGAAACGCTATTTAAATTTTGATCAACGGTAATTGTCAGAAACCGACCACCGAGAAATCGGCACTTTTATGATTTCAAACTTCAATCAACGTTAACTCCCGTTTTAGCAGCAAAATTTACATGGGCTAATTGTAAATGAAATACTTTGAAAGTTGTTTTTGAGAGAAATCATGAACCGACATTTATATCTGTGAAAAACTTTATTTTTTGGCCGTTTTCTTTCACGCTATGGAGTTTTGTGACGGTCTGTTCTGATAACGAACGGTGACGTCATTCATTAAAGCTTGGATTATGCAAAGTGGGCGGTTCTGTTTGCGAGTAACAAACAATACAGACACTACACTTGGCAGTTGAAGTGTTTGCAAATACAGTGTATTTATTTTTGGGCTGTTGTGTTTGTAAACTTATTAGTTCAAGCATGCCACGAGTTTCGAAGTCTCCTGGAGGCAGAAGAACACCTTCCGACACCAACTTGCGCGGCATACTTCTTCAAAACTGCTCCCTTCTTTCGGTATGACGGGAAGCTAGGCGGGCTCAGTTTCGATCGAATACAATCGCCTTGCGTGCAAAGGATTTCAAGCTGACTGCCCAGACCGTGACGCCTGCGCTCCACTATTGAGATATTGCCTACTTTGCAAAATTGACAAATCGCTTTTTCTAGGGCGCCATTCACTAACAGTGCCATGTCAACGAGTCGAATCTCTTCGTCTTCAAACGATCGGTCGTGACATTCACTCTCGTTTTTTTCTTCTACGTCGGAAGGTAACAATATTTTCCTGCGAGATACAGACATCTCTCGAACGTTTTGAATAGGAGTATCACCCACTATATCGAAGTCTGATTCATGGTAAAACTTTCTTCGCCCACTTCATGGCTGACACTGGTTTCGACGGGGAAATCCGTTCTGTGCGAACCCAGCATCGTCTCTTTCAACATCTTTTTGACAGGAGTGATCATTCTTTTGACGTTTTTCTTCTTTCTTCCTCGCTTTCTTTTTTTAGGGAAATTTTCGCGTGCTTACTATCTCGTCCATAACTAATGAATGACAACTAAACTAAACTAAAGAATACTGATAACCCTCTCCTTCTTTGCATATTTTGCACATTAATGAAGGAAGCTGTCCTGCTTTTTAATTGGTGTGAATGAAATAATTGTAAAATGTGACTCAGTGGTGTATGCCGGCATGTAGCATTTCCTGTGCTATTAACAATTAAATCCCGCAAAACAGAATTTTACCGTCGCAGTAACCTCGGGTCCAATCTGATTAAAATAAGATCCTAGTTTGGGCTTTTTTTTTTTTTTTTTTTTTTTTGTTAAAATAATATTCATATTTTTTTCATATATTCTATTTTTTTTTTTTAAATTTATTTTCTGGTAATTTTTTAAGTTTTGGTAATCGCGAAAGCCCACAAGGATCTGACCAACAACCTATACAAATCGCGTTCAAGTCTCGTAGAATCTGCAACCAATCAGAACTCGTGTTACAAATCACTTTCTAGAGCAGCAGAAGCGACACAACAAACCAAACACACGAACAATGGTGGACTTGTTTTTCTGCTGTATTTTTTCGGAAGACGTATGCTAAGTTACATTGAACAGTGCAAATACGTAAGTTATCGCTATCGATTTCAGTAACTATTCACGTGCCTTGTTTTTTGAGCTGCCATTTACTAGTTAGTTTAGCTTAGAAAATGATTAACGTTATGAATTATTTATTTGATTGTAAGATTTCCGTGCCGTAACGAAACAATCATAGGCGATTTTAGTATGTGGTTGGTTGCCGAAATCATTAGAACTTAAAAAACAAAAGGTCTGCCGAAATCTAGCAGGAAATAATGCTTATAAATGACACTAGTTATACATGGTCGGCTTAAATCGTAGTAGCGTCAATTTTGGGCGTCTTTTATCATTTATAAACAATATTTTCTACTAGACTTCGACAACCAACCGCATATGTTAGATCGTCAACTTCACGTCCCAGTAACACATTATACTACTAGTAATTGTGGAGATAATTGGTTTTGTATTTTGTCCACACAGATTAATCATGGCAACCCAAACAAACCTGTGTGCAGTTTGTGATTTATAGTTCCATGCTAATCCAGATATCTAATGTGATGTTTTACAAGATATACAATTACCATCATGAACTCTACTATGTATACAGTTGGTATTTTCATCGACCTAAAAAAGGCGTTCGACACTATAGATCACAAAATCCTAGTCCAAAAATTATGTAAATATGGCATTCGAGGTGTTGGATGAGTAGCTATCTTAGTAACAGGTTATAGCAGGTCTGTATCGATGGTATTAACTCAGATCTAATGAGTATAATTCATGGTGTTCCGCAAGGTTCAATTCTTGGACCAACTTTATTTATACTATATGTAAATGATATCTGTAATGTATCATAATTGTTAAAGGTTATTCTATATGCAGATGATACTAACATATTTTTATCTAGAGAATATGAAGAAGTTACACTTATGGTTTATGGCTAACAAATTATCTTTAAATATTTCTAAAACTAACTACATGATTTTCTATTGTAAAAATGTAAACAGTGTCCATCCAATCAATGATGTTTATATTGAAAGAGTGTATCATACTAAATTCTTATGTGTAAAACTGGACTGTAAATTCCAGTGGAAAGAAAATGTGAAAAATATTCAGATTAAAGTTGCTAAAAACTTAGGTATTCTTTACAAATTAAAATACCTGTTAGATTCATCTGTACTTAAAAATCTGTATTTAACCCTTATATTGCCATATCTTGTGTATAATACTGTTGTGAAATCTGAGGAAATACATATAAAACTACTTTAAATTGTTTATTTTTACTCCAAAAAATGCTATAAGAATTGTTACAAAAGAGGTATACTTTAGCCATACAAAACCATTATTTTATAAACTAAATGTATTAAATGTATATGATCTAATTGAATTAGGCCAGACTTTTATTATTCCTTGTTTCGCGAACCCGCCGAATGAACAGGAGCAGAAAATGAAATAAAAATAAAATTTTATTTCAGCGTAATTTCTCGCGCCCGCCGATTTGTAAGCGCAAAAAATGCTACAAAATATATTATTGTTATCTTCATTTTTATGCCGCCCGCTGCATAACAAATCCAAGCTGCATTTCCGTGGGAGTAAATGAGCAACAAGGTTATACATGGAATAAAATTTTATTCCATTTCTTTGCTCCGATCAATGATCTCACTTACAATTCTTTGAGAATCACACAAATCTAATGGGAAAAAAGAATTAATTTTATTTCTTTTCCGCCCTCCTCAAATTGCCTTATAAAAACTTGAGAAACAAGGAATAAAAAAAGTCTGGCCTTAAGAACCATGCTTGTAATGTATAATGTTTATCATAAAAAAATCCCAGAAAACATCTTGAAGTACTTTACAAATACCCATAAAGTACACAGCCATAGTACAAGACAACATTTAGATTTCTGTATAAAATATAGAACTACTCTCAAGTCAATGTGTATGTCATGTTATGGAGTCAAACTTTGGAATACTAGTAATATCAAAAATTATATTAAATATTGCAATAGTCAAACAAAATTTAAACACCTCTATGTAAAGAGTTTGTTAAATAAACCAGGACCTTGCCATGCCAAAATCATCATATCCCCTATAGTCACAATGTATACAGGTGGCAATGCTTCTTGTTGCCCCTTTTCTATAGCTGTTATATCTGCTTGTAATTTTAATTCTTTTTTGTATGTCACATTTAGCGCTATAGAAATAAAAAGCTTTGTTATTTTTGTTATCATCCATATGTGTGATTTGTATGGGTTTTAATGACAAGCTTGTAAAAGCTCAGAATACAAATTGAAGGTGTTCATGATGTAAAAATAATTTGCAAACTAGCTAATTTACACTAGTAAATTATCCCTAACAGTAATGCCATGTAGATACATCCCTATCAAATTTGGTGCAAATCCTTTGATTTGTTCACAAGATAATTTTCTGGAACACACCTTAAACTCACATTTGAGCTAAAAATGAATCGTATAATTTGTAATAAAAAAATATTTATTTACATTAATGATGTTTTTTTTTTCACTTAAATGCATACATGATCAACAAAGTGATATGTACATGTACATTGATTTATTCAGTTTGGTCTGCTTCCAAACTTTCATTAGAATATGAAGACTGATGAATCTGCCAATGCAGCATCCAATTCTAAACTGCACGTGTCATCTGATGACTCATCACTCTCTGTATTGGCACAGTAATGGACCATATATTTTTCTACACAGTTAGCATGAGAGTCGCAATTACTACAAGAACAGTTTCGTTCACTTATATCACAGCAGTTGTGATGCGATTCCTTGTTCTTTAAAACACATAAGTCTTTACTGGATGTAAAATCTTCAAATAATTTAACTCTCCTACAGAGAGTATCATTTTTGACATAACTTTTTAGTTTTGGACAAATGTCGCGTAACATTCCACCGTGATAAAATAACATGGCATGAGATGATTTACCATCTCTTCCAACTCTGCCAGATTCTTGTATATAGCTCTCAAGATCAAATGATGGCCCATAGTGAAGTACATGGTATGTTGATTTCATGTCAATGCCCATACCAAGAGCTGTTGTACATAAAAATAATCTCAAAATTAGAAGTAGATAATTCAGTAAACTCTTTTAACTGCGATTCCTGGACTGTATTATCCGTCTCGCTGTGATTGAGGGTATTCGTCCTTAAAAAAATGATAAAGTGTTCCTGTTGCATCAGTAGATGAACAGTATACTATTGTCCTAAGGGATTCATGTAGATCTTCTCATAGCTTGTCAACCATTCAATAAAATGATGATAGTCTGATGTTATCTCTGTTTGGGCAAACATTTACAACTTTGCAGTCTGCATAATTAAACTTTCCTTAATCTGATTTTGCAGACATTTTGATGCTGTTGCTGTTAATGCCAAAACTCCGACACCAGGAAAAAAACCGATCTCAGTTCCCCAGTTCGGAATGCCCCTTCTTGTGCCTTTCGTCTGCTTTTGTTACTTGCATCAGATTTTTCACCCCTGTTAAATTGATCAAAAAAATTATGCTAAATTTAGATGTTAAAGAGATTCATGTTGAATTCAAGATTATGTCATGTTTGTCAGTTTTATCATTATCGGTACTGGGCCATCATCAGGATACTCAAAATAAAATAAAAATCGAGATTACAAGAGTCCAAAATGTGGTACATGTATATGGTAATAATGTTTTTTTTTCACTTGTTTCTCAAAAAATCTGACATAGGATGAAAAAATTGTATATTAATATAGTGATACAAATCCTAATATTGTTGAAAAATTTCATAAAATTTACACAAGAATTTAGTCAGTTTCCAGATTATATATACAATGGAAGTTCTTTCCCATAATGCAGTGAGTGGTTTAGAATTACAGATTGACTCAAAATGCCTCTAGTGTCAATTATGGAAATAACATGCATACCAATTTTACAAGCAAGCATACAAGCAATATACTTACCACTTCGGAATAGTATGAACTTCATCAACTACCAATAATACAATCTTATCACTATGATGTTGATGTAGCATGTCTATGAAGGTGTGCTTTGTTCCCCTGGGGTACCATATATATAGGTTGGCAACTTTCTATCAATCTGGATATCTCTGGCCATTTTTGCACTAAATCCCAACAAAGTCAAACTGTCTATCTGGAAGAATTACCAATTAATCACCAAGATATTGAAATAATAACAGGAAATTATTTAATATTTATGATTAATATAGATTTCGAAATGAGATGAACCAGTCAAATTAAACAATTTCCAGTGACAGTACTGTTGTGCAAGTAAATTACCATTTATAAAATAAAACATTTATTTGGTCACAGTCCCTCTACAGAGGATAGAGGGACTTGGTCTTTCATTAATGGGACAAGAGGCGACAATATTAAAACACAACCTCCTTGTATCCTTGTTAATGTGACTAACATGAGTGGTAGGCGACTGACTAACTGTGCCGATCCTACTTTAGGTCATTTTTTTTATTATCCAAGCATGGATGTCTTAATTACATCCATGGTCCAAGAAACGTTCTGAGCGCCTTTGAATAACACTGGTGTTTTCATTTATATCCACACGAGTACGCATTTTTGCGTATATAAATATTGTTACTTGACTAAACGGCCACCAATACCCGACATAGTTCAATAATAATAGGAAACATGTCATATTCAACAAATACTCACCTCATGGTCAATTATTTGTTTGAGTTTCTCGCTCGATTGGCCGGTAAACGCCGCCATTTTAATTTTTTGTGATCATTTCATGCGCACGCGCAAAGTGCATCACCATGTTTTCGTAAGGCGCTCTGTGATTGGTTGACTAATCCCGTCAGCGGAGAGGTACTTGAACGCGATTTGTATAGGTAGTTGGTCAGATCCTTGTGGGCTTTTGCGATTACCAAAACTTAAAAAAATACCAGTAAATAAACTTTTAAACAAATAATAGAATATATGAAAAAAATATGAATGATATTATTTTACCAAAAAAATCAAAAACAAAAAAAAGCCCAAACTAGGATCTTATTTTAATCAGATTGAAATTGTATTAACAGAATACAACACGGTTTTTCTACTGAATATTGTATGTATATCTTGCCGCCTATGTGCGACATTAACCATGTATCTAATGTGGCTCTTAACAGCAGACCCCTAGATTTGTTAATGAATATTGCTATTTCGGTTATCATTTCACTCAAGATGGTAAGAATAATAGAAAACAGTTATGTGGAATATATGCCAGAGCTAATTTTTTAGTACGTCGTTTTGGTAAATGTTCTCTTGACGTAAAGTGTATGTTATTTCGTAGCAATTTGTAGTCATCTATGGTCAGATTTTACTATAGCAGATTTTCATCGAATTCCAGTAGCTTATAATAAAGCATTCACGATGTAGCGGTAACTAATAAACAATCCATTAATCAAACTCCTGTCATATACACTTATAAACTTCAACTGAACTCACAAGTCGTTAATCTAAACAAAAGTCATATGGCGTGGAAACGAAATGCAAAAACAAAGTTGCTATCATAATACATTACTCTTCGGGCAATTAAGACGGGAAAAGGCTAAAACGATAGACACTACTAAGTTACATATAATCCTGTCAATCATGAACAAAAGCTTGCGTTATCAAACAATACATATATAAGCGCACCACACTCTCATTTCAAAAAGACATTAAAAAACGTTACAAAGGTGCTCTCAACTCAAATCAACTCACAAAGCGTCAGAAGTATTCCGAAAACAACACGTAAACAAAAACAACTTCTAAAACGTCGGTATCTCTGTACATCGACAAATCTCAAAACTCTGAAAAACTCTTTGGGGCATTACTCTCCCCATCATAATCCGTACTCATAAACTCATTAAAACACCATAAAACTTCACAAAACTCATAACACTGTGTTGCAAATACTTGTCCACTGAAACGCTCTTAAATCATTATAAAGGACCTCGCACGTCACTAAATATCAGTTCAAAAGAAAGATCTGGGCGCTCACATACATACAATTCAACATCACAAAACAACGTTCAAAAAACACAATAGTAAAAGCAAGCAATACGTTACATACTGAACAATAGTTTTGGGATTTTGAAAAAAGAGTTCAACATCTTTGAGTTACAGTGTCTGTTACAGTGTCCATCGAGCGGTTCTCTACACATGACAATACACAAATAGCTAAAGTTCTAATTCAAAGTCTAAGCGTCTCTTCTTTTTTCGTCACGTTGGTCCAAGTCGTTCTTTTTCATCTTGCTTCCGATGTCATCCGCTACACAAGTCCTATTCGATACTCGTCCTTTCTAAGGGGTTCTGAAATCTTCATGTCTTCAGCGTTGTACATCGGTGTGATTCGGGTAAAGCCGTTAGTCGTCAAGTGCAGTTTCTGCCATCGAGCTGCTAGTTCAGTTCACAAGAAAGACACACCTTCGCCATTTCACAGTTCTTCACGGGATGTCGATGTGTGTTAAACACCTGCCCCGGTTCATCCAAAACGTATCACAGGGGAAATCTTCGGCCTCTGGGGTCTCCACATGTGCCAGGGGGGAATCTCTCTGTTCTCTATATCTCGTCTGCTTGAGGTACGGGATCGGGAAAGTCACTTAAGCTTTACAGTCAAATAGACACACACAACAAAATATGTTTCAACTCTCATCTTTAGTTGGTCAGTCGAGCACTCTGTAAGACACAGCACCCTGGGGAAAAGTCCCCAAGACTATCGCAAGGCTGGCCCAAGACTGCCTCTCCTGGTGTACTCGCCAAGACCAACTCAAAACAACTTTATTCATTTTCAAAACCTTAACCAATTACAAAGAAGTATAAAGACTCTAGGGCGTAACCTTCAATCATACAGCCAATCACACTAAGTACTGAACACGTCATATCTTTTGATTAATCATTCACTATATTAGTAACTGCGAATACCAACTGTCAGAAATATTAGTCCGAATAGCGACGGTTATATCGTAAATAGTTCCAAATCACTGAGTCGAGTTCCGTCCAGGACCTCGCATGAGCCTAAACGATGACAGACATAACACAGCCATTTGCTAGTAATCAACTAAATAAGTCAGTCAACAGATACGCAAAAAACAAATTCATCACACTTGAAGCACATGAACCTAAAAACCTAAAACCTAAAAACCTAAAAACGTTCATTTGCCTTCAATAACGTTTCAGTGGTTGTCAGTGTCGTATTTTGAGTCTTGCTGATGGTTCAAATTCACGTAGCTATCACTGAAAAAACTCGCACAAATTTTCAAATAACATACCGGTAGTTCTCGTGTCGCCATATTGAATAATTCCGACAACATTTAAACATTAGTAGGGGAAATTCACTCTCATTGAATTGCGTTCACCATGCTAGATAATCAAAAAATGTATTAACACTAAAGTACGTTCAAGATCTGTTTTTTTCCCACAGCATAAACACGAGTTTTATCCTCGCTTACTAAACTTAAAAATATGATAGGGGTCGCAGTTACTGTAGTTATTGTCGCGGTAAGTAGTCTCCCACCTCTTGGTTAATATTGTCGTCCAAATAATTCACGTTCCAAACTTTGGTTTCCTGGCGCCTCTAATACATAAGCTATACTACCGCTTGGCTGAATAAGTAATATATCACCCAAAAAATGGATGATTGGGCGAAGACATTTTGATTCCCCGGGCACCTCTAATAAATGACCTATCTAAGCGTTGGGCAGAATCATTCATATCGCCAAAAACATGGAAGAATAGGAGAACATTTGTCATGATATTGCATTACATTGCGTTTTTGTCCTGCCATAAATTGCGTTTTTAGAGTCTCTCAATTTTGTTGTAAAGGCTGCAGTCGCACAGGGATAACCAGAACGTTGAAAACTCTGTCGTGAAATTCACGTGCAGTAAGTTACGTTTTCGGATTCCCTCAAATTTGTTTTGACCTTTGTCACCTATTCCCACATCAGAGTGAATTACAGCATTAATATTTGTTCCCCGGAATTATCGCTGGTATTTTCGCTCGGAAAAACAATGTTCATAAGACTTGATTTCCGAGGATGCAGGTTTCAAGTTTTAGTTCGTCGTATGCCTAGAAACATGGCAACGTTGTTATTTTAGTGAATATATAGAACATGACCTATTCGAATAAAGGAGTTTGATATGCCAATCGAACAACTCGTACTGGAACGTCTCGAGTATAACGTCTACTCTCCGAAATTTGACTATGGCACTAGCCCAAAATGGACTTCCTTTCCTTTTCAATGCGTCTTTAATGTAATCACAGTGTTGAGGGACTATGATGTAATCGATGATGTTAACGTCGCCGTACGTAAAAACACACTCTCGAACTTGACAATATTCAGTCTCAGACAAGTAAGCAAAATTTTCGATTAAATCAATCATGATGATTCGATTGGTGGCCTGATGGCCCGGAATAGCTGTAATGCTCATTTCTATTGTGATTCTCAATTTTTATGTGTAAAATATCGCTGGTATGGACAGCGATTGCTGACAGACTATTTTGATTCTGTAAGTTTTCTTGACGCGAGCAACTATTTTTTTTACTATTCTGACTTTTTCACGGTCGAATTTTACACTGATAAATAAGTATTAAATACGTAAATGAACCGGCGCATAGTCAACATGAAACTTTGGAAAACAGGTAGGACCCGGAGGTAGCGTCAACATACAGCATTAATGGGAAAGTGTCATTTAGTGACAATCCCCCTTTATTTAAATCTCATTTATTAAGGTTTCAGCATGAAGTAACATGTTATCATTATAGCAATAAAATATTTCTTTTGTCTAGGTTGTACAATGGATTCTATAATTAATATATCATGGGTAATTTTGTAAAATGTACCTTTATGTATTACCGGTGAAATATGCACACCAATAAAATGATTAAAACCTCAAACCTTAACCGTAGTTCACATACAGAGTAAACAAAATTATCGAGAGTGATTTTGGATTACCTGTAGTTAACATTTTGCCAATCTGATGTGACATTATATATAATTAGTGATGGGAATTACAAAGCCATTTTGTAAAATAGTGAATAGATATTTTTGTAAAAAACACGAACCGTGAAATACACCCATCAATGTCGTTGATGGAATATTTTATATTGCAAAGTAAACAGAATTATGAGAATTTGCATTGGTGGTGGGAATTTCCATGCTAGTTTATAAAATCGTGAACAAATATTATTGTAAATAACACTAATTCTCATTAGTGTGTATCATTTATGCATATAATTACATATCTCGTATACTTTGTATCATTTTAATCATACATGGTATTCCCAGATTAACACTGGTTGTTAATGACACATACAACATTAGATTCTCAACTCTAATGAAAAGACAAGTTTCTGCCACTCACCGCGAAAGCCAAACATCGCGAAAGCCAATCATCGCGAAGCTACTAGTGTTAATAATAATAAAAAAAATCTACTAGCGTCGATGAACATTTAGATTAAATCAATATATCAAGTATTTTAAACATGCAAGACTTATTTGATTACAGTTACTACTGTCTCGCATCATCTCACTTGACAAAAAACAATATTATCAACATTCATTCATTCATTATATTAGTTCTGAGCTGTTAACAAATTGAAATTATATCATGGAACAATTAGGTTAGGCAGAGAGCAATTTTACCACGTGGTAACTTGGTAACACGCACATGATGTGTCAATAACTCTCTTTCTTACATATGACGTTAATCAATAAAAAGTTCATCAACCTTTTAAGTAGAGACACAATCACGCAAACCACATGACGTAATAACGAGAAAATGACATCATCGATGACACGTGACCCAGCTGAACTCAGTGTAAGTAAGATGGCGAATGGTTGCTGTTTCGTGGCGTGATCGTGTGAGAAAATAGGATGGAATAGGCTTGAATTTGATACTTTCAGTCCCAATCCTTCCCTTGGTGAGTATTTGATGAACAAAGATGATATTGTCGGGTTTTAGTTTATTTATGCAATGATTTGTGGCGTCGAAGTCACATAGTAGTGGTCCAAATGGAAATCTTTTCCTTGCAGTCTGTGAAAAAAATGCAGTACCTAACATGAAGAACTTATACTATAGTCTCTGACTGTGAAAACAAATCGCTGAAAAAACTCACTGTTAAGGCACAAGATAGATTTGAACTCTGCAAAACTGAAAATTGGAGCCTGCCAGCACACCATTATGGCCGCCCTTTGTCGTGGTAATTCTGTATAGAATTTGAAAACACCTGGTTGTCATTGACAACATTTGTCTTGTTTAATACTATCAAAATAACAGCAATGCAAGTATTTCCAGAGTTTAAAATAGCATTTTACTAGTGTGACCCTAATTTTATCTCCATGTTCTAAGTGAAAATGTAAAAAAAGACCAAAAGCACTATTTCACCACATCACAACTTACGGAAGTTAAACAAATTGTGCAAATTTTACTTCTTAATGTATGTGCATAAAAACTAGGATTTTCTAGAAACTGTAGTAACATTAATTACGTCTTTCTCTTTGTTTTGAACGTTTTCCAGTATTAAATATTGATAAAGGATAACTAATAATTGATTTAAGCCATTATATAACATAATTTCACATGTAATTTTTGGTCAATGAGACATATTTCTTTTTAAAGTACATGCATTCTACAATGAATTCTAAACTAACTTTAGAGGAAAAGATTCTTTTGACCATAATTTTCCCGCTCAAATGTTCAGACAACATGTGCGTAACTTAAGCTCGTTTTTAACTCCATTATTTTGCAATGAAAATTTTTGCGGTTATCTGAGCGTATGTGACATGTGTGTATATATGTTTGTTCCACAATATGTCCAGAACAACGTGTTGTACTGAAATGCTTTTGTATAATTCAAATAGTTTGCATAAGTAAGGCAATTAAAGTTCAACCTCCAAGTGAAACAAGTGAGTTGACTACCCATGCGCACATACATCTTTTTTTTTTTTTTTTTTTTATTTATGTTTTTTTTTTTTTTTTATTCTTATACAATTAACAATACATGAAAAGGAAACAGAACAAAAAGTACAACACAATCACAAATACAACAAATTATCAGAGTAAGGTACATAAAATTTGACCTATTCGACTGGAAAATCACTCCATTTATTAACATGATGCTCCATAATATTTTTACGAGTTGCAATATATTTTTCAATTTTATAAATATTCAATACTAAATGTTTTAATACTATGAAACTGGGTAAGGTATCTTGACACCTAGCAGTGTATATAGCCCGTTTAGCAAGTAATATAACCTGATTTGTAATAGTACTAAAATTTCCATCCCCAAGTAGTAATTGATGTTTATCTGGCAGACTGTTTAGATTTAAAAATTTGCCCCAGTTATGAAATACTTTACCCCAAAGCTCCTTTGAATATTGGCAGTCTACAAATAAATGTAGTAAAGTTTCATCTGTTTTTTTACAAAAAGTACACAGGGGAGATGATGCATAAGCTGGGGACATTTTAAATAAAATAAAATTAATATATAGAATATTTCTCAAAATTTTACAATAAAATGCACGTGACTTAGATTCTATTGTAACCTTGTACGGAAGTGCATACAATTTTTTCCAGTCTAAAGTTATAGTAGGAAACAAATTTTGGTAGTATATTTCGCTTTTCGGGGGGGAAAATTTCCTTTTAACTAGTATTTGGGAAAATATTCTCGTAGACATTTTGCTAATAACTATAATTTTACCATCACTAGGAACACTTACCGGGAGAGTGGGTCTAACAACATAAGAACGTTTAATATGCCAAGTTTTCGGAATTGCATCCACAAGACCAAACCATTTTAAAAAAATTGTCGTGCCTTCCAAACGATTAACCAATAGATCCCAAGACAGAATTTTACCATTCTTATCATATAAATCCGTAATATAAACTATACCTATGTTATACAATTCCCTATAAAAGATAGATTTTCCTTGAATAATAATATTTTGATTGTTCCAAATAATCTCACTTGCGATTTCTTGAAGATTTTCCGGGGGTTTATGTAAATTTACTGACGACCATGCATGAAGAACAGACTCATAAAAGGGTGGCAAGTTTATCGGTAACATTTCCCTATTAAAATTACACTGGAACAACAAATTTGCTCCACCTACCGAATTAAGATACCAATCAAAAACTTGTTTCCATGGATGGTAATTTTTATCAAAAAACTTTTTAACCCAATTTGCTTTTGCTCCAACACACATGCTCAATAAATCCGGCATAGCCAAACCCCCCTTTAACATATTACCAATCACAGTGTTTCTGGCGATCTTATCAGGACCGTTCCAGAGGAAATTATAAAACATCGAGTTGAGTTTAACTAATACTGATTTAGGAACGGAAATAAGGTTAAACGTATACAGTAATTTGGAAATAGCTAAGGATCTAATAACTTGTATTTTACCGAGTAAAGATAAATTACGACAAGCCCAAAATTTTAAAAGCTTTCCAACTGACACAAGATATTTTTCACAATTCATTGAAGTCGCAAGATCATCGTTATATGAAAAATATATACCGACAATTTTAACACAATCTGAACACCATTTTAATTTTAAAGGTTCGTCTTTTCGGTGTCTCCAGCTACCTATCCACATTGCTTCCGTTTTATCCGCATTTACCCTCAGCCCAGATACAGTACTAAAACAGTCCAATTTGCTAAATAGTTCCGTAGCAGAAGCCAAGTCTCTAACAAAAGTGGTGAGATCATCTGCATAAGCAGTGTATTTCACTTGATTTGGACCAATCTGAATACCATTTATTTTATTATTTTCAGATATAGCATTTAGTAAAGGTTCCAAACTTAAAATAAACAAAGCAGGAGATAAAGGGTCACCTTGTCTTACACCTCGATTCATGTTAAAATACCCAGTTGAAAAGCCTTTGTTCATTACACAACTTGAGATATCAGAGTAGAAACAATGAATCCAGTTAATAAATGACTCCCCAAAATTATATTTCTTTAGAACAGCAAACATGTATTGCCATTCCAAAGAGTCAAATGCCTTTTCAAAATCAATGCAAAATAAAATTCCAGGTATATTCCTGTCTTTTGTGTAGTTCATAAGGTCATCTATCAGACGTGCACAGTCACCTATATATCTACCTTTAACAAAAGCAGACTGGAGTTCAGAAATAAGGGAGGGTAATACTTTCTCCACTCTCAAGGCAACACATTTAGCCGCAATCTTATAATCCAAATTTAACAGCGATATGGGGCGCCAATTTTTAATGTATCTGAGGTCCTTTCCTTCTTTAGGGAGTAATGATATCACTGCCTGTCTTTGTGTAATTGATAATTTACCCACCTCATACCCATAATTCAATGCTTTCACCACACAGGGTCCCACCAAAGCCCAAAATGTTTTATAAAATTCGGCACTAAGACCATCATTCCCCGGTGTTTTATTATTTGGAATTTTTTGCAGAGCCTCGTAAGCTTCCTTCAATGTAATTGGACCCTCACACAAATTTTTGTCAGATTCTTTTAAATGGGGAAGTCTCAATGGGTTCAAAAATGTCTCAATGTTTGTATTATCAGTCACAACTTTTGATCGGAACAATTCTGAATAAAATTTCCCGATTTCTGATAAAATATTCTTTTCCCCATGTATTATATTTCCTGATATATCAATTAAATTATTTATCTGAATTTTAGTCTGGTTAGTCTTTTCTAGGCCTAAAAAATATTTTGAATTTTTTTCCCCAAATTCGTAGCAATCTGCTCTCGACCTAATTATACACCCTTCCGTTATATAGTCATATTCTTCTTCTAGTGATTTTCTTTTGCCTTCAAGCCTATCCAACAACTGTTCCGATGGATCCGAATTATATTCCAATTCCAAGGCTAGTATTTCAACATTTAGTTTCTGAATCTTCTTTCTTTTTTCTGCAGCTCTTTTCTTTGAATAGGTAATTGTAAGACCCCTTATACGAAATTTCATTAAATCCCAAATTAGAAGGGGATTTCTCAGATTGTTATATTTTTGTAACCATAATGGAAAATTGTATGTGATTTGTTCGATATACACGCTATCATTCACTAAACTAGAGTTAAATTTCCAATATGAGGGCCCTCGTTTTGATGTCTTTATTGAAATGGAGAGAGTTATTGCCAAATGATCTGACTTCAATCCTGGTTTCATTGAAGAAGATAATACAGAAGATTGCAATGATTCACTAATCAAAAAATAATCGATTCTACTCTGTATGAGTTCAGGTCTGTAACGACTCCATGTAAAGCAACGAGAGTTTGGGTTTTGTATACGCCAGATATCAATGAGGCTAAATTTTTCCATTAGTTTATTATACCAATCTAATGATCGCCGCCATACTCTTGGATTCCCCCCTTTACGATCCAAAACAATATCCAATGCATAATTATGGTCACCTCCCCAAATTATTTGAGTATCAGGGTTAATATTCATTTTGTGTAGATTTTTGTTAACGATGTTTAAAAAATTACAATGATCAAGTTCGTAATTCGGGCCATATGTATTTATAATAAGAAAATTATTATCTTCAATGGTTATCCGAATAATTAGCAAACGACCCTCTGAATCCCTAATAACACTATTCACCTCGCATTCTATATTTCTAATAATTATTATGACACCCCTTGATCCCCCCGTCCCATGAGAAAATATCACATTACCTTTAATCTGTGAGCACCACAAATGATCATTTTTTTCTAGACTATGCGTTTCTTGAAGCAGAATAATATTAGCTTTCGAGTTCCTAATCAATGAGACATATTTCTTTTTAAAGTACATGCATTCTACAATGAATTACAATGAACATGTGCGTAACTTAAGCTCGTTTTTAACTCCATTATTTTGCAATGAAAATTTTTGCGGTTATCTGAGCGTATGTGACATGTGTGTATATATGTTTGTTCCACAATATGTCCAGAACAACGTGTTGTACTGAAATGCTTTTGTATAATTCAAATAGTTTGCATAAGTAAGGCAATTAAAGTTCAACCTCCAAGTGAAACAAGTGAGTTGACTACCCATGCGCACATACATCTACCCATGTGGCTAAATCACAAAACAGAACATGAATGTATTTCTACTCACCAACAAAAAATTATACTATTAGCTTGAGGGTTTGTTTTCTATAGTCACACATTAATTGGTAAGTATATACGACTGGTAGATCGTCGTCTGTCTGCTCGTCGTCGTATGTTATGTTGTACCATTTATGGTAGCCTGGTACCTACATGTAGTAAGTAATGGATAATATTTGATCATTAATATGTGCAAACTAAAATATGAAATGATTTTGCTTAATTGATACAATATGGCCGAAAATATGTGTTATTGCAATATTGTTGTTTGATATGGCATGTTGAGGATAAAATGGCTCACATTTGATCCTAAACTAAAAATGTTGCTCTGGCAGCACACTTTCGAGTATTCATTATTTGAAATTTGGAAAACAATACTATGCATGTGCTGTTATTTTACTGTGCTTGTGTATTATGAAATACATAATTCTAAATTATAAGAATAATCAGCTAACATGTGCTAAAAGAATACCACTAATACTTTCAGGTTATGATTAATCAGAGTGCAAAGAATTTCTCAAAACTATCAAACAGCATCATTAAAAAAATGTTTTGTTTTTTTTAAATATTGTATATATTAAGCATCACTACACAACAACATCCGACAGATCCTTGAATACATCCAAACAGACAAGTACAGTGTAAAATGTGGACATTTTGCAATTAATGTGACAGATTATTACACAATTTTGGCTAAGTGCTGAATGGTTAAATACTAGAGTAACATCACACACAAAGTTAATCTAGTGGCATTGCTAATCAGCAATTAGACAGTACAATTATCATAATTAATAACACTGTTAGTGACATGAACGGTAAAGTGCTATTTTTGCTGGTGCTCAAAGAGAATTAAGCCCCGATATTACCTGTGAGATTACTTTCACAGTGTGCCACTTAGATTCCCCAGTGGTACTATCATCAAATTGGTGTGTTACACGTTTTCCAACAAGAAACACATTCCCACTGGCAGGTGGCAAAGGCAAGCAATCAATCACCAACTTCTTAAGATTAGCTGTCAATCAGCCACGGTCAAATTCAGCCTCTTACCATCTGGGCTCTTTTTTGAAAACACAAAAGATGGGAATTTCCCTCTTGAAGCAGCACATTCTTTCTGAAGTGTAGCTGGGATTTCAGTGCCCAATTTTTTTCAGACTTGGATTTTATTGTCTGTAACATACTATCAATTTGATCTCCAGACTGCCAGAGCCCATAGAATACAATTTCCAAGATTCAGAAGGCGCTTTGCCTTCAGTTCTTCTTGTTTTTTGTAATCTGCCTCTAACTTCTCCTCACTGATTTCATGGATGATGGTAGTTCGGGCATGGAATTTCTTCCGGTAACTTGCCACTGATTTGCGTACATCAGCAATCAAATTTGCAGCTTCACTGGAACACTTGCCCTCTAGCCAGGACTGGGTTTTGTTCACGGTTAACATTATATGCGCTTTAGCAGCCATAGTGCTGATGTTTGGTTTTGAAGCCAAAAGCTAGTCAAGCTAAGCAAACACTCACTCAGGCTGCTTATTGTGTTTTCAACACTCTGAGTAACCTGCTGCAGCTCTGGTGAAACTTCCTCATATCGGCCCCCAGGTAAATAATCCCTGAATTCCCGTCTGAGAAGTTTGGCTAGAGACGGCAACAGGATCCTCAGAATAACCTGGCAGTGAGTGTCATGCTCGGATGGTATGAACAGCTTATCAGTCACTGGACCATCTTTCACAGGGATGTCTTCAGCAAACAGGATTTTGCCTTCCATGAATTCTTTCACATTACGTGCTGCATCTTTTAAAAAGGTCACCAGCTGTAGATAATATTTGTTCATCCCTTTGATGCTAACATCAGCACTTTCAATGGTATTCCACAAAAGGGTGGTGATGATCTTGGGAACCAACTCAGTGCTTTACAACTAGCCAGAAAGTAGGGTGTCTGCATATCGCTCAAAACAGACTTAAGTAGACGATTGGTAGAAGCTGAAACATATTTGTTGGGAAAAGAAGTAATCTGTGGTGCAAGAAAACAAATTAAATTGAGCCAGCGTTTACAACAAGTGTATTAAAAAGATGCTCTTTAAATGGCAACAAAGGAAGACTGTTCAACTTGTGCTCCATTAGGAAAGGTTTAATAAAAGTGGAAAATGGCCCATGGCATCCGCTCTTCTGGTCACCTCTTCTAGCTTGAGCGTTACATGCAGTTCAAATTAGTCGAATATTTCCTGGCTCGCTTAAATTTGCTGACTGCTTCTCTGTTCCAGGGACATTACCAGAAAAAAAGTACACTCTACTTCCACTAATGTCTTCTGTGCTGTCTCAGCAATATCCACCAGTGAGTGCAGACCACAGTTGTTGAGACGATCCACTGCATTCTTGATATCTTCATCCAGTATGAGATAGTCATCCTCAACCAATGGGAGGATCTCTTTTTGATCATCTTCAACAAGGGTGTTAAACTTAATTTCTGTGGCAGTACGATCACTCATTGTATTATGGATGTTGCATAATAATCTTTTTCCTGAATTGTTAGCTTGGCTGCTGACATCATCAATATCTTGTAAGATTTCCTTGAAGGTATTCAATGTGTGTTTGGCTGACTTGGTAGCTAGGTCCCGTAGACCTAGCATACAACATACATTTTCTGGCTGTGTTCACCCCATACTTCTCACCATATTTTGAAGCCTCATCGGTGTGGAGGGTTGTAGCAGGTTTCTTAGCAAAAACATCATCTAACTGCTTTTGGGATAAAATCCCCCATTCCAAATCCAGTTGTCAATAGTAGACTGAACAGGTAGTTTATTTGGAATGACCCCTACACATGATAAGCAGGCCCCGATTACTGGTGCAATACGGCTTGGTGAAACACGCTCATCTAATACCTTGTACACCAACAAATGCAATTCCTTGGTATATGTGCGCGTTTCCTCCGAATAAACTGGAAACGTGGTACCTTAGTTTCCTGCAGCTGCAAGTTGTTGCTGTGTTTCATCCAGCTCTGAAGTAAGTTGGACTACCACACTTTCCGTGATCCTCCATCTCTCCATCTTCTGCCATGATCTCCAAAAGCCAAACAGTGTACACCAGCTATTCAATCCCACTGCAGGCCACCAGTGTAACAAAATTCCGTTGGGGAGCAAGGAGGAACTC